>NC_141014.1:5904366-6229366 GCF_052327205.1 Somniosus microcephalus | reverse complement strand
AAGGGGAACAGCCAGTTCTTGTGATCCTAGTAAATATAGAAATAGTAAGATAAGACAAGTTAATGCATGGCTGGAGAAATGGTGCAAAGCTTCAGATTCTTGGGGCATTGGGACCAGTTCTGGGGCAGGAGGGACCTGTTCAAGGTGGACGGGTTGCAACTCGACAGAGCTGGGACCAATGTCCTCGCGGGGAGGTTAACTAGTGCTGTGGGGGAGGGTTTAAACTAATTTGACAGGGGGATGGGCACCAGGATGAAACATTAGAGAGGAGAAACCAGGTGCACAGAGAACATGGAGAGCAAATAGCCCGAGAGTAAAGAATAGTTCAGAAGTTGGAGGGATCAGACAGGGGGTAAATGCGAGGCAGACTAAGATGGGTTTGGAGTGCATGAGTGTAAATGCCTGGAGCGTGGTCAATAAGGCTGGCGAGCTGCAGGCACAAGGCACCACATGGGACTATGATATAGTGACAATAACAGAGACCTGGCTCGAAGAAGGGAAGGATTGGAAACTTAATATTCCTGGCTACAGGTATTCAGGAAAGATAGGGGAGGGAAAAAAGGAGAAGGCTGGCAGTATTGATCAAAGAAACTTTTATACCACTAGAGTGGGATGATGTAGTTGAAGGGTCAAAGACAAAATCTATTTGTTTAGAATTAAGGAACAATAGAGGAGTTATTACACTACTGGGTGTATACTATAGGCTACCGAATAGTGGGAAAGAGATAGAGGAGCACATTTGCAGGCAAATTACAGAAAGATGCAAGATCTATAGAGTAGTGATAACGGGGGCTTGAATTCTCCTAATATAGACTGGGATAGTAACAGTGTAAAGAGAAAAGAGGGGGAGGAATTCCTGAAATATGTACAAGAGAACTTTCTTGATCAGTGTGTTTCCAGCCCAACGAAGAAGGTATCAGCGCTGGATCTAGTTTTGGGGAATGAAGTGGGGCAAGTGGAGCATGACTCAGTGTGGGAGCATTTGGGAAACAGTGATCACAATATCATTAGGTTTCGAATAGTTATGGAAAAGGACAATGAATAATTAAACGTGAAAATATTCAACTGGAGGAGGGCTAATTTCAGGGAGTTGAAACGGAATCTGGTCCTGGTGGATTGGAATCAACAACTGGTAGACAAAACAGTCATTGAACAATGGGAGGTCTTCAGAGAGGAGATGGTTTGGGTACAGAGTAGACACATTCCCATGAGGGGGAAAGGAAAGACATCCAAAGCTCGAGCTCGCTGGATTACTAAACATATAGAGGTTAAAATGGGACAGAAAAAGGAGGCATATGACAAATGTGAGGTTCATAATACAATAGCGAACCAAACGGAATATAGCAAGTACAGAGGAGATCTATAAAGGGGAATAAGTGGGGCAAAGCGAGAGTATATGAGAATAGATTAGCGGCTAACATAAAAGGGAACCCAAAAGTATTTTTATAAAGGCATAAATAGTACAAGGCTAGTCAAAGGAAATTAGGGAAAAGGAAATCTTCTAATAGAGGCAGGGGGCTTGGCTGAGGTACTAAGTGAGTACTTTGCATCTGTCTTCACTAAAGAAGAGGATGCTGCCAATGTAGCAGTGAGGGAAGAGACAGTAGCGATCTTGGATAGGATAAAAATAGATAAAGAGGATGTACATAAAAGGTTGAGGTTTACATAAAACCTCAAAGTAGAAAAATCACCCGGTCCGGATGGGATGTCTCTAGGTTACCAAGGGAAGTAAGGGTGGAAATTGCAGAGGCTCTGGCCACAATCTTCCAATCCTCCTTAGATATGGGGGTGGTGCCAGAGGACTGGAGGATTGCAAATGTTACACCTCTGTTTAAAAAAGTGGGGAGGCATAAACCCAGCAACTACAGGCCAGTCAGCCTAACATCAATGGTGGGGAATCTTTTAGAGACAATAATCCGGGACAAAATTAATTGGCATTTAGAAAAGTATGGGCTAATAAATGAAAGCCAGCACGGATTAGTTAAAGGCAAATCATGTTTGACTAACTTAATTGAGTTCTTTGATGAAGTAACAGAGAGGATTGATGAGGGTAGTGCAGTTGATGTTGTGTATATGGAGTTTCAAAGGGTGTTTGACAAAGTGCCACATAATAGACTTGTTTGCAAAATTAAAGCCCATGGGATTAAAGGGACAGTGGCAGCGTGGGTACGAAATTGGCTAAGGGACAGAAAGCAGAGAGTCATGGTGAATGGTTGTTTTTCAGACTGGAGGGAAGTGTACAGTGGTGTCCTCCAGGGATCGGTTTTAGGACCACTGCTCTTTTTGATATATATTAATGACCTGGGCTTGGGTATACAGGGCATAATTTCAAAGTGTGCAGGTGACACAAAACTCGGAAATGTAGTAAACAATGAGGATGATAGTAACAGACTTCAGGAGGACAGAGGCAGACTGGTGAAATGGGCAGACACATGGCAGATGAAATTTAACGCAGAGAAGTGTGAAGTGATGCATTTTGGTAGGAAGAATGAGGAGATGCAAAATGAACCAAATGGCACAATTTGAAAGAGGGGTGCAGGAACAGGGAAACCTGGGGGTGTATGAACACAACAATTTGAAGGTGGCAGGACAAGTTGAGAAGGCTGTTAAAAAGCATATGTGATCCTTGGCTTTATTAATAGAGGAATAGAGTACAAAAGCAAGGAAATTCTGCTAAACCTTTATAAAACAGTGGTTAGGCCTCAGCTGGAATATTGTGTTCAGTTCTGGGCACCACACTTTAGGAAACATAGAAACATAGAAATATAGAAGATAGGAGCAGGAGTAGGCCATTCGGCCCCTCGAGCCTGCTCCGCCATTTAATGAGATCATGGCTGATCATCCAAATTCAGTACCCTGTCCCTGCTTTCTCCCCATATCCCTTGATCCCTTTAGCCTTAAGAAATATATCTAACACCTTCTGTAATATATTTAATGAATTGGCCTCAACTGCCTTGTGTGGTAGAGAATTGCACAGGTTCACCACTCTCTGGGTGAAGAAATTCCTCCTCATCTCTGTCCTAAATGGCTTACCCCTTATCTTTCGACCGTGACCCCTGGTTCTGGACGCCCCCACCATCGGGAACATCCTTCCTGCATCTAGTCTGTCTGGTCCTGTTAGAATTTTATAAGTTTCCATGAGGTCCCCTCTCATTCTTCTAAACTCGCGCGAATATAAAGGAATCCAGGAAGGATGTCAAGGCCTCGGAGAAGGTGCAGAGAGGTTTACTGGAATGGTACCAGGGATGAGGGACTTTAGTGGAGCGACTAGAGAAACTGGGGTTCTTTTCCTTGGCGGACAGTAGGTCTGGTAGTATAGTGGTTGATGTTACTGGTAATCTGGAGACCTGGACTAATGATTCTAGTGACGCACGAGTTGTGTATTTGCATTTTGTTTTGGGGTTTTTACAACAGTCCGATAGCTTCATGGTCACCATTACTGATACTAGCTTTTTATTCCATCTTAATTGTTAAGATTAATCAATGGTTTAAATCAATTTCAATTCAGCAAGAGGTGAAAACCTGCTCCAAATGCTGAACAATCAGACATTTCCTGATTAAAAGCCTCTCATCTTTACTCCGCAATAGTTTATTGTACATTGACTGTTTCCTGTTTATACCCTGAAGATATGGAATATCTCTTTAATAACAATTTTGTCAATAAGGAAAATATGTTTTCCAAAGAAATTGCAGCGAGCTTTGCAGTAGTGCGGATGTGTTGCAGTTCCAGGCTCTTCCAACAGATGTCCTCGCCCTCCTTTGCCAACAAACTCCCAGTTCCACATTAAGCAGAGTTACAGTGTACGAGTAATTTGCGACGTGACGTGTGGTGAGTGTAAAATGCTCAGGAGGAAAAGGTAACTTTGGACCTATGGTTCCCAAAGCTCTCCACCACTGAATGGCGGAGCAGGCTCGAGGGGCCGTATGGCCTACTCCTGCTCCTAATTATTATGTTCGTTTGTTCTTAACAAGCTGAGCAAGGCATAACTTAGAGACCAAATTTCCCAGACTTTTGAGCCCAAACAAACAAAGAGTTGCTTCATGTTGCATATTTATTTAATACAATCAACCCAACAGGTCAGAGTTCAATGGGCCTTCGAGCACTAACTCCTGACAAGTTGGACAGTGTGTCAAAGGTCAGAACAACAACATCTTGATCCATGTTTAGGAAGGATGATTTGGAGGTAATTTTTGAAAGCCCTGTTGCTGTTCCCCAACAGCCCAAAGCTCATGGATCGTGGTAAAGCATTCTGAAACCTGTGAGATGAAAAGGAAAGAAAGAGAGACTTGCATTTCTATAGCGCCTTTCACAACCAGCGGACACCTCAAAGCGCTTTACAGCCAATGAAGTACTTTTTGGAGTGTAGTCACTGTTGTACCGTGGCAGCCAATTACACACAGCAAACTCCCACAAACACCAATGTGATAATGACCAGATAATCTGTTTTAGTGATGTAGATTGAAGGATAAATATTGGCCAGGACACCGGGGAGAACGCCCCTGCTCTTCTTTGGAATAGTGCCATAGGATCTTTTACATCTACCTGAGAGAGTAGACGGGGCTTCGGTTTAATGTCTCATCTGAAAAACGGCACCTCCGACAGTGCAGCACTCCCTCAGTACTGCACTGGAGTGTCAGCCTAGCTTTTGGTGCTCAAGTCTCTGGAGTGGGATTTAAACCCACAACCTTCGGACTCAGAGGCAAGGGTGCTACCCACAGAGCCACTGGCAGACACACATTTTGTGCTCAGTTGGAATGAAAAACAGAAAGCCTTTCACGTCCACCGGACGTCCCAAAGTGCTTTACAGCCAATGAAGTACTTTTTGAAGTGCAGTCACTGTTGTAATGTAGGAAAGCAGACTGGTGATTGTCCAGTGAGGGAAACCCATCGATTCTCAGATAAACTCATGTTGTGATGATGTCGGAGTGGATCTCCCACTCTTGCAGCGGCTGAGAGACCAGTCTGGGCATTGTTCACCAGGACTACAGGTTGCATAGATTGTGGATTAAGCGGCAGTGTGTGTTATGACTAAAGGACCATGATTGGATCGCACACTGTTTACATTGTATCATAGAATAGAATCAAAGAAAAATTACGACACAGCAGGAGGCCATTCGGCCCATCGTGTCCGTGCCGGTCGGAAAAGAGCTATCCAGCCTAAACCCACCTTCCAGCACTCGGTCCGTAGCCCTGTAGGTTATAACTCTTCAATTGCACATCCAAGTACTTTTTAAATGTGATGAGGGTCTCTGCCTCTACCACCCTTTCGGGCAGTGCGTTCCAGACCCCCACCACCCTCTGAGTGAAATATTTTTTCCTCATATCCCCTCTAATCCTTCTACCAATTACTTTAAATCTATGCCCCCTGGTTCTTGACCCCTCTGCTAAGGGAACTAGGTCCTTCCTATGCACTCTATCTCGGCATCTAATAATTTTATACACCTCAATCAAGTCTCCCCTCAGACACCTCTGTTCCAAGGAAAACAACCCCAGCCTATCCAATCACAGCTAAAGTTTTCCAGTCCTGGCAACATCCTCCTAAATCTCCTTTGCACCCTCTCTAGTGCAAGCACATCCTTCCTGTAATGTGGTGACCAGAACTGCACGCAGTACTCTAGCTGTGGCCTAACTAGTGTTGTATACAGTTCAAGCATAACTTCCCAGCTCTTAAATTCTATGCCTCGGCTATTAAAAGAAAGCATTCTGTATGCCTTTTTAACTACTTTATCGACTTGTCCTGCTACCTTTAAGGACCTGTGGACGTACACTCCAAGGTCTCTCTGTTCCTCCACACCTCTCAATATCCTCCCATGAATTGTGTATTCCCTTGCCTTGTTGCCCCTCCCCAAATGCATTACCTCACACTTTTCCAGATTGAATTCCATTTGCCACTTTTCTGCCCAACTGACCAGTTCATCGATATCTTCCTGCAGTCTGAAGCTTTCCTCCTCACTGTCAACCACACAGCCAATTTTTGTATCATCTGCAAATTTCTTTATCATGCCCCCTACATTTAAGTCTAAACCATTAATATATACCACATAAAGTAAGGGACCGAGTACTGAGCCCTGTGGAACCCCACTGGAAACAGCCTTCCAGTCGCAAAAACTCCCCTCAACCGTCACCCTCTGCTTCCTGCCACTGAGCCAATTTTGGATCCACTTTGCCACTTTCCCTTGGATCCCATGGGCTTTTACTTTTTGATCAGCCTGCCATGTGGGACCTTGTCAAAAGCCTTGCTAAAATCCATGTAGACTACATCAAATGCACTGCCCTCATCGACCCTCCTTGTTACCTCCTCAAAGAATTCAATCAAGTTAGTCAGACACAACCTTCCCTTAACAAAACCATGCTAACTGTCCCTGATTAATCTGTGTCTTTCTAAATGAAGGTTTATACTGCCCCTCAGAATTGATTCCAGTAATTTGTCCACCACCGAGGTTAAACTAACTGGCCTGCCATTACTATTACTTCCAGTGGTAATTGAGGCTTTTTTGCACTATTCAGCATATCCTGCAACTTGGACTGTTATTGCTATACTTTCTGCTTATTTGCTTATTGTTTTTATTTATACTTGTTTTTACTTTTTGCTTTTATTTATATTTATATGCTTGTATTGTGGGAGTGAGTGGGGAGTAAACATTCCATTGTACTAGTTACATATGGCAATAAAATGATCTTGAATCTTGAATCTTGAATCTTGAAACAATCTTCTTCTTAGGCAGTCCCTCAGAACCGAGGATGACTTGCTTCCACATTAAAAATGAGTTCTCAGGTGACTGATGAGTCCAATGCGGGACCTACAGTCTCTGTCACAGGTGGGGCAGACGGTGGTTGAAGGGGCGGGTGGGCGGGGTGCTTGGGTTGACATGCGCTCCTTGCGCTGCCTACGCTTGGCTTCTGCTTGCGCCCACCTGGGGCTCTCTTGCCGTGCCGGAGCTCCGAGTGGAGCGCTTGTTTTGGGAGTCTCATATCGGGCATGCGGACAATGTGACCCATCCATCGGAGCTGATTGAGCGTGGTCAAAGCTTCGATGCTGGGGATGTTGGCCTGAGCAAGAACACTGATATTGGTGCGCCTATCCTGCCAAAGAATTTGCAGGATCTTGCCGAGGCAGCGTTGGTGGTACCTCTCCCGTGCTTTGAAGTGCCTGCTGTACATGGTCCATGTCTCTGAGGCATACAGCAGGGCGGGGTATCACTGCTGCTCTGTAGACCATGAGCTTAGTGCAGGGTTTGAGGTCCTGGTCTTCAAACACTCTCTTCCTCAGGTGACCGAAGGCTGCACTGGCACATTGAAGGCAGTGTTGGACTTCATCATCAACGTCTGCCCTTGTTGACAGTAGGATCCCGAGGTATGGAAAGTGGTCCACGGCCTTGTCCTGGATTTTGATAATCGGGGGGCAGTACTGTGTGGCGGGGGCAGGTTGGTAGAGTACCTTTGTCTTACAGATCACAGAATCACAGAATCACAGAAACCGCACAGTGCAGATAGAGGCCATTTCGGCCCATCGAGCCTGCACCGACACATATCCCACCCGATCCCCGTAACCCCTACACCAACACATATCCCACCCTATCCCCGTAACCCCACGTATTTAATCCCCCTAACACTAAGGGTCAATTTATCATAGCCAATCAACCTAACTCGCACATCTTTGGACAGTGGGAGGAAACCGGAGCACCCGGAGGAAACCCACGCAAACACGGGGAGAATGTGCAAACTCCACACAGACAGTCGCCCGAGGCCGGATTCGAACCTGGGTCCCTGGCGCTGTGAGGCAACAGTGCTAACCACTATGTTTAGTATGAGGCCCATGCTCTCGTACGCTTCGGTGAAGGTGTTGACGATGGTTTGGAGTTCGACCTCCGAGTGAGCGCAGATGCAAGTGTCGTCTGCATACTGTAATTCGATGACAGAAGATGGGACGACCTTGGATTTGGACTGGAGGCGACGGAGGTTGAACAGTTTCCCATTTGTTCTGTAAATTAGCTCCACTCCAGTGGGGAGCTTACTGAGAGTGAGATGGAGCATTGCAGCAAGGAAGATTGAGAAGAGCGTTGGTGCAATAGAAACATAGAAACATAGAAACTAGGAGCAGGAGTAGGGCATTTGGCCCTTCGAGCCTGCTCCGCCATTCAACGAGATCATGGCTGATCATCCAAACCCTAGCACCCGGTCCCTACACCGACAGCCATCCCACACAAGCCCTATCCCCGTAACCCCATAACCCCACGTATTTAATCCCCCCTAACACTAAGGGCCAATTTTTTTTATCAGGGCTAATCAACCTAACCTGCACATCTAGGACTGTGGGAGGAAACCGGAGCACCCGGAGGAAACCCACGCAAACACGGGGAGAATGTGCAAACTCCACACAGACAGTCACCCGAGGCCGGATTTGAACCTGGGTCCCTGGCGCTGTGAGGCAACAGTGCTAACCACTATGCCACTGTACAGCCTTGCTTGACCCCAGTTCGTACGTGAATTGGGTCTGTGGTGGAACCGTTTGTCAGGATCACGGCTTGCATGTCGTCCTGAAGCAGGCGGAGGATGGTGACAAACCTTTGAGGGCAGCCGAATTTGAGGAGGACACTCCATAATCCCTCACGGTTGACAGTGTTGAAGGCCTTTGTGAGATCAAAGAAAGCCATGTACAGCGGTTGGTGCTGTTCCCTGCATTTCTCTTGTAATTGACGCGCGGTGAAGATCATGTCCATTTTGCCCTAGTGGGCGTAATCCGCATTGCGACTCTGGGAGGAGCTCTTCGGCCACTGGGAGAAGGCGATTGAGGAGGATTCTTGCGATGACTTTCCCTGTGGCAGACAACAGGGAAACTCCTCTGTAATTACCGCATCTCTGAGATCCCCTGGCATGCTCTCCTCCTTCCGGATAAGAGAAATGAGTTCATTTAGTGCCTCGGCGGGGATTCCATCTGCTCCTGAGGCCTTGTTGTTCTTCAGTTGTCCGATGGCCTTTTCAACCTCATGGGGTTGTGCTGAGATGGTGGCGGGTAGCATGCTGCGGAATGGAGTTGAGGAAACTTTTTAAACAATGGTACAACGTTAGCAGTTCTCCAATCCTCCTGGCACCACTGGTGCAGCCAGAGAGGATTGGAACCACTTGATTGGCACCCCAGCTACCACCTAAATGATTAACGGTTTCTTCCTCTTGATAACTTCGAAGACTGGTGTTGTCCAGTCTACTAACCTCTGACCTTCACCCCAAACCCAAAATCTGGCTTTGGCAATAACCATTATGACATCAACAAGGCTGTTTGCAACGGTGATGAAATTGTTAAAAATTCCCACGCTGATGGGTGGTGGCACTTGTTAAAAATTCCCACGCTAATGGGTGGTGGCACTTGTCGCGCAGGCAATTCTGCTTTTTGTTCATGTTCTCCCAGAGGGGAAGGGAGACGGAGCAGAGGAAACCAACGATTGGTCTCCCTCTATCACATGGAGTAGAGGGAGCCCGCACCATCTCCCCAGGACAAAAATTACTTTTAGCTCACGCCAGAGCCAAATCAATCTTCAACAAATTTTGTCTCCCACTCATGTCTCTCAGGCCTCACCTCTTTTACATCACACCGACTGCTCATGAGCCATCACCTATTCATATGGATTTTTCTTTGTTACTAAGGCTTTGCCTGCATTTTTAATCGGAGCCCAAAATAAATAAAGACCTATCTCTGCTTTCTCTTTTTGGTGACACGTTTAATTTGTTTCCTTATTTGCATATCTACAGACATTCTCCAATTGGGCAGCGGATTCCTCATCGTCCCCACGTGGCAGACCCAGGACTGCTTTATAGTCGCTGATGATTGGCTCAGCACAATGCCAATCAGATTAGTACCCCACCTTTTCCGTTTTGTTTATTGGTTGTTCGCAATACCAGTCAACCCTATCCGAGCCATGTGATTGAGCTTGAGACCGAGCTTCAGACACTGCGACACATCAGGGAGGGGGAGAAGTTCCTGGACTCTATGTTTCAGGAGGTGGTCACACCTATGAAATTAATTATTGCAGATGTAGTCCGTGGTCAGGGACAGGACGGTGTGACTACGAGTGAGGAAGGTACGGGGATCCAGGATGTAGTGTTGAAGGAGCTGCAGCCCTTGCTCTTGTCAAGCAGGATTGAGGTTCTTACTCCCTGTGAGGGCAGGAGCGGGGACTGCGGGGAGGATGAGCAACCTGGCCACAGCACCGTGGTGCAGGGGGCCATTCCAGTGGAGGGAGTAAAAAGAAATGTTGTAGTGGTAGGGGATAGTATCATTAGGGGGATAGATAGGGTTCTCTGCAGTCAAGAGCGGGAGTCCCAAAGGCTGTGTTGCCTGCCCGGTGCCAGGGTTAAGGACATCTCTTCTGGGCTGGAAAGAAACTTGGAGGGGGAGGATCCAGTTGTCGTGGTCCATGTTGGTACAAACGACGTAGATAGGACAAGGAAGAAGGTTCTGTTAAGGAATTTGAGCAGCTAGGGGTCAAATTAAAAAACAGAACCTCAAGGGTTATAATCTCTGGGTTATTACCTGAGCCACGAGCGAATTTGGCTAGGATAAATAAAATTAAAGAGTTAAATGCGTGGCTCAAAGACTGGTGTGGGAGAAATGGGTTTTGCTTCTTGGGACACTGGCACCAGTACTGGGACAGGAGGGAGCTGTTCCGTTGGGACGGACTCCACTTGGCCAGTGCTGGGACTAGAGTCCTGGTGAATCATATAACTAGGGCTGTAGAGAGGGCTTTAAACTAATTAGTTGGGGGGAGGTTTCTGGAGAGCAAATAACAGAAATGACAACGGAGAAGGTCATAGACTTAGGTAGCAGTGGGGAAATGAAAAAACAGAACGTGTCAGGAAGGGACAGAAGGTATGGAGTAAAAGGTAAAGTAGTAAAAGGAGAAAAAACAGGAACTAAGTGTCAAAAAACATATTTGAAAGTTCTTTATCTGAATGCACGTAGCATTCGTAACAAAATGAATGAGTTAACGGCACAAATAACTACATATGGGTATGATCTTGTGACCATTACAGAAACATGGCTGCAGGGTGACCATGACTGGGAATTAAACATACCAGGTTATTTAACAATCAGGAAGGACAGGCAGGAAGGGAGGGGAGGTGGGGTGGCTATGTTAATAAAGGAAGGAATCACTATAATACAGAGAAATTATATTGGGTCAAAGGAGCAGGATAGTGAAACAGTTTGGGTAGAGATAAGGAATAATAAGGGGAAAAAAACACTAGTGGGCGTAGCCTATAGGCCTCCGAACAGTTGCAACTCTGTTGGACGGAGTATTAATCAGGAAATAGTTGAGGCTTGTAATAAGGGAACAGCTATAATTATGGGGGATTTTAACTATCATATTAACTGGACAAATCAAACTGGGCAGAGCAGCCTTGGGGATGAGTTCATTGAGTGTATTAGGGATGGGTTTCTTGAGCAGTATGTAACTGAACCGACCAGGGGGCAAGCAACCTTAGATTTGGTCCTGTGTAATGAGACAGGATGAATTAAAAATGTCCTAGTAAAGGATCCCCTTGGAATGAGTGACCATAACATGGTTGAATTCCATATTCAAGTACAGGGTGAGAAGGTTGGATCTCAAACAAGCGTGCTGAGCTTGAATAAAGGAGACTATGAAGGTATGAGAGCGGAATTGATTAGAGTGGACTGGGAAAATAGATTAAAGGGTAAGATGGTACATGATCAGTGGTGTACATTTAAGGAGTTATTTTACAACTTCCAAAAAAAATGTATTCCACTGAGGAAAAAAGGGTGTAAAAGAAAAGATAGCCATCCGTGGTTAAGTAAAGTAATTAAGGATAGTATCCGACTAAAAACAAGGGCATATAAGGTAGCCAAATCTAGTGGGAAGATAGAAGATTGGGAAGTCTCTAAAAGACAGCAAAAAATAACTAAAAGATTGATTAAGAAAGAGAAGATAGATTATGAAAGTAAATTAGCAAAAAATATAAAAACGGATAGCAAAAGTTTCTATAGTTATATAAAAAGAAAAAGGGTGGCTAAAGTAAATGTTGGTCCCTTAGAGGATGAGACTGGGAAATTAATGGTGGGAAACATGGAGATGGCAATAACGCTGAACAAATATTTTGTATCACTCTTTACGGTAGAGGACACTAAGAATATCCCAACACTGGACAAACAGGGGGCTCTAGGGGGAGAGGAGCTAAATACGATTAAAATCACTAAGGAAGTGGTACTTGGTAAAATAATGGGACTTAAGCCGGATAAATCCCCTGGACCTGATGGCTTACATCCTAGGGTCTTGAGGGAAGTGGCAGTAGGGATTGTGGATGCATTGGTAATAATTTTCCAAAACTCCCTGGACTCAGCTAAGATCCCGGCAGATTGGAAAACTGCTAATGTAACACCCTTATTTAAAAAGGGTAGTAGGCAGAAGGCTGGAAACTATAGACCTGTTAGCCTAACATCTATGGTTGGTAAAATGTTAGAGTCCATTATTAAGGAGACAGTAACGGGACATTTGGATAAACATAATTTAATAGGACAAACTCAGCATGGTTTCTTGAAGGGGAAGTCATGTTTGACAAATTTGCTTGAGTCCTTTGAGGAAGTAACATACAGGGTGGATAAAGGAGAACCAGTGGACGTAGTGTATTTAGACTTCCAAAAGACATTTGACAAGGTGCCACACAAAAGATTATTGCTCAAGATTAAAAATCACAGGATTGGGGGTAATATTCTGGCATGGGTGGAGGATTGGCTCTCTAACAGAAAGCAGAGAGTTGGGATAAATGGTTCATTCTCAGACTGGCAATCAGTCACTAGTGGTGTTCCGCAGGGGTCAGTGCTGGGTCCCCAACTCTTTACAATCTATATTAACGATTTGGAGGAGGGGACCGAGTGTAACATATCAAAGTTTGCAGATGATACAAAGATGGGAGGGAAAGTAGTGAGTGAGGAGGACATAAAAAACCTGCAAAGTGACATAGACAGGCTAAGTAAGTGGGCAGAGATTTGGCAGATGGAATACAATACTGGAAAGTGTGAGGTTATGCACTTTGGCAGGAAAAATCATAGAGCAAGTTATTATCTTAATGGCAAGAAACTGGAAAGTACTGTAGTACAAAGGGATCTGGGGGTCCTGGTGCACAAAACTCAAAAAGTTAGTATGCAGGTGCAGCAAGTAATCAAGAAGGCCAATGGAATGTTGGCTTTTATTGCTAGGGGGATAGAATATAAAAACAGGGAGGTATTGCTGCAGTTATACAAGGTATTGGTGAGACCGCACCTGGAATACTGCATACAGTTTTGGTGTCCATACTTAAGAAAAGACATACTTGCTCTCGAGTCAGTACAAAGAAGGTTCACTCGGTTAATCCCGGGGATGAGGGGGTGGTCATATGAGGAGAGGTTGAGTAGATTGGGACTCTACTCATTGGAGTTCAGAAGAATGAGAGGCGATCTTATTGAAACATATAAGATTGTGAAGGGGTTTGATCGGGTGGATGCGGTGAGGATGTTCCCAATGATGGGTGAAACTAGAACTAGGGGGCATAATCTTAAAATAAGGGGCTGCTCTTTCAAAACTGAGATGAGGAGAAACTTCTTCACTCAGAGGGTGGTAGGTTTGTGGAATTTGCTGCCCCAGAAAGCTGTGGAAGCTACATCATAAAATAAATTTAAAACAGAAATAGATAGTTTCCTAGAAGTAAAGGGAATTAAGGGTTACGGGGAGCGGGCAGGAAATTGGACATGAGTCTAGGTTCGGAATGGTCATGGCCCTGTGGGTAGTGGAGCGGGCCCAGGGGCCGTGTAGCCTGGTTCTGTTCCTACTTCTTGTGTTCTAGTTCTGTGTTAGATTTCAGGAGATGGTTTTATTCCTGTTCCTGGCTGGGGTGGAGATCGCCTTTACAGAAGGTAAGTACTGTAGAAAATATAGGGACAGAGTGATCTCCTGGAAGAGTTTCGATCGCCTAGATGGGTCGGAGAGGAATTTCCCAGATTTTTTCTCCCAAATTGGCCATTGGGTTTTTTATCTGGTTTTTCGCCTCTCCCGGGAGATCACATGGGTTCGGGTGGGATGGAGAGTGACAGAAGATTTGAGGTTAGGATCAGATCAGCCATGATCTTATTGAATGGTGGAGCAGGCTCGAGGGGCCGCTTGGCCTACTCCTGCTCCTATTTCTTATGTTCTTATGATTGGTGATGCGGTGTGTGGGGGCAGGCCTGTTGGTTATGTGCCGCCTCCCACAGTTGGCAAGCCCTGTGGGGAAGTGTTGACAGCAGCAACTCCCAGAGTGGGACTGACTGAGCTTTTCCTTCCTCCTTCCCCCTGCTCGGTTCCCCCTCGCTCAGACCTGTCAACTTTCCCTCCTCTGGAGCCAGACTCACTCGTTTAGCTTCAAAATGTGATCTGTTCTTTATTCATTCTCGGGATGTTGGCATCACAGGCAATGTCACTTCTAAATTTTTTGGGTGCACGGCCCCCTTTAACGGGCTGCACGACCCTTTCAAATTTCTGCGCAAGCTCGGTTTTTCCATTCAAAAGCTGGTGAGCAGCCTGCGCGGGACCTGTAGACCGCAGCATGACTGCGCAACTTCACGGGAACATTGGTCGCTGGCGAGCCCACCATCTATTGCCCTCCCTTTCTTGCCCTTGAGAAGGTGGTGATGGGTCTTCTTGAACCGCTGCAGCCCGAGTGGTGAAGATGTTTCCACGGTGCTATTGGGTAGGGAGTTCCAGGTTTTTGACTCAGTGACGATAAACGAACAGCGTTATATGTCCAAGTGCTGAAGACCAGGGGAGTGCGGTCTAGAGAAAATCCATGGCACCGTGGAGCAAATGAATGCACAGGAGTCACTGCAAAGTGTAGAAATGCAGTGGTCTCCTTCACCCTCACCTCCAACAACAAGTGCGAGGAGCTCATGGACTCTCTAAGATTGAGACCTTCCGATCAGCTGCCTCTGCCACTTCCCTCTCTTCCCCGAACTTACCGGGTCAAACTTCCTCTAAGGTTCCCCCCATGCCCCAGCCCTGAACTCGCATCTTTCTCTAGTTTCTCTCCTATTTCCCCTCACGCCCTCTCCAAGCTCATCTTGTCCATGGACCCACTTCCTGCTCCCTCGACTCAATTCCCACTAAACTGCTGACCACCCAACTTCCCTTCCTGGCCCCCATGTTAGCTGACATTGTTAACGGTTCTCTCTCCTCAGGTACTGTCCCCCTCTCCCTCAAATCTGCCGTCATCACCCCTTTCCTCAAAAAACAACCCTTGACCCCTCCATCCTTCCAAACTATCGCCCCATTTCCAACCTCCCTTTCCTCTCCAAAATCCTTGAACATGTTGTCGCCTCTCAAATCCGTGCCCATCTTTCCCGGAACTCCATGTTTGAATCCCTCCAATCAGGTTTCCGCCCTTGCCACAGTACCAAAACGGCTCTCATCAAAGTCACAAATGACATCCTATGTGACTGTGACAAAGGTAAACTATCCCTCTTCGTCCTTCTTGACTTGCCTGCAGCCTTTGACACGGTTGACCACTCCATCCTTCTCCAACGCCTCTCCACCATCGTCCAGCTGGGTGTGACTGCACTCGCCTGGTTCCATTCTTATCTATCTAATCGTAGCCAGAGAATCACCTGCAATGGCTTCTCTTCCCGCTCCCGCACCGTTACCTCTGCTGTCCCCCAAGGATCTATACTTGGCCCCCTCATCTCATTTCTCATCTACATGCTGCCCCTTGGCGATATCAACAACAACAGCAACAACTTGTATTTATATAGCTCCTTTAATGTAGTAAAACGTCTCAAGGCGCTTCACAGGAGTATTATAAGACAAAACATTTGACACCGAGCCACATAAGGAGAAATTAGGGCAGGTGACCAAAAGCTTGGACAAAGAGGTAGGTTTTAAGGAGCTTCTTAAAGGAGGAAAGGGAGGTAGCGAGGCGGAGAGGTGTAGGGAGGGAATTCCAGAGCTTAGGGCCCAGGCAACAGAAGGCACGGCCACCAATGGTTGAGTGATTATAAACAGGGATGCTCAGGAGGTCAGAATTAGAGGAGCGCAGATATCTCGGGGCGGGGTGGGTGGGTTGTAGGGATGAAGGAGTTTACAGAGATAGGGAGGGGCGAGGCCATGGAGGGACTGAAAACAAAGATGAGAATTTTGAAATTGAGGTGCTGCTTAACCAGGAGCCAATGTAGGTCAGCGAGCACAGGGGTGATGGGTGAACGGGACTTGGTGCGAGTTAGGACACGGGCAGCCGAGTTTTGGATGACTTCAAGTTTACGTAGGGTGGAATGTGGGAGGCCGGCCAGGAGTGTGTTGGAATAGTCAAGTCTGGAGGTAACAAAGGCATGGATGAGGGTTTCAGCAGCGGATGAGCTGACGCAAGGGGCGGAGACGGGCGGTGGAAGTAGGCGGTCTTTGTTATGCTGCGGATATGTGGTCGGAAGCTCATTTCAGGGTCAAATATGACACCAAGGTTGCAAACAGTGTGGTTCAGCCTCAGACAGATGTTAGAGAGAGGGATGGAGTCGGTGGCTAGGGAACGGAGTTTGTGGCGGGGAACAAAAACAATGGCTTCGGTCTTCCCAATATTTAATTGGAAAACATTTCTGAACATCATCTGAAAACACAGCGTCAGTTTCCACGTGTACGCTGACCACACCGAGCTCTACCTCACGACCACCTCTCTCGACCCCTGCACTGTCTCTAAATTGTCAGATTGCTTGTCCAACATACAGTACTGGATGTGCAAAAATTTCCTCCAACTAAATATTGGGAAGACCAAAGCCATTGTCTTCAGTCCCTGCCACAAACTCCGTTCCCTAGCCCTCTGCCTGGTAACTGTCTGAGGCTGATCCAGACTGTTTGAAACATTAGTGTCATATTTGACCCCGAGATGAGCTTCCGACCACATATCCGCGCCATCATTAAGACCGCCTACTTCCACCTCCGTAACATCGCCATCTCCGCCCCTGCCTCAGCTCATCCGCTGCTGAAACCCTCATCCATGCCTTTGTTACCTCTAGACTTGACTATTCCAACTATTCCTGGCTGGCCTCCCACATTCTATCCTACGAGGTGATCCAAAACTCGACTGCCCGTGTCCTAACTCACACCAAGTCCCGTTCACCCATCACCCCTGTGTTCGCTGACCTACATTGGCTCCTGGTTAAACAACACCTTGATTTTAAAATTCTCATCCTTGTTTTCAAATCCCTCCATGGCCTCGCCCCTCCCTATCTCTGTAATCTCCTTCAGCCCCACAACCCCCCGGGATATCTGCGCTCCTCTAATTCTGGCCTCTTAAGCATCCCTGATTTTAATCGCTCCACCATTGGTGGCCGTGCCTTCAGCTACCTCGGCCCTAAGCTCTGGAATTCCCTCCCTAAACCTCTCCGCCTCACTACCTCTCTTTCCTCCATTAAGATGCTCCTTACAACCAACCTCTTTGACTATGCTTTTGGTCACCTGTGCTAATGTCTCCTTATGTGACTCGGTGTCAAATCTTGTTTTATAGCCTTCCTGTGAAGCACCTTGGGATGTTTTACTACTTTAAAGGTGCTAGACATGTTGTTGTTGTCAGGGTGATAGACAGGCGTTTCTGCAACTGATGACGTGAGTTACACATGGTGTGTTGCCTCCCTGGTGTCAGGGTGAAGGACATCACTGAACGGGTGCAGAACATTCTGCGGGGGAAGGGGAACAGACAGAAGTCGTGGTCCATGTGGGAACCAATGACATAGGAAGGAAAAGGGTTGAGGTTCTGCAGTCAGATTTTCAGGAGCTTGGGAGGAGGTTATCGAGCAGGATCTCAAAGATAGCAAACTCGGGATTACTTCCAGTGCCACGCCCCAGTGAGTATAGGAATAGTCGGATAAGACAGGTTAATGCATGGCTGGAGAAATGGTGCAGGAGGGAGGGCTTCAGATTCCTGGGGCATTGGGACCAGTTCTGGGGCAGGAGGGACCTGTTCAAGGTGGACGGGTTGCACCTCAACAGAGCTGGGACCAATGTCCTCGCGGGGAGGTTAACTAGTGCTGTGGGGGAGGGTTTAAACTAATTTGGTGGGTAGAGGGGAACCAGAATGAAACATTAGAGAGGAGAAACCAGGCGCACAGATAGCTGGGAGAGGCAAATAGCCCTAGAGTAAAGAATAGTTCAGAAGTAGGAGGGATCAGACAGGGGGTAAATGCAGGCGGACTAAGATGGGTTTGGAATGCATGTGCGTAAATGCTGCTTTTATTTCAGATTTCCAGCATCCGCAGTACTTTGCTGCTGTATGAGAGGACTCTGGGTAGCGGACACCTTCACTCATTTAAGAAGCAATCAGATGCAGTAATGGGGAGTATAGGGATGTTGTGGAGGGATGAATTAATAAGGGCAAATGGCCTTTCCCATCACCACGTGTCTGGTGATCTGAAGTCCAGGCAGACTCCACACCTCTGCTGGATTAATCTGGAACTGGGAGTTTGTTGGCAAAGGAGGGCGAGGACATCTGTTGGAAGAGCACGGAACTGCAACACATCCGCACTACTGCAAAGCTCGCTGCAATTTCTTGGCAAAATAAAATCAATATTTTCCTTACTTTATTTACAAAATTGTTCTTAAAAATATAATCCATATCTTCAGGGTATAAACAGGAAACAGTCAATGTACAATAAACTATTGTGGAGTAAAGATGAGAGGCTTTTAATCAGGAAATATCCGATTGTTCAGCATTTGGAGCAGTTTTCACCTCTTGCTGAACTGAAATTGTTTTAAACCACTGATTAATCTTAACAATTAAGATGGAATAAAAAGCTAGTATCAGTGATGGTGACCATGAAGCTATCAGACTGTTGTAAAAACCCCAAAACAAAATTCAAATACACAACTTGTGCGTCACTAGAATCATTAGTCCAGGTCTCCAGATTACCAGTAACATCAACCACTACACTACCAGACCTACTGTCCGCTAAGGAAAACAACCCCAGTTTCTCTAGTCGCTCCACTAAAGTCCCTCATCCCTGGTACCATTCCAGTAAATCTCTCTGCACCTTCTCCGAGGCCTTGACATCCTTCCTGGATTCCTTTATATTCGCTGGAGTTTAGAAGAATGAGAGGGGACCTCATTGAAACTTATAAAATTCTAACAGGACTAGACAGACTAGATGCAGGAAGGATGTTCCTGATGGCAGGGGAGTCCAGAACCAGGGGTCACAGTCTAAAGATAAGGGGTAAGCCATTTAGGACACAGATGAGGAGGAATTTCTTCACCCAGAGAGTGGTGAACCTGTGGAATTCTCTACCACACAAGGCAGTTGAGGCCAATTCATTAAATATATTCAAGAAGCAGTTAGATATATTTCTTAAGGCTAAAGGGATCAAGGGATATGGGGAGAAAGCAGGGACAGGGTGCTGAATTTGGATGATCAGCCATGATCCAGGGAGTAGCCCTGGGAGTCCTCAGCATTGACTCCGGACCCCATGAGGTCTCATGGCATCAAGTCAAACATGGGCAAGGAAACCTCCTGCTAATTACCACCTACCGCCGTCCTTACCTGGTCTGGCCTACATGTGACTCCAGACCCACAGCAATGTGGTTGACTCTTAATGCCCTCTGAAATGGCCTAGCAAGCCACTCAGTTGTAAACAACCGCTACGAAAAACAAGAAGAATAAAACCGGACGGACCACCCGGCATCGACCTCGGCACCGGAAACGACAACGACAGCGGCAAACCCAGCCCTGTCGACCCTGCAAAGTCCTCCTTACCAACATCTGGGGGCTTGTGCCAAAATTGGGAGAGCTGTCCCACAGACTAGTCAAGCAACAGCCTGACATAGTCATAATTACCGAATCATACCTTAGAACCAATGTCCCAGACACCACCATCACCATCCCTGGGTATGTCCTGTCCCACCGACAGGACAGACCCACCAGAGGTGGTGGCACCGTGGTGTACAGTCAGGGAGTAGCCCTGGGAGTCCTCAGCATTGACTCAGGACCCCATGAGGTCTCATGGCATCAAGTCAAACATGGGCAAGGAAACCTCCTGCTAATTACCACCTACCGCCCTCCCTTCGTAAAATAATGGGACTCAAGGTGGATAAATCACCTGGACCTGATGGCTTACATCCTAGGGTCTTGAGGGAAGTGGCGGTAGGGATTGTGGATGCATTGGTAATCATTTTCCAAAACTCCCTAGATTCAGCAAAGGTCCCGGCAGACTGGAAAACTGCTAATGTAATGCCCTTATTTAAAAAGGGCAGTAGACAGAAGGCTGGAAACTATAGACCGGTTAGCCTAACATCTGTGGTAGGTAAAATATTGGAGTCCATTATTAAGGAGACAGTAACAGGACATTTGGATAATCATAATTTAATAGGACAAAGTCAGCATGGTTTTATGAAGGGGAAGTCATGTTTGACAAATTTGCTGGAGTTCTTTGAGGAAGTAACATATAGGGTGGATAAAGGTGAACCAGTGGACGTAGTGTATTTAGACTTCCAAAAGGCATTTGACAAGGTGCCACACAAAAGATTATTGCTTAAGATAAAAAATCACGGGATTGGGGTAATATTCTGGCATGGATAGAGGATTGGCTATCTAACAGAAGGCAGAGAGTTGGGATAAATGGTTCATTCTCAGACTGGCAATCAGTAACTAGTGGTGTTCCGCAGGGGTCAGTGCTGGGTCCCCAACTCTTTACAATCTATATTAATGATTTGGAGGAGGGGACCGAGTGTAACATATCAAAGTTTGCAGATGATACTAAGATGGGAGGGAAAGTAGTGAGTGAGGAGGACATAAAAAACCTGCAAGGGGACATAGACAGGCTAAGTTAGTTGGCAGAGATTTGGCAGATGGAATACAATACTGCAAAGTGTGGGGTTATGCACTTTGGCAGGAAAAATCGTAGAGCAAGTTATTATCTTAATGGCAAGAAACTGGAAAGTACTGAAGTACAATGGGATCTGGGGGTCCTGGTGCACGAAACTCAAAAGGTTAGTATGCAGGTGCAGCAAGTGATTCAGAAGTCCAATGGAATGTTGGCTTTCATTGCTAGGGGGATAGAATATAAAAATAGGGAGGTATTGCTTCAGTTGTACAAGGTATTGGTGAGACCGCGCCTGGAATACTGCATATAGTTTTGGTGTCCATACTTAAGAAAAGACATACTTGCTCTCGAGTCAGTACAAAGAAGGTTCACTCGGTTAATCCCGGGGATGAGGGGATGGACATATGCGGAGAGGTTGAGTAGATTGGGACTCTACTCATTGGAGTTCAGAAGAATGAGAGGCGATCTTATTGAAACATATAATGGTGTGGAGATGCCGGAGTTGGACTGGGGTGGACAAATGTAAGAAATCACACAACACCAGGTTATAGTCCAACAGCTTTATTTGAAATCACAAGCTTTCGGAGCGCTGCTCCTTCTTCAGGTGAAGTGGAGAAATGCATAAAGACGCAGCTTATATAGTCAGAGAATCATGTCAGATGTTTACAGGTAACCTTTCCAACTGCCATTTATCGCCCCCTAGTTATCGACCCCTCTACTAAGGGAAAAAGCTCCTCAGCATCCATCCTATCTATGCCCTTAAGTCTTAGAATAAGGGGCTGCTCTTTCAAAACTGAGATGAGGAGGAACTACTTCACTCAGAGGGTGGTAGGTCCATGGAATATGCTGCCCCAAAAAGCTGTAGAAGCTACATCATTACATAAATTTAAAACAGAAATAGACAGTTTCCTAGAAGTAAAGGGAATTAAGGGTTACGGGGAGCGGGCAGGAATTTGGACATGAGTCTAGGTTCGGATCGGTCATGGCCCTGTGGGTAGCGGAACCGGCCCAGGGGCCGTGTAGCCTGATCCTGCTCCTATTTCATGTGTCTAATTCTGTTAGATTCAGGAGATGGTTCTGTGATAGTAGATTGGCGGTTAGGATCAGATCAGCCATGATCTTATTGAATGGCGGAGCAGGCTCGAGGGGCCGATTGGCCGACACCTGCTCCTATTTCTTATGTCCTTATGTTCTTATGTTCTCAGCTGATGAATCAGTACTCCTTCATGTTGAACACCAATTGGAAGAAGCACTGAGAGTAGCAAGGGCACAAAATGTCCTCTGGGTGGGAGACTTCAATGTCCATCACCAAGAGTGGCTCAGTAGCACCACAACTGACCGAGCTGGCCGAGTCCTAAAGGACATAGCTGCCAGACTGGGTCTGCAACAGGCGGTGAGGGAACCAACAAGAGGGAAAAACCTACTTGATCTCATCCTCACCAATCTACCTGTTGCAGATGCATCTGTCCATGACAGCAGTGGTGGAAGTGACCACCGCACAGTCCTTGTGGAGACGAAGTCCCATCTTCATGTTGAGGATACCCTCCACCGTGTTGTGTGGCACTACCACCGTGCTAAATGGGACAGATTTCAAACAGATCTGGCAACTCAAAACTGGGCATCCATGAGGCATTGTGGGCCATCAGCAGCAGCTGAATTGTATTCAACCACAATCTGAAACCTCATGGCCCGGCATATCCCTCACTCTACCATTACCATCAAGCCGGGAGATCAACCCTGGTTTAACGAAGAGTGCAGGAGAGCATGCCAGGAACAGCACCAGGCATACCGAAAAATGAGGTGTCAACCTGGTGAGGCTACAACACAGGACTACTTGCATGCCAAACAACGGAAGCAACATGCGATAGACAGAGCTAAGCGATCCCACAACCATCAGATCAAATCAAAGCTCTGCAGTCCTGCTACATCCAGTCAAGAGTGGTGGTGGACAATTAAACAGTTAACAGGAGGAGGAGGCTCCAAGAATATCCCCATCCTCAATGATGGTGGAGCCCAGCACGTGAGTGCAAAAGACAAGGCTGAAGCATTTGCAACTATCTTCAGCCAGAAGTGCCGAGTGGATGATCCATCTCGGCCTCCTCCTGAGGTCCCCAGCATCACAGATGCCAGTCTTCAGCCCATTCAATTCACTCCACGTGATGTCAAGAAACGGCTGAAGACACTGGATACTGCAAAGGCTATGGGCCCTGACAACATTCCGGCAATAGTACTGAAGACTTGTGCTCCAGAACTAGCTGCGCCCCAAGCCAAGCTGTTCCAGTACAGCTACAACACTGGCATCTATCCGGCAATGTGGAAAATTGCCCAAGTATGTCCTGTCTACAAAAAGCAGGACAAATCCGACCCGGCCAATTACCGCCCCATCAGTCTACTCTCAATCATCAGCAAAGTGATGGAAGGTGTCGTTGACAGTGCTATCAAGCGGCACTTACTCAGCAATAACCTGCTAACTGACGCCCAGTTTGGGTTCTGCCAGGGCCACTCAGCTCCTGACCTCATTACAGCCTTGGTCCAAACATGGACAAAAGAGCTGAACTCAAGAGGTGAGGTGAGAGTGACTGCCCTTGACATCAAGGCAGCATTTGATCGAGTGTGGCATCAAGGAGCCCTAGCAAAACTGAAGTCAATGGGAATCAAGGGGAAAACTCTCCATTGGTTGGAATCATACCTAGCACAAAGGAAGTTGGCTGTGGTTGTTGGAGGTCATTCATCTCAATCACATGACATCACTGCAGGAGTTCCTCAGGGCAGTGTCCTAGGCCCAACCATCTTCAGCTGTTTCATCAATGACCTTCCCTCCATCATAAGGTGAGAAATGGGGATGTTCGCTGATGATTGCACACTGTTCAGCACCATTCGAGACTCGTCAGATACTGACGCAGTCCGTGTCCATATGCAGCAAGACCTGGACAACATTCAGACTTGGGCTGACAAGTGGCAAGTAACATTCGCACCACACAAGTGCCAGGCAATGACCATCTCCAACAAGCGAGACTCTAACCATCTCCCCTTGACATTCAATGGCATTACCATCGCTGAATCCCCCACTATCAACATCCTGGGGGTTACCATTGATCAGAAACTGAACTGGACCAGCCATATAAATACTGTGGCTACAAGAGCAGGCCAGAGGCTGGGAATTCTGCGGCGAGTGTCTCACCTCCTGACTCCCCAAAGCCTTTCCACCATCTACAAGGCACAAGTCAGGAGTGTGATGGAATACTCTCCACTTGCCTGGATGAGTGCAGCTTCAACAACACTCAAGAAGCTCGACACCATTCAGGATAAAGCAGCTCGCTTGATTGGCACCCCATCCACCACCTTCAACATTCACTCCCTCCACCACCGGCGCACTGTGGCTGCAGTGTGTACCATCTACAAGATGCACTGCAGCAACTCGCCAAAGCTCCTTCAAAAGCACCTTCCAAACCCGCGACCTCTACCACTTAGAAGGACAAGGGCAGCAGATGCATGGGAACATCACCACCTACAAGTTCCCCTCCAAGCCACACACCATCCTGACTTGGACCTGTATCGCCGTTCCTTCACTGTCGCTGGGCCAAAATCCTGGAACTCCCTTCCTAACAGCATTGTGGGTGTACCTACACCATATGGACTGCAGCGGTTCAAGAAGTCGGCTCACCACCATCTTCTCAAGGGCAATTAGGGATGGGCACTAAATGCAGGCCTAGCCAGCGACGCCTACATCCCATCAATGAATAAAAATAAAAATGGTGGAGCAGACTCGAGGGGCCGAATGGCCTACTCCTGCTCCTATCATCTCTGTTTCTATGTTTCTATGTTTCCTAAAGTGTGGTGCCCAGAACTGAACACAATATTCCAGCTGAGGCCTAACCACTGTTTTATAAAGTTTAGCAGAATTTCCTTGCTTTTGTACTCTATTCCTCTATTAATAAAGCCAAGGATCACATATGCTTTTTAACAGCCTTCTCAACTTGTCCTGCCACCTTCAAATTGTTGTGTTCATACACCCCCAGGTTTCCCTGTTCCTGCACCCCTCTTTAAAATTGTGCCATTTGGTTCATTTTGCATCTCCTCATTCTTCCTACCAAAATGCATCACTTCACACTTCTCTGCGTTAAATTTCATCTGCCATGTGTCTGCCCATTTCACCAGTCTGCCTCTGTCCTCCTGAAGTCTGTTACTATCATCCTCATTGTTTACTCCATTTCCGAGTTTTGTGTCACCTGCACACTTTGAAATTATGCCCTGTATACCCAAGCCCAGGTCATTAATATATATCAAAAAGAGCAGTGGTCCTAAAACCGATCCCTGGAGGACACCACTGTACACTTCCCTCCAGTCTGAAAAACAATCATTCACCACGACTCTCTGCTTTCTGTCCCTTAGCCAATTTTGTTCCCACGCTGCCACTGTCCCTTTAATCCCATGGGCTTTAATTTTGCCAACAAGTCTATTATGTGGCACTTTGTCAAACACCCTTTGAAAGTCCATATACACAACACCAACTGCACTACCCTCATCAATCCTCTCTGTTACTTCATCAAAGAACTCAATTAAGTTAGTCAAACATGATTTGCCTTTAACTAATCCATGCTGGCTTTCATTTATTAGCCCATACTTTTCTAAATGCCAATTAATTTTGTCCCAGATTATTGTCTCTAAAAGATTCCCCACCACTGATGTTAGGCTGACTGGCCTGTAGTTGCTGGGTTTATGCCTCCCCACTTTTTTAAACAGGGGTGTAACATTTGCAATCCTCCAGTCCTCTGGCACCACCCCCATATCTAAGGAGGATTGGAAGATTGTGGCCAGAGCCTCTGCAATTTCCACCCTTACTTCCCTTGGTAACCTACAGACATCCCATCCGGACCGGGTGATTTTTCTACTTTGAGGTTTCATGTAAACCTCAACCATTTATGTACATCCTGTTTATCTATTTTTATCCTATCCAAGATCGCTACTGTCTCTTCCCTCACTGCTACATTGGCAGCATCCTCTTCTTTAGTGAAGACAGATGCAAAGTACTCACTTAGTACCTCAGCCAAGCCCCCTGCCTCTATTTGAACATTTCCTTTTCCCTAATTTCCTTTGACTAGCCTTGTACTATTTATGTGTTTATAAAAGTACTTTTGGGTTCCCTTTTATGTTAGTCGCTAATCTATTCTCATACTCTCGCTTTGCCCCACTTATTCCCCTTTATAGATCTCCTCTGTACTTGCTATATTCAGTTTGGTTCGCTATTGTATTATGAACCTTACATTTGTCAGAAGCCTCCTTTTTCTGTCCCATTTTAACCTCTATATCTTTCGTCATCCAGGGAGCTCGAGCTTTGGATGTCTTTCCTTTCCCCCTCATGGGAATGTGTCTACTCTGTACCCAAACCATCTCCTCTCTGAAGACCTCCCATTGTTCAATGACTGTTTTGTCTACCAGTTGTTGATTCCAGTCCACCAGGACCAGATTCCGTTTCAACTCCCAGAAATTAGCCTTCCTCCAGTTGAATATTTTCACGTTTAATTATTCATTGTCCTTTTCCATATCTATTCGAAACCTAATGATATTGTGATCACTGTTTCCCAAATGCTCCCACACTGAGTCATGCTCCACTTGCCCCACTTCATTCCCCAGAACTAGATCCAGCGCTGATACCTTCTTCGTTGGGCTGGAAACACACTGATCAAGAAAGTTCTCTTGTACATATTTCAGGAATTCCTCCCCCTCTTTTCTCTTTACACTGTTACTATCCCAGTCTATATTAGGAGAATTCAAGCCCCCGTTATCACTACTCTATAGATCTTGCATCTTTCTGTAATTTGCCTGCAAATGTGCTCCTCTATCTCTTTCCCACTATTCGGTGGCCTATAGTATACCCCCAGTAGTGTAATAACTCCTCTATTGTTCCTTAATTCTAAACAAATAGATTTTGTCTTTGACCCTTCAACTACATCATCCCACTCCAGTGGTATAAAAGTTTCTTTGATCAATACTGCCAGCCTTCTCCTTTTTTCCCTCCCCTATCTTTCCTGAATACCTGTAGCCAGGAATATTAATTTCCCAATCCTTCCCTTCTTCGAGCAAGGTCTCTGTTATTGTCACTATATCATAGTCCCATGTGGTGCCTTGTGCCTGCAGCTCGCCAGCCTTATTGACCACGCTCCAGGCATTTACACTCCTGCACTCCAAACCCATCTTAGTCTGACCCCCTGTCTGATCCCTCCTACTTCTGAACTATTCTTTACTCTAGGGCTATTTGCTCTCCATGTTCTCTGTGCACCTGGTTTCTCCTCTCTAATGTTTCATCCTGGTGCCCACCCCCCTGCCAAATTAGTTTAAACCCTCCCCCACAGCACTAGTTAACCTCCCCGCGAGAACATTGGTCCCAGCTCTGTTGAGGTGCAACCCGTCCACCTTGAACAGGTCCCTCCTGCCCCAGAACTGGTCCCAATACCCCAGGAATCTGAAGCCCTGCACCATTTCTCCAGCCATGCATTAACCTGTCTTATCTTACTATTATTTCTATATTTACTAGGATCACAAGAGCTGGCTGTTCCTCTTCCCCCTTCAAAATATTCTTCACCCTTTCAGGGAGGCAGCACTCCATGTGGGACTCATATCAGCAGTTGCATAAATGCCTGTCTATCCCCGACCAATGTTCCCAGTAAGCTCCAGCGATCCCGCACAGCCGGCTTGCCGGCCTTTCAAAACAAAAACCACGCATGTGCCAAAAAAAATTAGAGGAAACATTGCCCCTCGACTGTCAAATCCCCTACGGCTATGACCACTGCATTTCTACACTTTGCTGTGTCCCCCTGTGCAGTCATTTGCCCTGCAGTGCAGTGGATGTGCTCTAGACTGCACTCCCCCGAGGTGTTGTCACCCTCAGCACTTGGAAATATATCACCGTTCCTTCATCGTCGCTAGGTCAAAATCCGAGAACTCCCTCCTTAACAGCACTGTGGAAACAGCAGTTCAAGAAGACCCATCACCAGCTTCTCAAGGGCAAGTAGGGACGGGCAATAAATGCTGGCCTTGCCTGCGACGCCAACATCCCGAGAATGAATAAAGAACAGATCACATTTTGAAGCTAAATGAGTGAGTCTGGCTCCAGAGGAGTGAAAGTTGACAGGTCTGCGCGAGGGGGAACCGAGCAGGGGGAAGGAGGAAAGAAAAGTTCAGTCAGTCCCACTCTGGGAGTTGCTGCTGTCAACACTTCCCCACAGGGCTTGCCAACTGTGGGAGGCTCCTCCACCTTTCGAAAGGCCACAGATCCAGGAACCCCGATTACACGGCCACAGATCCAGGAACCCCGGTTACACGGCCACAGATCCAGGAACCCCGGTTACACGGCCACAGATCCAGGAACCCCGGTTACACGGCCACAGATCCAGGAACCCCGGTTACACGGCCACAGATCCAGGAACCCCGGTTACACGGCCACAGATCCAGGAACCCGGGTTACACGGCCACAGATCCAGGAACCCCGGTTACACGGCCACAGATCCAGGAACCCCGGTTACACGGCCACAGATCCAGGAACCCCGGTTACATGGCCACAGATCCAGGAACCCCGGTTACACGGCCACTAATATATCGTAAAACTTACCTGAACGTACTCCTGAATTTTGCCGGTTAAGAGAGATTTCTGGATATATTTTTTTAGGTGTCGGTTAAAAGAGAGTTTCCTGTAATACCCCCGGCCCGCGCCACCCCTCCCCCCACTCTGAGCCGTCACAACTCAGCGGTCCCCGGCCTCAAACCGAATAAATTCAGCCGGAGGTGAAACGAGCCCGGGGCCCAGCCGCTGGCAGGAGGCGACCCGGCACGGTATGTGTAACTCAGGGGGGCCCGCTTTCCTTGCCCATGTTTGACCTGATACCATGAGACTTCATGGGGTCCGGAGTCAATGTTGAGGACTCCCAGGGCCACTCCTTCCCGACTGTATACCACCGTGCTGCCAAAACTAGTGGGTCTGTCCTGCCGGTGGGACAGGACACACCCAGGGATGGTAATAAAGGAATCTGGGACGTTGGCTGAAAGGAATGATTCTGTGAGTATGACTATTGCTCGAGTAGCCTGTGGGACAGCTCTCCCAATTTTAGCACAAGTTCTCAGTTGTCAGTGAGGAGGACTTTGCAGGGTCGACTGGGCTGGGTGTGCCTTTGTCGTGTCTGAATTCGATGCCTAGGTTGATGCTGTGTGGTCTGCCAGTTTTATTCTTATTATGCTTTTTTTGTAGTGGTTTAATAGGCCATTTAAGAGTCAACCACATTGCTGTGGAGTTACATAAAGGCCAGACCAGGTAAGGACGGCAAGTTTGCTTCCCTGAAGGACATTAGTGAACCTGTTGAGTTTTTACAACAATCCGATATCTTCATGGTCACCGTTACTGATACCGGCTTTTTATTCCATCTTAATCGTTAAGATTTGCATTTTAATCAGTCAGTGGTTTAAATTAATTTGAACTTTTCCAATTCAGCAAGAGGTGAAAACCTGCTCCAAATGCTGAACAATCAGACATTTCCTGATTAAAAGCCTCTCATTTTTACTCCGCAATAGTTTATTGTACATTGACTGTTTCCTGTTTATACCCTGAAGATATGGAATATCTTTTTAATAACAATTTTGTCAATAAGGAAAATATGTTTTCCAAAGAAATTGCAGCGAGCTTTGCAGTAGTGCGGATGTGTTGCAGTTCCAGGCTCTTCCAACAGATGTCCTCGCCCTCCTTTGCCAACAAACTCCCAGTTCCACATTAAACAGAGTTACAGTGTACGAGTAATTTGCGACGTGACGTGTGGTGAGTGTAAAATGCTCAGGAGGAACAGGTAACTTTGGACCTATGGTTCCCAAAGCTCTCCACCACTGAATGGCGGAGCAGGCTCGAGGGGCCGTATGGCCTACTCCTGCTCCTAATTATTATGTTTGTTTGTTCTTAACAAGCTGAGCAAGGCATAACTTAGAGACCAAATTTCCCAGAGTTTTGAGCCCAAACAAACAAAGAGTTGCTTCATGTTGCATATTTACTTAATACAATCAACCCAACAGGTAAGAGTTCAATGGGCCTTCGAGCACTGACTCCTGACAAGTTGGACAGTGTGTCAAAGGTCAGAACAACAACCTCTTGATCCATGTTTAGGAAGGACGATTTGGAGATAATTTTTGAAAGCCCTGTTGCTGTTCCCCAACAGCCCAAAGGTCATGGATCGTGGAAAAGCATTCTGAAACCTGTGAGATTAAAAGGAAAGAAAGAGAGACTTGCATTTCTATAGCGCCTTTCACAACCAGCGGAAACCTCAAGGCTCTTTACAGCCAATGAAGTACTTTTTGGAGTGTAGTCACTGTTGTACCGTGGCAGCCAATTACACACAGCAAACTCCCACAAACACCAATGTGATAATGACCAGATAATCTGTTTTAGTGATGTAGATTGAAGGATAAATATTGGCCAGGACACTGGGGAGAACGCCCCTGCTCTTCTTTGGAATAGTGCCATGGGATCTTTTACATCTACCTGAGAGAGTAGACGGGGCTTTGGTTTAATGTCTCATCTGAAAGACGGCACCTCCGACAGTGCAGCACTCCCTCAGTACTGCACTGGAGTGTCAGCCTAGCTTTTGGTGCTCAAGTCTCTGGAGTGGGATTTAAACCCACAACCTTCGGACTCAGAGGCAAGGGTGCTACCCACAGAGCCGCTGGTGGACCCACATTTTGTGCTCAGTTGGAAAGAAAAACAGAAAGCCTTTCACGTCCACCGGACGTCCCAAAGTGCTTTACAGCCAATGAAGTACTTTTTGAAGTGCAGTCACTGTTGTAATGTAGGAAAGCAGACTGGTGATTGTCCAGTGAGGGAAAACCATCGATTCTCAGATAAACTCATGTTGTGGTGATGTCGGAGTGGATCTCCCACTCTTGCAGCGGCTGAGAGACCAGTCTGGGCATTGTTCACCAGGACTACAGGTTGCATAGATTGTGGATTAAGCGGCAGTGTGTGTTATGACTAAAGGACCATGATTGGATCGCACACTGTTTACATTGTATCATAGAATAGAATCAAAGAAAAATTACGACACAGCAGGAGGCCATTCGGCCCATCGTGTCCGTGCCGGTCGGAAAAGAGCTATCCAGCCTAAACCCACCTTCCAGCACTCGGTCCGTAGCCCTGTAGGTTATAACTCTTCAATTGCACATCCAAGTACTTTTTAAATGTGATGAGGGTCTCTGCCTCTACCACCCTTTCGGGCAGTGAGTTCCAGACCCCCACCACCCTCTGGGTGACATTTTTTTCCCTCATCTCCCCTCTAATCCTTCTCCCAATTACTTTAAATCTAAGCCCCCTGGTTCTTGACCTCTCTGCTAAGGGAACTAGGTCCTTCCTATGCACTCTATCTCGGCATCTAATAATTTTATACACCTCAATCAAGTCTCCCCTCAGCCACCTCTGTTCCAAGGAAAACAACCCCAGCCTATCCAATCACAGCTAAAGTTTTCCAGTCCTGGCAACATCCTCCTAAATCTCCTTTGCACCCTCTCTAGTGCAAGCACATCCTTCCTGTAATGTGGTGACCAGAACTGCATGCAGTACTCTAGCTGTGGCCTAACTAGTGTTGTATACAGTTCAAGCATAACTTCCCAGCTCTTAAATTCTATGCCTCGGCTATTAAAAGAAAGCATTCTGTATGCCTTTTTAACGACTTTATCGACTTGTCCTGCTACCTTTAAGGACCTGTGGACGTACACTCCAAGGTCTCTCTGTTCCTCCACACCTCTCAATATCCTCCCATGAATTGTGTATTCCCTTGCCTTGTTGCCCCTCCCCAAATGCATTACCTCACACTTTTCCAGATTGAATTCCATTTGCCACTTTTCTGCCCAACTGACCAGTTCATCGATATCTTCCTGCAGTCTGAAGCTTTCCTCCTCACTGTCAACCACACAGCCAATCTTTGTATCATCTGCAAATTCCTTTATCATGCCCCCTACATTGAAGTCTAAACCATTGATATATACCACATAAAGTAAGGGACCGAGTACTGAGCCCTGTGGAACCCCACTGGAAACAGCCTTCCAGTCGCAAAAACCCCCCTCAACCGTCACCCTCTGCTTCCTGCCACTGAGCCTATTTTGGATCCACTTTGCCACTTTCCCTTGGATCCCATGGGCTTTTACTTTTTTGATCAGCCTGCCATGTGGGACCTTGTCAAAAGCCTTGCTAAAATCCATGTAGACTACATCAAACGCACTGCCCTCATCGACCCTCCTTGTTACCTCCTCAAAGAATTCAATCATGTTAGTCAGACACAACCTTCCCTTAACAAAACCATGCTGACTGTCCCTGATTAATCTGTGTCTTTCTAAATGAAGGTTTATACTGTCCCTCAGAATTGATTCCAGTAATTTGTCCACCACCGAGGTTAAACTAACTAGCCTGCCATTGCTCGGTTTAACCTTCCTCCCTTTTTAAACAATCTTCTTCTTAGGCAGTCCCTCGGAACCGAGGATGACTTGCTTCCACATTAAAAATGAGTTCTCAGGTGACTGATGAGTCCAATGCGGGACCTACAGTCTCTGTCACAGGTGGGGCAGACGGTGGTTGAAGGGGCGGGCGGGTGGGGTGCTTGGGTTGATGTGCGCTCCTTGCGCGGCCTACGCTTGGCTTCCGCTTGCTCCTGGCGAAGAGACTCGAGGTGTTCGGCACCTTCCCGGATGCTTCTCCTCCACTTTGTGCAGTCTTGGGCCAGGGATTCCCAGGTGTCGGTGGGGATGTTACACTTTTTCAAGGAGGCTTTGAGGGTGTCCTTGAAGCGTTTCCTCTGCCCACCTGGGGCTCTCTTGCCGTGCCGGAGCTCCGAGTAGAGCTTGTTTTGGGAGTCTCATATCGGGCATGCAGACAATGTGACCCATCCATCGGAGCTGACTGAGTGTGGTCAAAGCTTTGATGCTGGGGATGTTGGCCTGAGCAAGAACGCTGATATTGGTGCGCCTATCCTGCCAATGGATTTGCAGGATCTTGCGGAGGCAGCATTGGTGGTAACTCTCCCGTACTTTGAGGTGCCTGCTGTACATGGTCCATGTCTCTGAGGCATACAGCAGGGCGGGTATCACTGCTGCTCTGTAGACCATGAGCTTAGTGCCGGGTTTGAGGTCCTGGTCTTCAAACACTCTCTTCCTCAGGCGACCGAAGGCTACACTGGCACATTGAAGGCAGTGTTGGACTTTGTCATCGACGTCTGCCCTTGTTGACAGTAGGCTCCCGAGGTATGGAAAGTGGTCCACGTTGTCCAAGGCCTTGTCATGGATTTTGATAATCGGGGGGCAGTACTGTGTGGCGGGGGCAGATTGGTATTGGACCTTTGTCTTACAGATGTTTAGTATAAGGCCCGTGCTCTCGTACGCTTCGGTGAAGGTGTTGACGATGGTTTGGAGTTCGACCTCCATCGTCTGCATACTGTAATTCGATGACAGGGGATGGGACGACCTTGGATCTGGACTGGAGGCGACGGAGGTTGAACAGTTTCGCATTTGTTCTGTAAATTAGCTCCACTCCAGTGGGGAGCTTACTGAGAGTGAGATGGAGCATTGCAGCAAGGAAGATTGAGAAGAACGTTGGTGCGATGACACAGCCTTGCTTGACCCCGGTTCGTACGTGAATTGGGTCTGTGGTGGAACTGTTGGTCAGGATCACGGCTTGCATGTCGTCGTGAAGCAGGCGGAGGATGGTGACAAACCTTTGAGGGCAGCCGAATTTGAGGAGGACACTCCATAATCCCTCACGGTTAACAGTATCGAAGGCCTTTGTGAGATGAAAGAAGGCCATATACAGCGGTTGGTGCTGTTCCCTGCACTTCTCTTGTAATTGACGCATGGTGAAGATCATGTCCATTGTGCCCTAGTGGTCGTAAACTGAATGTCGACTCTGGGAGGAGCTCTTCGGCCACTGGGAGAAGGCGATTGAGGAGGATTCTTGCGATGACTTTCCCTGTGGCAGACAGCAGAGAAACTCCTCTGTAATTACCGCAATCGGACTTGTCACCTTTCTTGAAGATGGTACAATTACAGCGTCTCTGAGATCCCCTGGCATGCTCTCCTCCTTCCGGATAAGAGAAATGAGTTCATGAATTCGCGCCAGTAGTGCTTCTCAGCCATGCTTTAGTGCCTCGGCAGGGATTCCATCTGCTCCTGAGGCCTTGTTGTTCTTCAGTTGTCACTAGTGGGTGTAGTCGATAGGCCTCCTAACAGTTGCAACTCTGTTGGTCGGAGTATAAATCAGGAAATAGTTGGGGCTTGTAATAAGGGAACAGCTATAATCATGGGGGATTTTAACTTTCATGCTGACTGGACAAATCAAATTGGGCAGGGCAGCCTTGAGGAAGAGTTCATAGAGTGCATTAGGGATGGGTTCCTTGAGCAGTATGTAACTGAACCAACCAGGGGGCAGGCAATCTTAGATCTGGTCCTGTGTAATGAGACAGGATTAATAAAAAATGTCCTAGTGAAGGATCCCCTTTGAATGAGTGACCATAACATGGTTGAATTCCGAATTCAGTTGGAGGGTGAGAGAGTTGGATCTCAAACCAGCGTACTAAGTTTAAATAAAGGAGACTATGAAGGTATGAGAGCAGAGTTGACTAAAGTGGACTGGGAAAATAGATTAAAGTGTAAGACGGTACATGAGCAGTGGTTACATTCAAGGAGATATTTCACAACTTCCAAGAAAAATATATTCCAGTGAGGAAAAAGGTGCGTAAAAGAAAAGACAGCCATCCGTGGCTAAGTAAAGTAATAAAGGATAGTATCCGACTGAAAACAAGGGCATATAAAGGAGTCAAATCTAGTGGGAGGATAGAAGATTGGGAAGCATTTAAAAGACAGCAAAGAATAACTAAAAGATTAATTAAGAAAGGGAAGATAGATTATGAAAGTAAAGTAGCAAAAAATATAAAAACAGATAGCAAGAGTTTCTACAGTTATATAATAAGAAAAAGGGTGGCTAAAGTGAATGTTGGTCCCTTAGAGGACGAGACCGGGAAATTAGTGGTGGGGAACATGGAGATGGCAAAAACGCTGAACAAATATTTTGTGTCAGTCTTTACAGTAGAGGACACTAAAAATATCCCAACACTGGACAAACAGGAGGCTATGGGGGGGGAGGAGCTAAACACGATTAAAATCACTAAGGAGGTGGTACTCAGTAAGATAATGGGACTAAAGGCGGATAAATCCCCTGGACCTGATGGCTTACATCCTAGGGTCTTGAGAAAAGTAGCGGTAGGGATTGTGGATGCATTGGTGGTAATTTTCCAAAACTCCCTGGATTCAGGAAAGGTCCCAGCAGATTGGAAAACTGCTAATGTAACACCCTTATTTAAAAAGGGAGGCAGAAAAAAGGCTGGAAACTATAGAACAGTTAGCCTAACATCTGTGGTTGGTAAAATGTTGGAGTCCATTATTAAGGAAGCAGTAACAGGACATTTGGATAAGCATAATTTAATCGGACAGAGTCAGCATGGTTTTACGAAGGGGAAGTCAAGTTTGACAAATTTGCTCGAATTCTTTGAGGACGTAACAAACAGGGTGGATAAAGGGGAACCAGTGGATGTGGTGTATTTGGACTCCCAAAAGGCATTTGACAAGGTGCCACACAAAAGATTACTGCACAAGATAAAAAATCACGGGATTGGGGGTAATCTACTGGCATGGGTGGAAGATTGGCTATCTAACAGAAAACAGAGAGTTGGGATAAATGGTTCATTCTCGGGCTGGCAATCAGTAACTAGTGGTGTTCCGCAGGGGTCAGTGCTGGGACCCCAACTCTTTACATTCTTTTTTTAATGATTTGGAGGAAGGGACCGAGTGCAACGTATCCAAGTTTGCCGACGATACAAAGATGGGAGGGAAAGAAGTGAGTGAGGAGGACATAAAAAACCTGCAAAAGGACATAGACAGGCTAAGTGAGTGGGCAAAAATTTGGCAGATGGAATATAATGTTGGAAAGTGTGAGGTTATGCACTTTGGCAGAAAAAATCGAAGAGCAAGTTATTATCTAAATGGAGAAAAACTGCAAAGTGCTACAGTACAAAGGGATCTGGGGGTCCTGGTGCATGAAACACAGAAGGTTAGTATGCAGGGGCAGCAGGTGATCAGGAAGGCCAATGGAATCTTGGCTTTTATTGCAAGGGGGATGGAGTATAAAAGCAGGGAAATCTTGCTGCAGTTATACAGGGTACTGGTGAGGCCACACCTGGAATACTGCGTACAGTTTTGGTTTCCATATTTAAGAAAAGATATACTTGCTCTCAAGGCAGTTCAGCAAAGGCTCACTCGGTTGATTCCGGAGATGAGGGGGTTGACTTATGAGGAAAGGTTGAGTAGGTTGGGCCTCTATTCATTGGAATTCAGAAGAATGAGAGGCGATCTTATCGAAACATATAAGATTGTGAGGGGGCTTGATCGGGTGCATGCAGTGAGGGTGTTTCCACTGATGGGTGAGACTAGAACTAGGGGGCATAATCTTAGAATAAGGGGCTGCCCTTTCAAAACTGAGATGAGGAGAAACTTCTTCACTCAGAGGGTAGTAAATCTATGGAATTTGCTACCTCAGAGAGCTGTAGAAGCTGCGACATTAAATAAATTTAAAACAGAGATAGACAGTTTCCTAGCTGATAAGGGAATAAGGGGTTACGGGGAGAGGGCAGGGAAGTGGACGTGAGTCTAAGTTCGGATCAGCCATGATCCTATTGAATGGCGGAGCAGGCCCGAGGGGCCGTATGGCCTACTCCTGCTCCTGCTTCTTATCTTCTTATGTCCGATGGCCTTTTCAACCTCATGGGGTTGTGCTGAGATGGTGGCGGGTAGCACGCTGCGGGTAGCATGCTGCGGGATGGAGTTGAGGAAACTTTTTTTTAAATGGTATAACGTTAGCAGTTCTCCAATCCTCCTGGCACCACTGGTGCAGCCAAAGAGGATTGGAACCACTTGATTGGCACCCCATCTACCGCCTAAAATATTAACGATTTCCTCCTTTTGATGACCTAGAAGACTGGTGTGGTCCACTCTACTAACCTCTACCCGAAACCTGAAGTCTGGCGTTGGCAGTAACCATTATGACATCAACAATGTGGTGATTAAATAGTTAGAAAATTTCCACACTAATATGCGGCGGCACTGGTTGCACAGGCAAGTCTGCCTTTTGTCCATGTTCCCCCAGAGGGGAAGGGAGACGGAGCAGAGGAAACCAACCTTGGTCTCCCTCTATCACATGGAGTAGAGGGAGCCCCCACCATCTCCCCAGACCAAAAATTACTTAGGGCGGACACGGCCACCCACAATCTACGGATGCTCAGGTCTTCAAAAAATATAAATCGGCCTCCCGCTCGTGTCTCTCAGGACTCGCCACTTTTACATCACAGCGACTGCTCTTGAGCCATCACCTATTCATATAAAATTTTGTTTGTTACTAAGGCTTTAGCTGGATTTTAAATTGGAGCCCAAAATAAATAAAGAACTATCTCTTCTTCCTCTTTTTGGCGTCCATTTAATTTCCTTCCTTATTTGCATATCTACTGACATTGGCCAATCGGGCAGCAGATTCCTCATCGTCCCCACGTGGCAGACCCAGGACTGCTTTATAGTCGCTGATTGGCTCAGCACAATACCAATCAGATTAGTACCCCACCTTTTCCGTTTTGTTTATTGGTTGCTCGCAATGCCATTCAACCCTATCCAAGCCATGTGATTGGTGATGCGGTGTGTGGGGGCGGGCCTGTTGGTTATGTGCCGCCTCCCACAGTTGGCAAGCCCTGTGGGGAAGTGTTGACAGCAGCAACTCCCAGAGTGGGACTGACTGAACTTTTCTTTTCTTTCCTCCTTCCCCCTGCTCGGTTCCCCCTCGCTCAGACCTGTCAACTTTCACTCCTCTGGAGCCAGACTCACTCATTTAGATTCAAAATGTGATCTGTTCTTTATTCATTCTCGGGATGTTGGCGTCACAGGCAATGTTCCCTCTAAATTTTTTGGGTGCACGGCCCCTTTAACGGGCTGCGCGACCCTTTCAAATTTCTGCGCAAGCTCGGTTTGTCCATTCAAAAGCTGGTGAGCGGCCTGCGCGGGACCTGTAGACCGCAGCATGACTGCGCAACTTCACGGGAACATTGGTCGCTGGCGAGCCCACCGTCTATTGCCCTCCCTTTCTTGCCCTTGAGAAGGTGGTGATGGGTCTTCTTGAACCGCTGCAGCCCGAGTGGTGAAGATGTTTCCACGGTGCTATTGGGTAGGGAGTTCCAGGTTTTTGACTCAGTGACGATAAACGAACAGCGTTATATGTCCAAGTGTTGAAGACCAGGGGAGTGCAGTCTAGATCCTACCATGGCCTCGCCCCTCCCTATCTCTGTAATCTCCTTCAGCCCCACAACCCCCCGGGATATCTGCGCTCCTCTAATTCTGGCCTCTTAAGCATCCCTGATTTTAATCGCTCCACCATTGGTGGCCGTGCCTTCAGCTACCTCGGCCGTAAGCTCTGGAATTCCCTCCCTAAACCTCTCCGCCTCACTACCTCTCTTTCCTCCATTAAGATGCTCCTTACAACCTGTAATGTATGTACCTTTAAGGGAGAGAACTACTTTTTACAGCTCCTGTATACTGTAGTACCGGCAGTGACCACACCTGTATATAAACCCTGAGTAGTGATCTGTACCGTTAGTTCTAGAGTAACCCTCAGTCAGTAAACACCTGTTGAGTCGTTCCCTGCAGTCTCTTGTCTGATTATTGAAGGACAAACATTAAGAGACACGGATCTAACATTGGCGACGAGCAGGTTCGAACCTACCTGCAACTCTACATCACCTCCCAGGGATTCGCTCCTGGAGAACAGTGGAAGAAGGCCGAGTCCAGAAGCACGGGCGTCGACCACGGGCAACCGCCCAGTCATCCAGCAGAGATTTGAGCATCGCAGGGGAGGCTGTCGAGAGCCCGGCTTGGCTTTCCAGTCACGGTGGTCCAGCGAAACGGGCTGGCAACAGGTACTGCGCAGACCCTTCCCGGACAGCGACGGGCTAGAACCCGACCGAGCGGCACTGAAAAAGGCTGAGCAGCGTCGACGGGGGAGAGAGAGAGGGCGGAGCAAACAGGGCGCAGCCGGTGTTCAGGACCGAGCAGCGTCAACGGGGGAGAGAGGTGAGAGAGAGCAGAGCGCAGCCGGTGTTCAAGGGCCGAGCAGCGTCAACGGGGGAGAGAGGTGCGCAGGAAAACGTGCAGAGCGCAGCCGGTGTTCAAGGGCCGAGCAGCGTCAACGGGGGAGAGAGGTGCGCAGGAAAACGTGCAGAGCGCAGCCGGTGTTCAAGGGCCGAGCAGCGTCAATGGGGGAGAGAGGCACGCAGGAAAACGCGAGGCACTGCCATTGCCATGAGGACCGCAGAGAGCGGCGTTGGCAGCAGCGCAGGAGCAGCGCACGAAACCCACAGGGCGTCGCCATTTGCCACGAGGACCGCCGAGAGCGGCGTTGGCAGCAGCGCGGGAGACGCCATTTTAAGCCGCAGCGGGGAAGAAAGGAAAGCGCGGGAGACGCCATTTTAAGCCGCAGCGGGGAAGAAAGGAAAGCGCGGGAGACGCCATTTTAAGCCAGTCTAACCACACCCAAAAATGCCGAAGAGTGGCAGTATCACAGCGTTCGACAATGAAGTCGAAGATTGGACGACATATGTCGAACGCATAGGAAGGCGAATGAAGTGCCAGATGACAAGAAAGCGCTGGTATTGTTGAATTCAATGGGTGCCAAAACGTATGGCTTACTACGAAACCTAGTAACCCCAGAGAAGCCAGTAGAAAAGGATTTTGAAAACATAGTGTCAATTCTACAGGACCACTTAAACCCCACACCGCTGCTGATAGCAGAAAGATTTAAGTTTCACAAAAGGAACCAGCATAAAGATGAAAGTAATGCTGAGTATTTAACGGAACTGCGCAAGCTATCAAAACACTGCCAGTTTGTAACGGGACTAGCAGATACTTTAAGGGACAAGTTTGTGTGTGGGCTTCAAAGTGAAGGAACCCAGAAACGGCTTCTATCGGAAAAGGATCTTACGCTGGACAAGGCTTTCAGCATTGCAGTATCACACAAAGCAGCAGCACGGGGCGCTGCAGAGATACAATGGAGACCGCAAGAATATGGCACAAATGAAATGTCATACGGAACAGTGAAGTGCTATCGCTGCGGCAGAACAACACACGACCATAGTGATTGCTGGTTCAAGGACAAAGTGTGCAGACAGTGTGGAAAAGTAGGACACATAGCAAGAGTCTGCAGGTCGGGAAAGAAAACCAGCAGCAAGAAATCTCCACAGGAGAAGTACAAGAAGGTACATAAGGTGACGGAGAGTAGTTCAGACGAACAGAAGAGTGATACAGACTCCGGAAGCAAGGAGCTGGGTTGTCTGAAACTACATAATGTGATCAAAACGGAGGATCACCAAACTATCTGGGTCACGCTCAAGATAGCAGGAGTCCAAGTGAAAATGGAATTGGACACAGGATCAGCCCTAACAGTCATAAACTGAAGGGACTACAAGCGGCTATTCTCACATATACCCTTGAGAGATACAAAGATTGTCTTGAAGACGGGGCAAAAAGTCTACCCCAAAGGAAAAATAAGGGTGAACGTTATATATAACGGCAAGGAAACACCAAAAATGGACCTATATGTATTGCCAGATGGAGGACCACCACTACTAGGACGTGAATGGATCCGGAAGATACAGCGAGATTGGCATTCCATACAGGCACTGACTGTGGCTGACAAAAAGGATGACAACGTCACACCTGGGCAACTGTCAAAAATCCTAACTGACGCGAAAGAAGTGTTCCAGCAAGGACTCGGAACACTAAAAGGCATGACAGCAATGATTAAAATTGAAGAAAACGCAAGCCCAAAATTTTTTAAGGCCAGACCGGTACCTTATGCGATCCGCCCAGCCGTCGAAGCAGAACTGGAGAGTCTGGAACGTTCAGGTGTACTGTCCAAGGTAGACTGGAGCGAGTGGGCTACACCCATCGTCCCTGTAATGAAAAAGTCATTGAGCAGCACGCCTGGGGAACTAAGGAAGGTTTGCACCTGTGGGGACTTTAAGGTAACAGTGAACCCAGTCCTTCACACCGTACAATATCCACTTCCGCGGATTGAAGATATTTTCGCCTCGCTATCTGGAGGGAAACGCTTCACTAAGACTGATCTGGCCCAGGCGTATCTGCAAATGGAGGTAGAAGAAGCATCAAAAAAATACCTCACAATCAACACCCATAAAGGTCTCTACCAATACAACCAGCTGGTATTCGGGGTAGCATCAACTCCGGCTATTTGGCAGAGGGCAATGGAACAAGTCCTGCAAGGGATCCCAGGGACCCAGTGTTATTTGGACGACATCCTGGTCACGGGCGAAAATGACAGTGATCACCTTGCCAACCTGGAGCAGGTGCTCACTAGATTGCAGGAATATGGACTCCGAGCTAACCGCCCCAAATGTGAGTTTTTTAGAAAACAGATCTCATATTGTGGCCACGTTATCGATAAAGAGGGGTTACATAAGTCCCCAGAGAAGATTGAGGCAGTAGTCAAGGCTCCAGCACCGGAAAATGTGTCACAACTGAGGTCATTCCTCAGGCTGGTAAACTACTACCATAAGTTCTTGCCAAATTTGTCTACAATACTACACCCACTGAACACCCTACTGCAAACTGGGGTGCCATGGAAGTGGAGTGACGAATGTAGACGAGCTTTCCAGAAGAGCAAAACACTAATCACATCGAAAGAGGTATTGGCCCATTACAACCCGGCATTACCAATTCGGTTGGCATGTGATGCGTCACCCTACGGCATTGGAGCGGTGCTGTTGCACAAATTCTCGGACGGCTCAGAGAGGCCAATAGCCTTTGCATCACGATCACTAACCTCAGCCAAGCGTAACTACGCCCAGATTGACAGGGAGGCCCTCAGCCTAGTGTGGGGAGTGAAAAAGTTCAATCACTATCTGCACGGGCAGAAGTTCACCTTGCTGACTGACCACCAACCACTTGTCTCCATCTTTAATCCAAAGAAGGGCGTTCCGGTGATGACTGCGCAACGGCTACAAAAATGGTCCCTTTTTCTAGGCGCGCACCAATATGAAATCGAGTATAAGGGCACGAAACAGCATGGAAACGCTGATGGGCTATCACGCCTGCCACTGCCTACTGCGGAGGAAGCACCTGCAGTGGATCCTGTCGAAATATTTCATTCGACTATAATTGAATGCTTGCCAGTAACTAACGCTGGTATAGAGAAGGAGACCCGAAATGACCTGACACTGTCTCAGGTATATGATTTGATGGTGAAGGGATGGCCAGCACATGGCGACTCACTGTTGCCAGCATTCTCATCCAGAAGAGAACAGCTGTCAGTATGCCAGGGGACCTTGATGTGTGAATCCCGAGTGGTAATTCCACCCAAGTTAAGGGAGAGAGTGCTCAATGAGCTTCACGAAGGTCATCTGGGAGGGGTGGAAATGAAAAGCCTTGCTAGGGCTTATGTGTGGTGGCCGGGGATCGATCAGCAAATCAAGGACCTGACAAAGAGCTGCTCAGGATGCCAGAAGGTCCAAAATGCACCACCACATGCCCCTCTACACCCATGGGAGTGGCCCTCATCTCCATGGCAATGGGTGCATATTGATTTTGCTGGTCCATTCATGGACTCAATGTTTTTAATAGCCGTGGATGCGCACTCAAAATGGCCTGAGGTCATCAAAATGTCCTCCACCACCACGGAGAAAACTATTGCAGTCCTACGGACCATTTTTGCCAGGAATGACTTGCCAGAACAGATTTGCTCCGACAACGGACCACAGTTTGTGTCCGAAGAGTTCCGGAGGTTCTTGAAAAAGAATGGGGTAAGGCATTACACATCCGCCCCATATCACCCAGCCACAAATGGATTGGCTGAGAGGTTCGTACAAACCTTTAAGAAGGCAATAAAGGCTATGTACAATGACAACATTCCGCTGCAGCACAAGGTGGACAATTTCCTGTTCGCCTACCGGAATGCGACACATGCAGTCACCAACCAGGCCCCAGCCATGATGTTCTTTAACCGAAGGTTAAGATCTCGCCTGGATTTGCTCAGACCAAACGTACAAAGAGATGCTGAGAGTAAGCAATTCCAGCACATCCATGAGAAGCCAACAAGGAGCTTCAATGTAGGGCAACCAGTCTTGGCCCGCGACTACCGAACAGAAAAATGGCAGCCAGGAACGATATGCACACGGCAGGGCCCACTAATGTACACAGTGGACGTTGGGGAGAGCATCGTGAGACGCCATGCTGACCAGATCCTAGAGTCACAGGAACAAGTCAGCCCCATGCCTCGCCCATATGTACCTGGTGATGAACCCGATGTACAGGTAGCATCTACCCCAGAAACAGTAGCATCGGAAGCTGATGAACCAACCGACGACAGGGGGCCAGAATTGCCTCCGCACCAAGAGCAAGACACTCGGGAAAGGCGCTATCCAGAAAGGATCAGGAAGCCTCCCCGAAGACTGAATTTATAAATAGACTATTTTCAGCTAATGTTGCATGTTAAAAGTGTTAATTGTAATTAGTTTGATATTTAATTGTTAAATGAGTGTTATGGTACTGTTAATCTAAAAGGGGAGGAATTGTAGTGTATGGACGAGCTACAGAATTTGTTCATCCCAGTTTGGCGTAAAAATAAAACAAAAAAGGTGACTCAACCATGGCTAACAAGGGAAATTAGGGATAGCATAAGATCCAAGGAGAGGACATATAAATTGGCTAGAAAAAGCAATAATCCTGAGGATTGGGAGCAGTTTAGGAGTCAACAAAGGAGGACAAAGGGATTAATTAAGAAAGGGAAAATAGAATATGAGAGTAAGCTAGCAGGGAACATAAAAACTGACTGTAAAAGCTTTTATAGATATGTGAAGCGAAAAAGATTAGTGAAGTCAAGCGTAGGTCCCTTGCAGTCAGAATCGGGGGAATTTATCATGGGAAACAAGGAAATGGCAGACCAACTAAATGCATACTTTGGTTCTGTCTTCACAAAGGAGGACACAAATAACCTCCCAGAGATGCCGGGGAACATAGGGTCTGATGAAAGCGAAGAACTGAAAGAAATCAGTATTTGTAGGAAAATGGTGTTAGGAAAATTGATGGGACTGAAGGCCGATAAATCCCCAGGGCCTGATGGTCTACATCCCAGGGTACTTAAGGAAGTGGCCCTAGAGATAGTAGATGCACTACTGATCATCTTCCAGAACTCGATAGACTCTGGAACAGTACCCATGGATTGGAGGGTAGCTAATGTTACCCCATTATTCAAAAAAGGTGGTAGAGAAAAAGCGGGGAATTATAGACCGGTAAGCCTGACATCGGTAGTGGGGAAAATGCTAGAGTCTATTATAAAAGATGTAATAGCAGAGCACTTGGAAAGCAGTGACAGGATCGGACAAAGTCAACATGGATTTACAAAAGGTAAATCATGCTTGACTAATCTACTGGAATTTTTTGAGGATGTAACTGGTAAAATAGATAAGGGAGAACCAGTGGATGTGGTGTATTTGGACTTTCAGAAGGCTTTCGATAAGGTCCCACACAAGAGATTAGCGTGCAAAATTAAGGCACATGGGATTGGGGGCAAGGTATTGACTTGGATAGAGAACTGGTTGGCGGACAGAAAGCAAAGAGTTGGAATAAACGGGTCGTTTTCCGAGTGGCAGGCAGTGACTAGTGGGGTACCACAAGGATCGGTCCTAGGACCCCAGCTGTTCACAATATACATTAATGATCTGGATGAGGGAATTGGATGTAATATCTCCAAATTTGCAGACGACACAAAGCTGGGCAGGAGGGTAAGCTGCGAGGAGGATGTCGGGAAACTCCAGTACGATTTGGATAGGTTGGGTGATTGGGCAGAAACATGGTTATCCACTTTGGTGGCAAAAACAGGAAGGCAGATTATTATTTGAATGGCAATAGATTGGGAGAAGGGGAAGTGCAAAGAGACCTGGGTGTCCTTGTGCACCAGTCGCTGAAGGTAAGCATGCAGGTGCAGCAGGCGGTTAAGAAGGCAAATGGTATGTTGGCCTTCGTAGCACGAGGGTTCAAGTACAGGAACAAGGATGTCTTGCTACAGTTGTACAGGGCCTTGGTGAGACCGCACCTTGAGTATTGTGTGCAGTTTTGGTCACCATACCTGAGGAAGGACGTTCTTGCCATGGAGGGAGTGCAGCGAAGATTCACCAGGCTGATACCTGGGATGGCAGGAATGACGTATGAGGAGAGATTGTGTCGATTGGGCTTATACTCACTGGAGTTTAGAAGATTGAGAGGGGATCTCATCGAAACCTATAAAATTCTGTCAGGCCTGGACAGACTAGATGCAGGAAGGATGTTTCTGATGGCCAGGGAGTCCAGAACCAGGGGTCATAGTCTAAGGATAAGGGGTAAGCCATTTAGGACTGAAATGAGGAGGAATTTCTTCACCCAGAGAGTGGTGAACCTGTGGAATTCTCTGCCACAGAGGGCGGTGGAGGCCAGTTCATTAAATATATTCAAGAAAGAGTTGGATATGTTTCTTGAGGCTGAAGGGATCAAGGGATATGGGGAAAAGGCGGGGACAGGGTACTGAGTTTGGATGATCAGCCATGATCACATTGAATGGCGGAGCAGGCTCGAAGGGCCGAATGGCCTACTCCTGCTCCTATCTTCTATGTTTCTATGTTTCTATGTACCTTTAAGGGAGAGAACTACTTTTTACAGCTCCTGTATACTGTAGTACCGGCAGTGACCACACCTGTATATATACCCTGAGTAGTGATCTGTACAGTTAGTTCTAGAGTAACCCTCATTCAGTAAACACCTGTTGAATCGTTCCCTGCAGTCTTTTGTCTGATTATTGAAGGACAAACATTAAGATACACGGATCTAACACAACCAACCTCTTTGACTATGCTTTTGGTCACTGTGGTGTATGTGCCTTTAAGAGCCCCTGTATACTGTAATGCCGGTAATGGCCACTCGGGCTATATAAGCCTGTATAGTGTCTTGTATCTGTTAGTTCACCTCCAGACTTTGTTCAGTAAACACCTGTGAAACCTACTCCTGCATTCCGTGTCTCCATTAACACACGGATACAACAGTGGCGACGAATTGGAAACGGACTTACCTGCAATTCGGCAGCACCTCAAGGAGATCGATTCCTCAGACGAAAGTCGAAGAAAAACAAGAAAGAAAAGAGAAAAGGGAAAGGCTGTGGTTTCACCGGCTGGCCGAGCTGGTGGCAGGTACTGCAGTGGTCCTTCCTGGGCGGCAGGCTGTGGCTCCATCGGCTGGCTCTGCAGCGGAGCCGAGCAGCGAAGGCGGAGGTAAACAGAGACAGAGGGGGGGAGCACTCGGGAGACGGCCGGCGCTGCAAAGCAGGTCGGCGTTCGGACCAAGCAGAGGGAGGGTAATGTCCCGGAGAGTCCGGCGGGAACGAGTCTCCACCGATTGAAAAAAAAACCTATATAAATAAAAACCGCGGAGAACAGTGTTGTCAGCAGCAGCAGCGGCGGGAAAGCGCGGGGAGCGCCATTTTTTTCTGTAGGGAAGAAAGGAAAGCGCGGGAGGTGCCATTTTTTTTTCAGGATGCCTAAGGCTGGCAATATTAATGCTTTCGATAGCGATATAGAGGATTGGACCACATATGTGGAAAGAGTGGAGGTATATTGCACAGCAAATGAAATAGAAGATAATAAAAAGGCATCAGTACTTCTAAATCTAATGGGCGCAAGGACATACGGGCTGTTACGAAACTTAATCACTCCAGCCAAACCAAAGGACAAGAATTTTAAGGAGATTGTTGATACCCTACAGGAGCACTTAAACCCAACACCGCTGCTGATAGCGGAACGATTCAAATTCTTCAAGAGGAATCAGCACAAGAATGAAAGTAATGCTGATTACCTCACCGAATTAAGGAAGCTGTCAAAACACTGCCAATTCGGGGCAGGACTGGCAGATTCTCTTCGAGACAAATTCGTCTGCGGTCTCCTAAGTGAAGGAACACAGAAAAGGCTACTTTCTGAGAAAGATTTGACACTGGGCAAGGCTTTCAGTATGGCTGTATCATACGAAGCAGCTGCAAGAGGAGCTGCAGAGATACAGCAAAAGCCACAGGACTTCGGCACCCATGAAATGACACAGGGTTTCGAGAGATGTTATTGCTGCGGCAGATCCACCCATGACCAGAGGGACTGCTGGTTCAAGGACAAAGAATGCAGGCAATGCGGAAAGATTGGACACATTGCACGTGTATGCCGATCTGGACAAAAAAAATCCACAGACAGGAAAAAAAAATCAATAAAGAAAAGTACAGAAAGGTACAAATGATGACGGACAGTAGCTCCGAAGACCAGAAGAGCGATAGCGACTCCGGAAACAAGAGACTAAGCTGTCTCAAATTACATAATGTAATTGTCAAAGAAGGTTACCAGACCATTTGGGTTACCCTCACGATAGCGGGGTCCCCAGTTAAAATGGAGCTAGATACAGGATCAGCTCTGACCGTCATAAGTCGACAGGATTACGAGTGGCTATTTCCGCATATACCCTTGAAAGACACATCCATTATCCTGAAAACATATACAGGGCAGAAAGTATACCCGAAAGGGAAAATAAAGGTGCCTGTTGTATACAACGGCAAGGAAATACAGAAGTTGTACGTTCTGCAAGATCCACCGCTGTTGGGATGTGAATGGATCAGGAAGATACGTTTAGACTGGCACTCCATTCAGGCACTGACGGTGACCAGTAAGAAAAAAAATGATGATGACGTCATACCTGAACGATTAAAAGACATCTTGGCCAACGCCAAGGAAGTGTTTCAACAGGAACTAGGAACCTTGAAAGGCATCACCGCCTCAATAAAAGTGGAAGATGCGGCAATTCCCAAGTTTTTTAAGGCAAGGCCGGTGCCATACGCAATTCGTCCAGCAGTCGAGGCAGAGCTGGAGAATTTGGAAAAGGCAGGCGTATTATCCAAGATAGATTGGAGCGAGTGGGCAACACCCATTGTCCCGGTCATGAAGAAAACGTTGAATAATGATAAATCTGAAGAACAGAGAAAAATTCGCATCTGTGGAGACTTCAAGGTGACTGTAAACTCGGTCCTTCACACGGTACAGTATCCTCTTCCGAGGATGGAAGATATTTTCGCCTCACTATCCGGAGGAAAACGTTTCACCAAAATTGACTTGGCTCAGGCATATCTACAGATGGAGGTTGAAGAGGCCTCTAAAAAGTATCTCACGATAAATACACACAAAGGCCTGTACCAGTACAATCGACTGGTTTTCGGAGTAGCATCAGCTCCAGCTATCTGGCAAAGAGCTATGGAGCAAGTCCTCCAAGGGATTCCGGGAACTCAATGCTACCTAGACGACATCCTTGTAACAGGAGAAAACGACAACGAGCACCTTGCCAATTTGGAGCAGGTGCTCACTAGGTTGAGAGAACGGGGCCTATGAGCAAATCGCCCCAAGTGCGAATTTTTCCAGAAACAAATATCATATTGTGGCCACATAATTAACGAGGAAGGGTTGCATAAGTCACCTGAAAAAATTGAAGCGGTCATAAAAGCCCCAGCACCTGAAAATGTCTCACAATTAAGGTCATTCCTGGGATTGATAAATTACTATCATAAATTTTTACCGAACTTGTCAACTCTTCTGCACCCTCTTAACGAACTGCTACAAACGGGAGTAATTCGGAAATGGAGCGAAGACTGTAAACGTGCCTTCCATAAATGCAAAGGCTTGATCACGTCCAAGGAAGTTTTGGCTCATTACAACCCATCACTGCCAATCAGACTGGCGTGCGATGCATCCCCTTACGGCGTAGGAGCGGTATTATCGCATAGATTCCCTGATGGCTCGGAGCGGCCGATAGCTTTTACGTCACGCTCATTGAACTCAGCTGAGCGTAACCATGCCCAGATCGACAGGGAAGCACTTAGCCTGGTATGGGGAGTGAAGAAATTCAACCATTACCTACACGGACAAAAATTTACCTTGTTGACTGACCATCAACCCCTCGTCTCCATATTCAACCCTAAAAAGGGTGTTCCCATTATGACAGCGCAAAGGCTACAGAGGTGGTCCCTTTTCCTAGGGGCACACCAATATGACATAGAATACAAAGGATCAAAACAGCATGGGAATGCTGACGATTTATCGCACCTACCGTTGCCAATGGTAGAAGAGGCACCTACAGTGGACCCAGTGGAGATGTTCCACTCAACCATAGTGGAATATCTACCAGTAACAAATTCTGCCATTGAAAAGGAAACGAGGAATGACCCGACTCTCTCACGAGTCTACGATTTAACGGTGAAGGGATGGCCAGCACATGGCGAACCACTGTTGCCAGCATTCTCGCAAAGAAGAGAATAGCTGTCAGTGTGCCGAGGAACCTTGATGTGTGGATCCAGAGTGGTGATTCCACCCAAACTCCAGGATAAAGTTCTAAAGGAGCTTCACGAGGGGCATCTGGGTGGAGTGAAAATGAAGAACCTAGCCAGGGCGTTTGTATGGTGGCCAGGTGTCGATGGAGACATCGAAGAAATGACCAAGAGCTGCCTAGGATGCCAGAAGGTCCAAAATGCTCCACCCCAAGCCCCTCTACATCCATGGGAGTGGCCCTCATCTCCCTGGCAAAGGATACACATCGACTTTGCTGGTCCATTTATGGACTCAATGTCCTTAATCACGGTTGATGCACACTCCAAGTGGCCGGAGGTAATAAAGATGTCCTCCACCACCACAGAAAAAACCATCACAGTATTAAGGACCATATTTGCCAGGAATGGGCTGCCAGAACAGATCTGTTCTGATAATGGACCGCAATTTGTGTCCGAAGAATTCAGGAAGTTCTTAAAAAACAATGGGGTTAAGCACTACACGTCTGCCCCATACCATCCTGCCACCAATGGATTAGCTGAAAGTTTTGTCCAGACCTTCAAGAAGGCCATAAAGGCCATGGGTAATGAAGACATAAAACTTCAGCACAAGGTGGATAACTTCTTGTTCGCGTACAGGAATGCAACACATGTGGTTACAAACAAAACTCCCGCCATGATGTTCTTCAATAGAAGCCTAAGATGCCGGCTGGATTTGATCAAGCCCAACATCAGAAGGGACGTGGAGAACTGGCAATTTCAAGGCATGAATGAAAGGCCAACTAGAACCTTCCAGATAGGTCAACAAGTTTTGGCCCGGGACTACCGTACCGAGAAATGGCAGCCTGGAACTATCTGCACACGACTAGGACCGCTGATGTATACCATGGACATCGGAGAAAGCATAATAAGGCGCCATGCTGACCAAATCATAGAGTCATCCGAAAAGGGACAACCTACACCACAACTCTATACGCCTAACGATGAAGTAGAGATACCCATATCTACCTCCGATCCGGTGATACTGGAACCCGATGAACCCGACACTGGCATTCAAGCCAAATCAGCCTTGCCAAAAGAACCTACTGCACCACCAGAAACTACTACACCACCGAGGCGTTATCCGGACCAAGTCAGGAAGCCTCCAGAGAGACTGACTTATAATTAATTAACTGCAGCAATGTGTAGATTATTTTTCTTGTAACATGTAATTAATAATTACTTAAATATTATGTACTGGTTGGCTAAAAGGGGAGGAATTGTAGTGTATGCGCCTTTAAGAGCCCCATGTGTACTGTAATGCCGGTAATGGCCACTCGGGCTATATAAACCTGTATATTGTGTTGTATCAGTTAGTTCCCCTCCAGACTTTGTTTAGTAAATACCTATGAAACCAACTCCTGTCTTCAGTGTCTCTATCAACACACAGACACAACACCTGCCATTTTAGTTTGAGCCATCCCCAACAGCACTAGCAAACACTCCCCTAGGACATTGGTCCCAGTCCTGCCCAGGTACAAACCGTCCAGTTTGTACTGGTCGCACCTCCCCAGAACCGGTTCCAATGTTCCAGGAATTTGAATCCCTCCCCCTTGCACCATTCCTCTAGCCACGTATTCATCTGCAATATCCTCCTATTTCTACTCTGACTAGCACGTGGCACTGGTAGCAATCCTGAGATTACTACCTTTGAGGTCCTATTTTTTAATTTACCTCCTAACTCCCTATATTCAGCTTTTAGGACCTCATCTCAGTTTTTACCTATATCATTGGTACCTATATGCACCACGACAACTGGCTGTTCACCCTCCCCTCCAGAATGCTCTGCAGCCGCTCCGAGACATCCTTGACCCTTACACCAGGGAGGCAACATACCATCCTGGAGTCTCGTTTGCGGTCCCAGAAACACTTAGCTATTCCCCTTACAATAGAATCCCCTATTACTATAGCTCTCCCACTCTTTTTCCTCCCGTCCTGTGCAGCAGAACCACCCACGGTGCCAGGAAGTTGGCTGCTGCTGCCTTCCCCCGATAAGCCATCTCCCTCAACAATATCCAAAGCGGTATATCTGTTTGAGAGGGGGATGGCCACAGGGGACCCCTGCACTACCTGCCTGTGCCTACTACTCTGCCTGGTGGTCACCCATTCCCTTCCTGCCTGTGCAGCCTTTACCTGCGGTGTGACCAACTGATTAAAAGTGATATCCACGACATCTTGAGCATCGCGAATGCTCCAGTATGTATCTATTCGCAGCTCCAGTGCTTCATTATCAACCACACGGCCAATTTTTATATCATTTGCAAATTTCTTAATCATACTTCATACATTCAAGTCCAAATCATTAATATATACCATGAAAAGCAAAGGACCCAGTACTGAGCCCTGCGGAACCCCACTGGAAACCGCCTTCCAGTCATAAAAACACCCTTCGACCATTGCCCTTTGTTTCCTGCCTCTGACCAAATTTTGGCTCCAACTTGCCACTTTGCCTTGGATCCCATGGGCTCTTACTTTCGTGACCAGTCTGCTATGCGGGACCTTATCAAAAGCTTTGCTAAAATCCATATAGACTACATCAAACACACTACCCTCATCGACCCTCCTTGTTACCTCCTCAAAAAATTCAACCAATTCAACCAGAGACCCGGGTTCGAATCCGGCCTCGGGTGACTGTCTGTGTGGAGTTTGCACATTCTCCCCGTGTTTGCGTGGGTTTCCTCCGGGTGTTCCGGTTTCCTCCCACAGTCCAAAGATGTGCGGGTTAGGTTGATTGGCTGTGATAAATTGACCCTTAGTGTTAGGGAGATTAAATACGTGGGGTTACGGGGATAGGGTGGGATTTGTGTTGGTGTAGGGGTTACGGGGATCGGGTGGGATATGTGTCAGTGCAGGCTCGATGGGCCGAAATGGCCTCTATCTGCACTGTGGGGTTTCTGTGATTCTGTGATTCTGTGAAGTTAGTCAGACACGACCTTCCCTTAACAAATCCATGCTGACTGTCCCTGATTAATCCGTGTCTTTCTAAATGAAGATTTATCCTGTCCCTCAGAATTTTTTCCAATAATTTTCCCACCACCGAGGTTAGGCTGACTGGCCTGTAATTACTCGGTCTATCCCTTTCTTCCTTTTGAAACAACGGTTACAGCACGGAAGGCGGCCATTTGACCTGTCAAGCCCGTGCCGACTCTCAGCTAGTCCCACTCCCCCGCCCTTTCCCCGGAGCCCTGCAAATGTTTTTCTTTCAGATTCTTATCCAACTCCCTTTTGAAAGATAAGATTGAGTCTGCCTCCACCACCCTTTCAGGCAGTGCATTCCAGATCCTAACCACTCGCTGCATAAAAAATGTTTTTCCTCATGTCACCTTTGGTTCTTTTGCCAATCACCTTAAATCTGTGTTCTCTGGTTCTCGACCCTTCCGCCAATGGGAACAGTTTCTCTCTATCTACTCTGTCTAGACCCCTCATGATTTTGAACACCTCTATCAAATCTCCTCTCAACCTTCTCTGCTCTAAGGAGAACAACCCCAGCTTCTCCAGTCTATCCACGTAACTGAAGTCTCTCATCCCTGGAACCATTCTCGTAAATCTTTCCTGCACCCTCTCTAAGGCCTTCACATCCTTCTTAAAGTGCGGTGCCCAGAATTGGACACAATACTCCAGTTGGGACTGAACCAGTGTTTAATACAGGTTCATCATCATTTCCACACATTTGTACTCTTAGGGCTGGATTTTCTCAGCCCCGAGGAGGCGGGTTTGGAGGCGGGACTACCGGTAAAGTTGCAGAATTTGGGGGCGGGTGGCAAATCCGCCCCCAACCCGCATCCGTGCCCTCTTGCCAGGAGGCGGGAAGCCGTCCTGCCCTGGGTCCCGTCTCATTGGAGGCGGGAAGGGATTAAAGCCTATTAACTGGTAGTTAACAGGCAGGAAATAGGATTATCCCCATTTTTCGTTCCGAAGTGCGGGCTTCCTGACCTGGGGGAACCCCGCCAGGGTGTAGGAGCCGAGTAGGAGGTCTGCGGGGGTCGGAGGGTCTGAAAGTGCAATGTAGAGGTGAGTGATGGGTGCAAGTGTAGAGTGGTAAGTATGTGAGGTGAGTGTAAAGTGTTAGAAAATGTTAACTTACCTTTGTTTCTGCCTACAGCCTTCAGCCACTGTGGAGCCGGAGTCCTGACGTCTCCATTGTAGAGATCACAGACTGGCTGTTGGATCCTCCAATCCAACAGTCATCTGATTTCTACAAAGTAGAAAGGTTTGATGAGTCCTGAACACAAGGTCTCATCAAACTACACAGAATGTCAGTGATTTGACAGCTTCACAGAGCTGTCAAACGATGATATTTCTTCTTTCAAAAGTTCTTGATAGATGACACATCATACGTTGACGTGCTCTGTCACTGACTTCCTACTAATTGGCCTGCTGAGCCCGCCGGGCAGGCTTAACAAGGTCAATCAGGGGAAGATCCTGCTGATTGGCCAGAGGCTGATGGAGGCGGGACTGAAACCAGGCAAGCAGCAGTCCCACCTCCAACACGTCTCCATTCATAAAATCCAGCCCTGTGCCTCTATTTATGAAGCCCAGGATCCCGTAAACTTTTTTAACTGCTTTCTCAACCTGCCCTGCCACCTTCACCGATTTGTGCACACATACACCCCGAGGTCTCTCTGTTCATGCACCCCCTTTAGGATTGTACCATTTAGTTTATATGTCCTCTCTTCATTCTTTATACCAAATGTGTCACTGCACACTTTTCTGCATTAAATTTTATTTGCCACGTGTCTGCCCATCCGTATCTATGGAGGATTGGAATATTATGGCCAGTACCTCCGCGATTTCCTCCCTCAGTTCCCTCAGCATCCTAGGATGCATCCCATCCGCTCCTGGTGATTTATCTACTTTAAGTACAGCCAGCCTTTCTAATAGCTCTTCTTTATCAATTTTTATCCTATCAAGTGTCTCCACGACCTCCTCCTTCACTGTGTCTATGGCAGCATCCACTTCCTTGGTGAAGACAGATGCAAAGTACTCATTTAGTACCTCAGCCATACCCTCTGCCTCCATGTGTAGGTCTCCTTTTTGGTCCCTAATCGGCCCACCCCTCCTCTTACTACCCTTTTGCTATTTATAAGCCTGTAGAAAACTTTTAAATTACCTTTTATGTTGACTGCCATTCTATTCTCATACCCTCTCTTTGCCCCTCTTACTTTCTTTTTCACTTCTCCTCTATATATAGCCTGATTCACAGATGTATTTGCAACCTGACATCTGTCATACGTGCTCTTTTTCTGAGTTAGGAGTTGGGTTAATATTAGAGGCTAGGAGTTGGGGTTAGAGGTTAAGATTAGAGGCTAGGAGTTGGGGTTAGAGGTTAAGATTAGAGGCTAGGAGTTGGGGTTAGAGGTTAAAATTAGAGGCTAGGAGTTGGGGTTAGAGGTTAAGATTAGAGGCTATGAGTTGGGGTTAGAGGTTAAGATTAGAGGCTCGGAGTTGGGGTTAGAGGTTAAGATTAGAGGCTAGGAGTTGGGGTTAGAGGTTAAAATTAGAGGCTAGGAGTTGGGGTTAGAGGTTAAGATTAGAGGCTAGGAGTTGGGGTTAGAGGTTAAGATTAGAGGCTAGGAGTTGGGGTTAGAGGTTAAGATTAGAGGCTAGGAGTTGGGGTTAGAGGTTAAGATTAGAGGCTAGGAGTTGGGGTTAGAGGTTAAGATTAGAGGCTAGGAGTTGGGGTTAGAGGTTAAGATTAGAGGCTAGGAGTTGGGGTTAGAGGTTAAGATTAGAGGCTAGGAGTTGGGGTTAGAGGTTAAGATTAAAAGTTAGCTGACTGGACAACACTGCTCATCTACAATTTAAAAAGTGTGAAGATCTGATCATGGTCCTTTCGTCATAACACACATTGCCGCTTAATCCACAGTCCATTTAACCTCGAGGCCTGGTGAACAATGCCAGGACTGGTCTCAGCCGCTCCATGAGTGGGAGATCCACTCTGACACCATCACAACATGAGTTTATCTGAAAATAGATGGTTTCTTCTCACTGGACAATCACCAGCTCCTTCCAGTCTGCTTTCTAACTGGGCAAATAATGTCCTCTTCATCTCACAGGTTTCAGAATGCTAATCCATGATCCATGAAGCTTTGGGCTTTTTGGGGAACATCAACTGGGCTTTCAAAAATTATCTCCAAATCGTCCTTCCTAAACATGGATCAAGGGGTTGTTGTTCTGACCTTTGTCCAACCAGTCAGGAGTCAGGGCTCGAAGGCCCATTGATCTCTGACCTGTTGGGTTGATTGTATTAAGTAAACATGAAACATGAACCAACTCTTTGTTTGTTTGGGCTCAAAACGCTGGGAAAGTTGGTCTCTAAGTTATACCTTGCTCAGTTTGTTAAGAACAAAAGAACATAATAATTAGGAGCAGGAGTCGGCCATTCGGCCCCTCGAGCCTGCTCCGCCATTCAATAAGATCATGGCTGATCTTCGACCTCAACTCCACTTTCCCGCCCGGTCTCCATATCCCTTGATTCCCTTAGAATCCAAAAATCTATCGATCTCAGCCTTGAATATACTCAACGACTGAGCATCCACAGCCCTTTGAGGCAGAGAATTCCAAAATTTCACAACTCTCTGAGTGAAGAAATTCTTCCTCATCTCAGTCTAAAACGGCTGACCCCCTATCCTGAGACTATGCCCCTAGTTCTAGGCTCTCCAGCCAGGGGAAACACCCTCTCAGCATCTACCCTGTCAATCCCCCTCAGAATCATATATGTTTCAACGAGATCACGTCTTATTCTTCTAAACTCCAGAGAGTATAGGCCCGATCGACTCATCCCAGGGATCAATCTAGTGAACCTTTTTTGCACCACCTCTAAAGCAAATATGTCCTTCCTCAGATAAGGAGACCAAAACTGTGCACAGTGCTCCAGGTGTGGTCTCACCAAAGCCCTGTACAATTGTAGTAAGACTTCCTTACTCTTGTACTCCTAACCCCTTGTAATAAAGGTCAACATGCCATTTGCCTTCCTAATTCCTTGCTGTCCCTGCATGCTAACTCTCTGTTTCCTGTACGAGGACACCTAAATCTCTCTATATCGTCGGAAAACTTCAATTCATTGCGCTTGTTGACTCCATCAATCACTGTTCTTACATTCTGGGGTTTTTGCACAAGATTTTGGGGTTTTCGGGTTTTTTGCACTTTCTATGAGGTTCGCAGCACCGACCACCCCTGTAAGCAAACACTCGCGCCCTACAACCTGGAGTGGGCACTTACCTGCCCAATGTTCAATGTTCAGGTAAATGTAGCTGCCACGTGGATTCCTCAACTTTGAAGGCAGTTTATTAGACTGTGGCTCAGGCCATAAACAACTAGCCCGATTTATTCAACAGTAAGCAGATAAATTAATAGCATTTAAACAAACAGTAGATTTACAGTATTTAAAGACTTTACGATTCATAAAATCATCGAATGATACAGCACAGAAGGAGGCCATTCGTCCATCGTGCCTGTGCCAGCTCTTTGGTGGAGCTCTCCAATTAGTCCCACTCACTGCTCTTTCCCCATAGCCCTGCAAATTTCTCTCCTTCAAGTATTTCTCCAATTCTCTTTTGAAAGTTACGATTGAATCTTCTTCCACCGCCCTTTCAGGCAGCGCATTCCAGATCACAACAACTCGCTGCGTAAAACAATTCTCCATAACTCACCTCTGGTTCTTTACCAATGATCATAAATCGGTGTCCTCTGGTTACCGATTCTCCTTATTTATTCTATCAAAACTCTTCATGATTTTCAACATCTCTAATAATCTCTGCTCTTAAAACCTTCTCTGCTCTAAGGTGAACCATCCCAGTTTCTCCAGCCTCTCCGCATAACTGAAGTCCCTCAGCCCTGGTACCATTCTTGTCAGAACACCAGAAACAACAAAAGTGTTTCACTTACACAAACACGCGATATAAAACAGTCGGTTGAAACATAGTCCCTAACAAGGCTGTTTTCCAGGGAGTCTCGGACTTGGCCTGAGCTCCAAAGGCTTCAGACTGAATACTGACTGGGAGAAGGCCAGTTCACAATCCTTTGAAGATATAACAGAAGAAAAGGCATCAAAACATATCTCTCACAACGACATTATGTGATCAGCCATTCACAGGATTCAAAATGCTGTTTTACCACACAAACATAATCAACCATGTCCGTCAAAGCGTCCCCAGGATCTTTGAACCGCTGCCGTTCTGTCACGACCTTTCTTCATTTCTCTATTTTATTGAAACGACTTGGCCAGTGGTCCTCTGAATGTTCCTCTCTTCTTCTGTACAGGAACAAGAAAGACTGAGGTCCATCCAGTTCACCTTCTACCATCCCGGTAGATAATGGAGTTGTTGACTAATCACAGCCATCAATCTCTGGTCTACAACAGACCCAGACACGAGGTGAGGAAAACCCCCAGTGGTGGAGAGCTTTGGGAACCACAGGTCCAAAGTCACCTGTTCCTCCCAAGCACTCACCACACGTCACGTCACAAATTGCTCATACGCTGTAACTCTGTTTAATGTGGAACTGGGAGTTTGTTGGCAATAGAGGGCGAGGACATCTGTTGGAAGAGCACGGAACTGCAACACATCCACACTTCAGCAAAGCTCGCTGCAATTTCTTTTACTTTATTTTCTTTATTTTTATTCACAAAATTGTTCCTAAAAATATAATCCATATCTTCAGGGTATAAACAGGAAACAGTCAATGTACAATAAACTATTGCGGAGTAAAGATCTTTTAATCAGGAAATGTCTGATTGTTCAGCATTTGGAGCAGGTTTTCACCCCTTGCTGAATTGGAAAAGTTCAGATTGATTTAAACCACTGACTGATTAAAATGCAAATCTTAACGATTAAGATGGAATAAAAAGCCAGTATCAGTAACGGTGACCATGAAGCTATTGGATTGTTGTAAAAATCCAACTGGTTCACTAATGTCCTTCAGGGAAGGAAATCTGCCGTCCTTACCCGGTCTGGCCTATATGTGACTCCAGACCCACAGCAATGTGGTTGAATCGTAGAATGGTTACAGTATGTAAGGAGGTCATTCGGCCCGTCGAGCCCATGCCGGCTCCCTGCAAGAGCACTTCAGCTACCCCACTCCCCCGCCCTTTCCCCGTAGCCCTGCAAATGTTTCTCCTTCAGGTACTTATCCAACTCCCTTTTGAAAGCCATGATTGAATCTGCCTCCACCACCCTATCAGGCAGTGTATTCCAGATCATAACCACTCGCTGCGTAAAATAGTTTTTCTCATGTTGCCTTTGGTTCTTCTGCCAATCACCTTAAATCTGTGTCCTCTGGTTCTCGACCCTTCTGCCAATGGGAACAGTTTCTCTCTATCTACTCTGTCTAGACCCCTCATGATTTTGAACACCTCTATCAAATCTCCTCTCAACCTTCTCTGCTCTAAGGAGAACAACCACAGCTTCTCCAGTCTATGCACGTAACTCAAGTCTCTCGTCCCTAGAACCATTCTCGTAAATCTTTCCTGCACCCTCTCTAAGGCCTTCACATCCTTCTTAAAGTGCGGTGCCCAGAACTGGACACAATACTCCAGTTGAGGCTGAAGCAGTGTTTTATAAAGGTTCATCATCATTTCCACACTTTTGTACCACCACACAGTTCTTGTGGAGATGTTGTCCTGACACCCTCCATTGTGTTGTGTGGCACTACCACTGTGCTAATTGGGATAGATTCAGAACTGATTTAGCAGCTCAAAACTGGGGATCCATGAGGTGCTGTAGGCCATCAGCAGCAGCAGAATTATATTCCACCACAATCTGTAACCTCATGGCCCGGCATATCCCTCACTCTACCATTACCATCAAGCCAGGGACCAACCCTAGTTCAATGAGGAGGGTAGAAGAGCATGCCAGGAGCAGCACCAGGCATACCTAAAAGTGAGGTGCCAACCTGGGGAAGCTGCAACACAGGACTACAAGCAGGCTAAACAGCGGAAGCAGCATGCTATAGACAGGGCTAAGTGATCCCACAATCAACGGATCAGATCAAAGCTCTGCAGTCCTGCCACATCCAGTCACGAATGGTGGTGGACAATTAAACAACTAACGGGAGGAGGAGGCTCCATGAATATCCCCATCCTCAAAGATGGCGGAGCCCAGCACATTAGTGCAAAAGACAGGGCTGAAGCGTTTACAACCATGATTCACCTCGGCCTCCTCCTGAGGTCCCCACCATCACAGAAGCCAGTCTTCAGCCAATTCCATTCACTCCACATGATATCAAGAAACCGCTCAGCGCACTGGATGCAGCAAAGGCTATGGGCCCAGACAACATCCCCGCTATCGTGCTGAAGACTTGTGCTCCAGAACTAGCAGTGCCTCTAGCCAAGCTGTTCCAGTACAGCTGCAAAACTGGCTTCTACCTGACAATGTGGAAAACTGCCCAGGTATGTCCTGTCCACAAAAAAAGCAGGACAAATCCAATCTGGCCAATCCAGCACTAAGTGGCTGATAGTGACCATCAGTTGGTGTGGAGTACCCAGAATTGATGTGAGAAGCAGGCACACCCATCTCACTGATATCTGTAAGTAAATACCTGGGGGGAGAAATTCAGTATCGCCCCATTTGGGGCGCAATTATCGGCCGGGCACAAAGATTAGCACCTGGCGCTAATTATCGCCTCTGACTGCAAACTTGGCTTTTATTGCCCCTGGAGATGATTGGAGCGCTAAATCAGGCGCTACACACCTCTCTTAAGGCACAAAGGCCGAGGAGCGAGGCGCTACCTCAGAGCGCTGGCAAAGCTCATGTGATGTCAGTCAGCAATGGAACACAGACACAATGGCGTCGGCCAGTTCTTAAAGGCGAGGGTTGATCTTGCTCTCCATCCACATCCTGCTCATTGCAGCCTTGAATCTCGGCCTGGAGAGGCCTGTACATCAAATCTGCTGGAAAGAACAATGGAGAGACCCAGGGAAAGAGCTCAGAGTGCAGCCCCCACAGTCTCTTCTAAATCGATACAAGGAAGGGCAAATCAAAATTAACCTGCAAAGTGTTGCTCAGTACCCAAAACTCCTTCACACAGCGTTGAATCTCTCCAGAAGTCTCTCTCGCTCACTCAGAATGCGAAGGTGCAAAAATATCACTAACAAGAAAAGGTAGGAAGCGGTCGCCTTTAAATAGCGCTCCCCCAGTCCCTTCCTGACTGCAAAACGCTCCCCTCAACCTGTCGTTGCTCGCGGCAGGCGGTAAGGCAGGGGGCGACACTCAATATCCGGTCTGGGGCGCTACCGGGGCGTTGCACACTCGACTGACGTCACGATCTGCCGGCGCAGGAGATCATGGCGGTAGTGTTTAGCGCCGCCGCAAAATATCTAGTTAATTTCCTGAGCGGCGCAAACATCGCCGCGCACGGGCACTAGTTGCTTTGCGCCCCATTAGCGCCCTCTTAAGGCGCTAACGGGAGGTGCAAACCAACTGAAGTTTTCCCCCCTGGTTTGTTAAAAGCATTATGAAAATACTCCTTCCATCAGCACTTTCATATTCTGAGTATTATCTCGTACAATTCAGATAGGGGGTCCGAGATTACTGATCGATTTGTAAAGGGTCCTTCAGGGGTCTGAGATTACTAATCGATTTGTAAAGGGGTCCTTCGGGGGTCTGAGATTATTAATCGATTTGTAAAGTGGTCCTTCGGGGGTCCGAGATTATTAATCGATTTGTAAAGTGGTCCTTCGGGGGTCTGAGATTACTAATCGATTTGTAAAGTGGTCCTTCGGGGGTCCGAGATTACTAATCGATTTGTAAAGGGGTCCTTCGGGGGTCTGAGATTATTAATCGATTTGTAAAGGGGTCCTTCGGGGGTCTGAGATTATTAATCGATTTGTAAAGTGGTCCTTTGGGGGTCCGAGATTATTAATCGACTTGTAAAGTGGTCCTTCGGGGGTCCGAGATTATTAATCGATTTGTAAAGGGGTCCTTCGGGGGTCTGAGATTACTAATCGATTTATAAAGGGTCCTTCGGGGGTCTGAGATTATTAATCGATTTGTAAAGTGGTCCTTCGGGGGTCCGAGATTATTAATCGATTTGTAAAGGGGTCCTTCGGGGGTCTGAGATTACTAATCGATTTGTAAAGGGGTCCTTCGGGGGTCCGAGATTATTAATCGATTTGTAAAGGGGTCCTTCGGGGGTCTGAGATTACTAATCGATTTGTAAAGGGGTCCTTCGGGAGTCTGAGATTACTAATCGATTTGTATAGGGGTCCTTCGGGGGTCTGAGATTACTAATCGATTTGTAAAGGGGTCCTTCGGGGGTCTGAGATTACGATCGATTTGTAAAGGGGTCCTTCGGGGGTCTGAGATTACTAATCGATTTGTAAAGGGGTCCTTCCGGGTCTGAGATTACTAATCGATTTGTAAAGGGGTCCTTCGGGGGTTTGAGATTACTAATCGATTTGTAAAGGGGTCCTTCGGGGGTCTGAGATTACTAATCGATTTGTAAAGGGGTCCTTCGGGGGTCTGAGATTACTAATCGATTTGTAAAGGGGTCCTTCGGGGGTCTGAGATTACTAATCGATTTGTAAAGGGGTCCTTCGGGGGTCTGAGATTACTAATCGGTTTGTAAAGGGGTCCTTCGGGGGGTCCGTGATTACTAATCGATTTGTAAAGGGGTCCTTCGGGGGTCCGTGATTACTAATCGATTTGTAAAGGGGTCCTTCGGGGGTCTGAGATTACTAATCGATTTGTAAAGGGGTCCTTCGGTGGGTCTGAGATTACTAATCGATTTGTAAAGGGGTCCTTCGGGGGTCTGAGATTACTAATCGTTTTGTAAAGGGGTCCTTCGGGGGTCTGAGATTACTATTCGATTTGTAAAGGGGTCCGTCGACCAAAAACGTTTGAGACCCACGGCCATAAAAGATGCAAAAATAATATTTTTGTCAGATTGATTCTCTGCTCCGATTAGAGACAAGGGGCTAGAAATTCAGTATCGCCACAGTTGGGGCACTAACTTTTGAAAAGTAGTAGAAGTGGCGCCCGGCGCTAATGATTCTCTCCTGCCGCGTAATTCAGCCTTAGCGCTCCAAGAGGGAAGTGGAGCGCTAAATCAAGCATAAACCCTTCTCCTAGTGCGCTAATGTCCGAGAGCAGGGCGGGAGCGGCAGAGCGCTGAACAATGCGGAGTGAAAAGATACCGGCATCGCAGGCTGCTTCCCTCGCTTAAAGGGAAGGGCCATTGATGATTCACAACATACTTCTGCTCAGTTCTGTGTTGCCAGGCGACCTGCGCGACTGCCATTGCAGCCTCAAACACTCTCAGAGAGTGGAGGGCTTGGACCTCTCGCAGCAATAAAGCATCGGAAACTTTCAGCAGGCGCCGGACTGGTGCAAAGAATAAAGTTTGGCCCACCGGAAATAGCGCTCCCCAAGCGGCCAGTCATGTCAGCCGTGGCTCAGTGGGCAGCACTCTCGCCTCTGAGTCAGAAGGTTGTGGGTTCAAATCCCACTCCAGGGACTTGAGCACATAAAGCTAGGCTGACGCTCCAGTGCGGTGCTGAGGGAGCGCTGCACTGTCAGAGGTGCCGTCTTTCGGATGAGACGTTAAACAGAGGCCCCGTCTGCCCTCTCAGGTGGACTTAAAAGATCCCGCGGCACTATTTCGAAGAAGAGAAGGAGAGTTCTCCCCGGTGTCCTGGCCAATATTTATCCCTCAATCAACATCACTAAAAAACAGATTATCTGCTCATTATCACATTGCTGTTTGTGGGAGCTTGCTGTGCACAAATTGTGACTGCCGTGTTTCCCACATTACAACAGTGACTACACTTCATTGGCTGTAAAGCACTTTGAGACGTCCAGTGGTTGCGAAAGGCGCTATAGAAATGCGAGTGTTTCTTTTAGCCGAGGTGAGGACGCCTTCTCTTCCTGCCGTTGTTCACGCCCGGCCATACAGCGGGGGGGGCGGGAGGCAACTTCACATCCGGGGCGGTAACGGGGCGCTGCGCACTTTATTACGTCATGATCTGTCAGGTGCTAGACGGCGAGGCGGTAAGTGTTAGCGCCAGCGCTAGATCGGCAGGGAAGTTCGCGGGCGTCGCTGAATTCGTCGTGCCCGGTCGCCAACCCTTCAGCGCCCCCGTTACCGCCTTCCCCAGGCGCTAACAGGAGGCGCAAAGCAGCCGAATTTCTCGAAATTCGGTTGGTTGCGCCATCTATTAGCGCCTAAAGATGCCGAGAAGTGGGGCGCTAACCAACTAGCGCCCGGGCGCAGCGATCCTTGCGCCTCCTCCCATATTGAGCGGACATTTATCGCCGGCGCAAAACGAGCGCAGGCAGATCCTGACGTCATTTCAGTGTGCAACGCCTTTTGGGCGCCCCGGACTGGAAATTCAGTGGCGCCCCCCTCCGTTCCGCCTGGCGCTAATAAAGACAGCTTACCTGGAGTGCTCCCCAGCCGCTCTCGGGCTGGGGGGGTGCTCTTTAAAGGGGACTGCTGTGGTTTAAAAGCGGCAGCCATTTCTAGAGCACAACTTCTTCCAGAGTTACAGAGAGTTGCTCAGCTGCACACTGAGAGCCCTTTCACCACTGAGCCAGCGCTGGCAGCAGAACATCAGCCTTCTGACCATCTCCTTGCTGTTGGTGAGCTTTTCAAACGGGGAAACTTTCTGTGTGCACTTATTATGGGGGCTGCATTGGAGGCGAATGTCCTGCTGCTGAATCATCTGGAAAGGGCACAGAGACGCAGGGAGAGAGGGGCAGGCATGGCCAGACACAAGAGGGACAACAGACGTCGCCACAGGAGACGGTACACTGCCAGGGTTTTCCGACAGCAGTTCTCATACATGAACATGTCGGAGGAGCAGTGTATCAGAAGGCTGCGCTTTAGAAAGGAGGTGGTGACTGAGCTGTGCCACCTGCTTCAGCCAGATCTGCAGCCTCAGCTAAGATGCAGGACATCTCTGTCGGTGGCTGCGAAGATCACTGTTGCCCTTAACTTCTACGCAAGCGGCTCCTTTCAGGGCGCAACTGGGGACATAGCCAACATCTCGCAGTTTGCGCTGCATTGCTGCATCCGTCAAGTGACTGATGCCCTGTATAAAAGGAGGCGGCAGTACATCTCCTTCCCAATGACCCCGGACAAGCAGTGGGAGCGCGCAGAGGGCTTCGCAGCAATAGTGGACTTCCCCATGGTGCAGGGTGCCATTGACTGCACGCACGTGGCTTTGCGGGCACCTGTAGAGAATGCGGAGGAGTTCCGCAACCGCAAGGGGTTCCATTCCTTGAATGTCCAGCTGCTCTGTGACCGCCGACAGCTGATCCTCACAGTGAATGCTCAGTTCCCAGGAAGCAGCCACGACACCTTCATCCTGCGCCAGACTTCTGTTGCAGACCTTTTCAAGGCCCCGGCTCACCCAGGAGGCTGGCTTCTCGGGGACAAGGGCTATCCTCTGTGCACCTGGCTGATGACCCCGCTCCGTTCGCCCAGCACCCCTGCTGAAGAGCGCTACAATGCGAGCCATCAGGTGACGAGGAACATTGTGGAGCACACAATCGGCGTGCTAAAGCAGCGGTTCCGCTGTCTGGACCATTCCGGAGGAGCCCTGCAGTACTCGCCTGAGCGAGTCTCCCACTTTGTGGTAGTGTGCTGCATGCTGCATAACCTGGCAATCCTACGTACCCAGCCAATGCCACCAGACATTGAAGGACCAGCAGAGGAGGAGGAGGAGGAGGAGAAGGAGGAGGAGGAGGAGGAGGAGGAGGAGGACGAGGAGGAGGAGGAGGACGAGGTCCAAGATGGGAGGGAGGCACAAACTGGAAGGTCCGTCCGTCAGAGGCTGATCAGAAGTCGCTTCTAGGCCCCTCTAACAGAATGTGAAGGGCAAAATTCATGTAAACAGCAGACATGGCCATTGTAAATAAAGGAAGTTGTTTATTGTACAAAATGTGCTTCCTTCCAGCAAAAAAAAACAATGGCAATGATGTGCCTTCAATAACCACAAAACTAGAAGTTATAGGCCTAGAATTTCGCTATCGCCGCGCCAGGTATTTAGCGCCTGAAATTTAGCGCTCGCCCGGATTCCCGTAGCGCCCGCCTGAAATTCAGTTGCAGCGCCCCAAGAGGGAGGCGGGCGCTATTGCAGGGTTTGGCCGCCTCGCTTGGGGCGCTGAAAGTCAGTTTCAGGCGTCCAGCTGCCGCTGCGCCACCCGATGCGGTGCGGCAGGCTGGGGTACTGCAGGCCTCCTCCTTCTCTTAAGGAGGAGCTGCCTGCAGCCGTGAGATCGCCGCTGGATTCCCCCGGCAAATGAGCCCGGCACCACGGAGAAGTGCCGGGCTCGCGGGGGTCAGACACCAATGCCGCGGGGGGGTGGTGTGGGAGTCCGGGGAGGAAGGAGCGGCCAAGCGGCCGCCGGGAAAGCAGACGGCCGCACCTCCACCTTTACGCCCCGGCCTCTCGGAGCTGCAAGGCCCCGTTTTACAAACGCTCCTTGCGCCCGCTACGGGTGAGGCGGCGGCAAGTGAATTTGGGCGTTGGGCCGGCATCGTGTTGGAACCGGGGCGCTGTGCACACCGATGACGTCATCGGTGCCGGCGCAGCGCTACCGACTAACGCCACCATTTGCGCTACACTGAATTCCAGGCTACCAACAGCGCCGGCGCTAAAGACCTCTTTAGGCGCTAAGTGGGCGCTAACACCACTGAATTTCTAGGCCATAGACTTTAACAAGTTGGCTTTTAATCACTAAGATCAGAGCTAACATCTCAACACACTGACTGGCTCACAGGAATGAGTCATGCAGATCCTGGGATCTTTAAGTAAGAGAAGTCAGGGGCGGAGCCAAGAGCCAAGACCTGGAACCTTCCAGGTTAGTCAGGGAAGAGGAAGTGAAACTATACACCGTGTGGGGGAGGGTAATATACATGAGTGCTAAACGAATACAGACAAGACAAATGGATTTCATTACATTCACCCCTTCTTTAGATTTAGTCCATCGGGGTGATGTTTCTTAAAAGTTGGCATAAGTGAGTCTGTCAGGAGGTTTTACGGTTCTCAGTGATTGGCGCAAAGCCGGTTGGGGTGCCTCTAGGGGAGTGGATTCTGGTTCCTCCGCTATCCGGGCCTCCGCAGTGTCTTCCAGGTTATCTGCAGTGTCCTCCAGGTTAAAGTTGGGTATTGATACCTCTGGGCGTCCTGTCTCTTTTTGGTGTAGGTCTTCCTCGGGTAGTCTCTCATCGTTCTCTCCGCTCCCCGAGGGAGCGAGGTCTTTTATGGAAACAGTGTCCTCTCGCCCGTCAGAGTATTCGATATAGGCGTACTGAGGGTTTGCATGGAGGAGCTGTACCTTTTCCACAAGGGGGTCCGTTTTATGGCCTCTCACGTGCTTCCGCAATAGTACTGTCCCCGGAGACGTCAGCCACGCGGGTAGAGATATGCCTGAGGTGGATTTCCGGGGGAAAACGAACATCTTTTCGTGAGGGGTAGCATTAGTGGCTGTACATAACAGAGACCTTATGGAGTGGAGCACGTCTGGGAGGACTTCCTGCCAGCGGGAGGCCGGAAGGCCTTTTGGCCGAGAAATTCAGTTGGTTGCGCTAGCCGGTAGCGCCTTAGGAGGAGTAGATGTCGGGCGCTAGGCGGCTAGCGGCCGGGCGCAGCGCGATCTGCGCCTCTCCCCAACTTCACTCACGATTTAGCGGCGGCGCAAAGTCTTTCCAGGCAGCAGCCATGATGCCTTCATCCTGCGCCAGATTTCTGTGGCAGACATGTTCCAGGCCCAGCCTCACCCACGAGGATGGCTTCTCGGGGACAAAGGCTATCCTTTGTGTACCTGGCTGATGACCCCGCTCCGTGCGCCCAGCACCGCTGCTGAAGAGGGATACAACGACAGCCATCAAGCGACCAGGAACATCATTGAGCAAACAATCGGCGTCCTGAAGCAACGGTTCCGCTGTCTGGATCATTCCGGTGGAGCCCTACAATATTCGCCGGAGCGAGTCTCCCATTTCGTGGTCGTGTGCTGCATGCTGCACAACCTGGCTATCCGCAGGACTCAGCCACTGCCACCAGAGATTGGAGGACCACCTGAGGAGGAGGAGGAGGAGGAGGAGGAGGAGGAGGACCAGCACAGGAGGGAGGCAGAAAGTGCAAGGGCCGCCCGTCGCCGGCTTATTGAACGTCGGTTCTAGGCCCCCTCTCAGGGAATGGCTTGTGCCAATGTCAGCAGATGAATGTAGCCGCTCCACAAGCCCTCAGCCGAGCAGGGCAACCAGGACTTGCCAAAAAAAACATGCACAGTGCGATTTAAGAACATTAATTTATTGCAAACCTCTGCCCTTCCCACATTACAACCTCATGTTGAGAAGCCCCCTCCAAAAACACAAAACTAACAGTCTCGGCCTTACAAAAACAAAGAAAGACACCAGTCTCGGCCTTACAAAAACAAAGAAAGACACCAGTCTCGGCCTTACAAAAACAAAGAAAGACACCAGTCTCGGCCTTACAAAAACACAACTACACCAGTCTCGGCCTTTCAACAGCCACAAAGCATTTGTGCAGACCTTCTACTTTTTGCCCTGCGAGGGCAATGCCTTTTGCATCCTTGCCTGGCCCCTGCCCGCCCTGCAGCTCCTCCTCAATGGGAGCCCAGTGGCTGCAGCAAGGCTGGGGGAAGGCTGCTGAGGGTCAGATGGCGAGACGGCAGATGCACTTGGGGGTCGGCCTGTACCAGCTCTGGCCCTGGAGGGGCTGGCTGCTGACTGCTCCAACTCTGCTTGGGCGGCAGCAGTCTGTCCAGCGGCTCGTGGCAGCTGCAATGGCGGAGTGGCAGTGTCGGCTGCAGGAATGGTGCCAACCTGACAGATCGCAGGTGCTCCCTGGTCGCCTGATACATTGGCACTCGCACGGGCCAGCACTGCAGCATGCGCAGCAAACAGCTGAAGAACAGACTGCTGAGCTGCTGCTGCGCGGCGAGTGCCCTGGTGATGCCTGGCTGATCCAGCGAGGGTGGCAGCAGTTAGTGCCCGTGTGGCCCTGGTCTGTGTCCGCATGACAACAGCCAGTGAATGGACGGCACGACTGAGCACTTGGCTCGAAGCCGCCTGTGCTGCCGCGAAGTCCTGTAGACTCCTGGCCTGTGCTGCTCCAAATTGCTGCACACTCCTTGACAAAGACTCAATGGAGTCAGGCATCCTTGCCACTGCAGCCATGAGCTCATTGTGCCTGCGCTCAGCCTGGACGGCCATTTCCTCCAGGAGGCGCACCTCCTCTGCGCTGACCGTCGCAGGACTGGAGGCCGCACTCACCCTCTGGGGAGAAGTCCGCCGAGCTTCCCCACCCCTCCTGCGTTGCTGCAGGCCGCTGGGCCCCGGAGCTTCACTCTCCTCCGACCCTTCCCCCCGGCTCCCCTCCAGGGAAGACGTGTCCCCTTCATCGCCATGGGCTGGTGCGGCTGAGGGTGGCACTGATGGGCCGGCTTCCTCTTCCTCCTCCTCTAATTCGGAAGCGCTGACAGTGGCAGCTTGAGGGCCCGCCTCCTCACCTGGCGATTCACCATCTGAAAGCAGGAAGGCACAAGAGTAGCTTTAGAGTGAGGACAGGGCGGCAGCGAGGGAGGCATGAGTGCTGCCATGCACTGCATTGGTCGGACAGTGGAAAAGGATGCTGATCTGAGGCGCAAGTGGAAAGAGAGAGGTCAAAAAGGTGATGCCCTTACCATTGGTGCCCCGAACAGGGTCGGCATCTCCACTGGCGACGGGGCCAATCAGCCGGCCTGCCATAATGCACTCCACACGCTGGTCGAGGTCGGAGAGCTCTTTGACGTCAGGACGGCCTCCCCCGGTCTCACTTAGTTTCCGCCGGTTGTGCGCCACCTTGGCCTGCAAGAGAAAGGACGGCCTCTAAGTACAGTGTAAAGCTCTGATCTTGTCTGCACTGCCTCCCATGGTGGAATAGCTTGTACAGTGTGAAGCCCTGATCTTGTCTGCAATGCCTCCCATGGTCGAATAGCTTGTACAGTGTGAAGCCCTGATCTTGTCTACAATGCCTCCCATGGTCGAATAGCTTGTACAGTGTGTAAAGTGTTGAATGTGCAAGTGATTTTCATGACAGTCCCATAGCTGCTGGATGAGGGCTGGCCATTAGGGCTTTCAGGTCCCTTTGCCCATAAAGTGAGGTGCACATGCAGGGATGAGGAGGACACTGGAAAGGGTACTCACCCTGACAACCCGAGTGAGGTCGTTGAACTTTTTCCGGCATTGCACAGGAGTCCTGGCAACCACGCTGTTGGAAGACACCCTGTTTGAGACCTCCTTCCAGGCTTTCCGGTAGGCGCTGGGCAGCGGCCTCCTGCCACCTTCTGGGAACAGAACATGGCGCCTGCGCTCCACTCCGCCAACCAGCACCCTCAGGTCACCGTCGCTGAAGCGCTGCGCTCTCTCCCTGGCCTTCTCCATAGCCCTGGGCGTTGTGCAGATGAAGCAGAAGTGGTCAGGCCTAGGTTGAGGGCTGCAGTGTGCAGGGCGTGGCAGGCAAACAAATCCACCCTCCCCCTTTAAGAGCTGACCGGCGCCAGAGTGTCTGCCGTCAATCAACAACTCGCCGCACCTGCGCTGCGCCCGGCCTCGGGGGTATCGCTCAGCACCGCCGGCTTAGTGCCTAAAGATAGTCGTGCATCGCCTGTTTTAGCGCAACAGCAACCTCTTGGGGCGATGCGACTGAATATCGGCGAAGGTGGCGCGACTTTGCGCCGGGCGCAAACTTTACCGGCCGCCCGACTTTAGCGCCCCAAACGTGGCTATACTGAATTTCTAGGCCTTTGACTTTAAGGCTAACGTGACAGCCTTCCAAACAGTAGCATTCTCCCTTTCCACTTGCCCATTACCCCGGGAGTTGTAGCTAGTGGTTCTGCTAGTGGCTATCCCCTTTGAGAGCAAGAACTGGCGCAGTTCGTCACTCATAAATGACGTCCCCCTATCGCTGTGTATGTAGTTCGGCATGCCAAACATGCAGAATAGATTACAGAGACACTTGATGACCGTGGCACTGGTCATGTCTGGGCAGGGAATGGCGAAGGGGAAGCGGGAATATTCATCGATGATATTGAGGAAGTATACGTTACGGTCGGCAGAGGGAAGGGGTCCCTTGAAGTCCAGACTTAGGCGCTCGAATGGCCGTGTGGCTTTGATAAGGTGTGCACGGTCAGGCCTGTAGAAACGAGGCTTGCATTCCGCACAGGTGCGGCAGGCTCTGGTCATTGCCCTGACCTCCTCGATGGAGTGGGGCAGATTGCGGGACTTTATAAAATGGTATAGTCGGGTGACCCCTGGGTGACAGAGGTCGTTGTGGAGACCCTGTAATTTGTCCGTATGGATGCTGGCACACATACCCCGCGATAGGGCGTCTGGGGGTTCATTAAGGGCTCCCGGCCTGTACATAATATCATAGTCGAACGTGGATAGTTCGATCCTCCACCTGAGTATTTTGTCATTCTTGATTTTCCCCCTTTGTTTGTTATTAAACATGAAAGCCACCGACCGCTGGTCGGTGAGCAGGGTGAAACGTTTGCCGGCTAGGTAGTGTCTCCAGTGCCGCACTGCCTCCACTATAGCCTGTGCCTCCTTCTCGACAGAAGAGTGCCTGATTTCAGGTCCCTGAAGGGTTCGGGAGAAGAAGGCCACAGGTCTCCCAGCCTGATTGAGGGTCGCAGCTAAGGCAAAGTCTGACGCATCGCTTTCGACTTGAAAGGGAATGCTTTCGTCCACTGCACACACTGCAGCCCTTTCAATGTCCTGTTTAATACTGGTGAAAGCCTCCTGAGCTTCAGCTGATAGTGGGAAGGACGTCGATTTAATGAGGGGTCGGGCCTTATCAGAGTAATTGGGCACCCATTGGGCATAATACGAAAAAAATCCCAGGCACCTTTTTAAAGCTTTGGGATTGTGTGGCAGGGGCAGTTCCTTTAGGGGGCGTAATCGGTCAGGGTCCGGTCCAATTACCCCATCTTCCACCACACAGCCGAGGATACAGAGACGGGTTGTGTTGAAGACACATTTGTCTTCGTTGTAGGTTAGATTCAGCTTTAGGGCAGTTTTTAAAAATCTCGCGAGGTTTAGATCGTGGTCTTGCTGGTTGTGCCCGCAGATAGTGACATTGTCCAGATAGGGGTAGGTAGCTTGTAGTTTATTCTCGTCAACCATGCGGTCCATCTCACGTTGGAAGACCGAGACCCCATTTGTTACCCCGAAGGGCACTCTGAGAAAATGGTAGAGGCGTCCGTTCGCCTCAAAGGCGGTGTATGGGCGGTCCTCCGTTCTAATGGGGAGCTGGTGATACGCGGATTTGAGGTCAATAGTCGAGAAGACTCGGTATTGCGCAATCTGGTTGACCATTTTTGATATGCGGGGTAAAGGGTAGGCGTCCAGCTGGGTATAAATATTAACAGTCTGGCTGTAGTCAATTACCATCCATTTCTTTTCGCTATTTTTAACTATGACTACTTGGGCACGCCACGGACTGGTACTGCATTCAATAATGCCTTCCCGCAGGAGTCTGTCCACTTCCGCCTTGATAAAGTGCCTGTCTTCCAGACTGTACCGTCTACTTTTGGTCGCTATGGGCCTACAGTTCGGAGCGAGATTAGCGAATAAAGAGGGCGGGCTGATTTTTAAGGTTGATAGGCCACAGACTGTGAGTGGCGGCTGGGACCCGCCATATGCTAGCGTGACACTTTCGTGGTGGCACTGGAAGTCCAGGCCCAAGATTACATTAACACAGAGTTCTGGCATCACGAGGAGTTTAAAATCCTTGTAGTCCGTGCCTTTTACAGTCAGTGTTACCACACAGTAGCCCAAAATGTCCGAAGTGTGGGGCTTAGCAGCCATAGCAATTCTGCTCCGTGTAGGGGTTACCGTTAATGAGTGCCGCCGTACCAGGCTAGGGTGGATAAAACTCTCGGTACTCCCACAGTCAATTAAACATTTTGTTAAATTCCCGTTTACCTGTATGTCCATCATAGATTTTGTCAACGGGTGTGGCCTGGATTGATCCACCGTGATCGAAGCCACTGTTGGGCCCTGGGCGGCCGTTGAGTCGGGAAAAGATGGCGGATCCCAAGATGGCGGCCCGCACGGCACGCACGAGGCGGTGACGGAGTTGGAAATCGGATTCCCCCTGCAGACTTTGCTAAAATGCCCCTTTTTCTTACATTTGAAGCATGTAGCGTCCTTCGCTGGGCATCGTTGTCTCGGGTGCTTGGCCTGGCCGCAGAAGTAGCATTTCGGGCCTCGAGACATTGCCGCTGTAGTAGGACTCCTGGGTGAACTTCTGTGTGGGGACTCCGGCGGTGTAGAGCTGGTCTGAGACCTGGATGGGGAAGATGGCTGATTCCAAGATGGCGGCCCGCTCGGCGCGCACGAGGCGGTGAGGGCCGCATGGCTGGAAGAATAAGAGTCAGAGTTTTTCTGGGCCACGACTCGCACACCCGGGAGACTGTCCAAAACAGTACGACCATCCAGACCTGCATCCTCGGCCTTGATTTCAACAAAAACCGGGTTTCAACAGCACCCTCTAATCTTTCCCCCTTAATGGTGATCTGCTTCTCCTGCGAGTTCTGCCCCGTCCCTCCCCGCAGCTCCTTCGTAGTGGGACCCCAGTGGCTGCAGCAAGGCTGGGGGAGGCCTGCTGACTGTCCGAAATCGCAGCTGCCCGTGAGGAACGGCCTGGACCAGCTCTGGCCCTGGAGGGCCCAGCTGCTGACTGCTCCAACATGGCATGGGTGGAAGCAGTCTGTCCTGCAGGTGGTGGCAGCTGCAGTGGAGAAGTGCCAGCGGTTGGAGCAGGAATGCTGTCATCCTGAGAGCGGACAGCAGCTCCCTGGTCGGCCAACACACTGGCACTCTGACGGGCCAGCAACGCAGCATGCGCAGCAATCGGCTGGTCCACAGATTGCTGGCCTGCTGTGGTGCTGCAAGGGCCCCGGGGAATCCTGCCTGATCCAGCGAGGGTGGCAGCAGTCAGTTGTCGCGTGGCCTCAATCTGCGCCTGCATGAGGCCAGTGAGTGACTGCGTGGCAGCACTCAGCACTTGCGTGGCAGGTGCCAGAGCTTCGGTGAAGCCCTGGACAGTCCTTTCCATTGCTGTTGCGAAGCCCTGGACAGTCCTTTCCATTGCTGCCCCGAAGCCCTGGACAGTCCTTTCCATTGCTACCCCGAAGCCCTGGACCGTCCTTTCCATTGCTGCCCCGAAGCCCTGGACAGTCCTTTCCAGTGCTGTCCCGAAGTCCTGCGCACTCTGGGCCTGTGCTGCGCCAAAGTCTTGGACACTCCTTGCCAGTGTCTCGATGGATTCAGACATCCTTGCCACTGCAGCCATGAGCTCAGTATGCCTCAGCCCAGCCTGGGCACTCATTTCAGAGAGGGCACGCACCTCCTCTGCGCTCTGTGCAGCAGCACTCGCAGCCTGACTCGCCCTCCGGGGAGACGGCCCCCGAGCTTCCCTACCCCCCTTGCGTTGCTGCAGGCCGCTGGTTCCTGGAGCTGGCTCCTCCCCAGAGCATTCCCCCCCGCTCCCCTCCAGGGAAGTAGTCTCCCCAGTCGGCAGATGGGCTGGCTCGCCTGAGGGTGGTTCGGATGGTCCGGCTTCCTCCTGGTCATCACCTCCAGAGTCAGTGGCACTGGCAGCTTGAGGGCTCAGCTCCCGAGCTGGTGAGGCAGCATCTGAAAGCAGGGAGGTTGAAGAGTGGCTTTAGCGAAAGGACAGGGTGGCAGCAAGGGATGCATGAGTGCTGCAATGCGTTGACTTGGGCCCAAAGTGAAAAAGCATGCTGGTGGGGGGAACAAGTGGAAGGAGAGAGTTCAGAAAGGTGATGACCTTACCATCGCTCTGCACAATGGGGTCGGCGGCTCCAGAGGTGACAGGACCACTCATCCGGCCTCCAGCAATCTGGTGTACACGCTCTTCGAGGTCTGTCTGGGTCTGCAGATGAGGCCGGCCTCCTCCGGTGCGAATCTGCTCCCGACGGTTCCTGGCCAGCTTGGCCTGCAAGAGAAAGAACGGGAAGTGATGAAACATGCTGCCCTGAGCTGACATCACATGCCCCCCATGGTCGAATAGCCCTTACATTATGCTGCCCTGAGCTGACATCACATGCCCCCCATGGTTGAATAGCCCTTACATTACGCTGCCCTGAGCTGACATCACATGCCCCCCATGGTCGAATAGCCCTTACATTATGCTGCCCTGAGTTGACATCACATGCCCCCCATGGTCGAATAGCCCTTACATTACGCTGCCCTGAGCTGACATCACATGCCCCCCATGGTCGAATAGCCCTTACATTATGCTGCCCTGAGCTGACATCACATGCACCCCATGGTTGAATAGCCCTTACATTATGCTGCCCTGAGCTGACATCACATGCCCCCCATGGTCGAATAGTCCTTACATTATGCTGCCCTGAGCTGACATCACATGCCCCCCATGGTCGAATAGCCCTTACATTATGCACTGAGCTGAATGTGCGTGTGTGTTTCCAGAAAGGGCCATGGGTTATGGGTGACAGCTGGCCATTGGGGTTTCGCAGACCCTCTGGCCATAAAGTGAGTGGCAGATGGAGGGATGGAGATGATTGTGAAAAAGGCACTTACCCTAACGACCCGAGTGAGGTCGTTGAACTTCTTCCTGCATTGAACAGGAGTCCTGGGCACCACGCTGGTGGAGGTCACTCTCTGGGAAACTTCCCTCCAAGCTCGCCGGTAATCTCTCTGATGAGGCCGCCTGCCATTTTCGGGGTACAGCACAGCCTGCCGGCGCTCCACTGCACCAACCAGAGCATCCAAGGCCTCATCGCTGAATCGCTCCACTCTCTGCCTGGCCCTCTCCATGTCTGCGAAGTCTGGGACGCCACAGCTTGCTCAGCACCGATTTTGAGGCCGACAAGGCGGAGAGTGTGGCTGCTGATGCTACTTGACCTGCCCCTTTAAGAGCGGGCCGGCGCCAGTGTGTCTCGTGGAAATCGATTATTGACAGCACCTGCGCTGTGCCTGGCCGCCGAGAAATTGAGTTGCGCCGCCGGGTTAGCGCCTTAAGAGTAGCGTGCAGCGCCTGATTTAGTGCCGCAATCACCTTCAGGGGGCGCTGCAGCCCAATATCACGCGAGGTGGCGATAAATTGCGCCTGGTGCTAAAGTTTGCGCAACGCCAGTACTAGCGCCCCAAACGGGGCGATACCGAATTTCCCCCCCCCTTGGTGTCATATTTGACCCGGAAATGAGCTTCCGACCACATATCCGCAGCATAACAAAGACCACCTACTTCCACCGCCCGTCTCCGCCCCTTGCGTCAGCTCATCCGCTGCTGAAACCCTCATCCATGCCTTTGTTACCTCCAGACTTGACTATTCCAACACACTCCTGGCCGGCCTCCCACATTCCACCCTACGTAAACTTGAAGTCTTCCAAAACTCGGCTGCCCGTGTCCTAACTCGCACCAAGTCCCGTTCACCCATCACCCCTGTGCTCGCTGACCTACATTGGCTTCTGGTTAAACAGCACCTCAATTTCAAAATTCTCATCCTTGTTTTCAAATCCCTCCATGGCCTCGCCACTCCCTATCTCTGTAATCTCCTTCATCCCTACAACCCCCCCCGGCCCCCGAGATATCTGCGCTCCTCTAATTCTGCCCTCCTGAGCATCCCTGTTTATAATCACTCAACCATTGGTGGCCGTGCCTTCTGTTGCCTGGGCCCTAAGCTCTGGAATTCCCTCCCTACACCTCTCCGCCTCGCTACCTCTCTTTCCTCCTTTAAGAAGCTCCTTAAAACCTACCTCTTTGTCCAAGCTTTTGGTCACCTGCCCTAATTTCTCCTTATGTGGCTCGGTGTCAAATGTTTTGTCTTATAATACTCCTGTGAAGCGCCTTGAGGCGTTCTACTACATTAAAGGAGCTATATAAATACAATTTGTTGCTGTTGTTGTTGATATCGCCAAGGGGCAGCATGTAGATGAGAAATGAGATGAGGGGCCAAGTATAGATCCTTGGGGGACAGCAGAGGTAACGGTGCGGGAGCGGGAAGAGAAGCCATTGCAGGTGATTCTCTGGCTACGATTAGATAGATAAGAATGGAACCAGGCGAGTGCAGTCACACCCAGCTGGACGATGGTGGAGAGGCGTTGGAGAAGGATGGAGTGGTCAACCGTGTCAAAGGATACAGACAAGTCAAGAAGGACGAAGAGGGATAGTTTACCTTTGTCACAGTCACATAGGATGTCATTTGTGACTTTGATGAGAGCTGTTTTGGTACTGTGGCAAGGGCGGAAACCTGATTGGAGGGATTCAAACATGGAGTTCCGGGAAAGATGGGCACGGATTTGAGAGGCGACAACATGTTCAAGGATTTTGGAGAGGAAAGGGAGGTTGGAAATGGGGCGGTAGTTTGGAAGGATGGAGGGGTCAAGGGTTGTTTTTTGAGGAAAGGGGTGATGATGGCAGATTTGAGGGAGAGGGGGACAGTACCTGAGGAGAGAGAACCGTTAACAATGTCAGCTAACATGGGGGCCAGGAAGGGAAGTTGGGTGGTCAGGAGTTTAGTGGGAATAGGGTCGAGGGAGCAGGAAGTGGGTCCATGGACAAGATGAGCTTGGAGAGGGCATGAGGGGAAATAGGAGAGAAACTAGAGAAAGATGCGAGTTCAGGGCTGGGGCATGGGGGGAACCTTAGGAAGTTTGACCCGGTAAGTTCGGGGGAGAGAGGGAAGTGGCAGAGGCAGCTGATCGGATGGTCTCAATCTTAGAGAGTCCATGAGCTCCTCGCACTTGTTGTTGGAGGTGAGGGTGGAGGAGACCACTGCATTTCTACACTTTGCAGTGACTCCTGTGCATTCATTTGCTCCACGGTGCCGTGGATTTTCTCCAGACCGCACTCCCCTGGTCTTCAGCACTTGGACATATAACGCTGTTCGTTTATCGTCACTGAGTCAAAAACATGGAACTCCCTACCCAATAGCACCGTGGAAACATCTTCACCACTCGGGCTGCAGCGGTTCAAGAAGACCCATCACCAACTTCTCAAGGGCAAGAAAGGGAGGGCAACAGACGGTGGGCTCGCCAGCGACCAATGTTCCCGTGAAGTTGCGCAGTCATGCTGCGGTTTACAGGTCCCGCGCAGGCTGCTCACCAGCTTTTGAATGGACAAACCGAGCTTGCGCAGAAATTTGAAAGGGTCGCACAGCCCGTTAAAGGGGCCGTGCACCCAAAAAATTTAGAAGTGACATTGCCTGTGATGCCAACATCCCGAGAATGAATAAAGAACAGATCACATTTTGAAGCTAAACGAGTGAGTCTGGCTCCAGAGGAGGGAAAGTTGACAGGTCTGAGCGAGGGGGAACCGAGCAGGGGGGAAGGAGGAAAGAAAAGTTCAGTCAGTCCCACTCTGGGAGTTGCTGCTGTCAACACTTCCCCACAGGGCTTGCCAACTGTGGGAGGCGGCACATAACCAACAGGCCCGCCCCCACACACAGCATCACCAATCCCATGGCTTGGATAGGGTTGAATGGCATTGTGAACAACCAATAAACAAAACGGAAAAGGTGGGGTACTAGTACGATAGCAAAATACTGCAGATGTTGGAAATCCGAAATAACAACAGAAAATGCTGGAAAAACTCAGCAGGTCAGGCAACATCCGTGGAGAGAAATTTGAGTTGACGTTTCGGGTTTGACCCTTCTTCAAAACGGTGGGGTACTAACCTGATTGGCATTGTGCTGAGCCAATCATCAGCGACTATAAAGCAGTCCTGGGTCTGCCACGTGGGGACGATGAATAATCCGCTGCCCGATTGGCGAATGTCTGTAGATATGCAAATAAGGAAACAATTTAAATGCGCCACCAAAAAGAGAAAGGAGAGATACTTCTTTATTTATTTTGGGCTCCGATTAAAAATACAGGGAAAGCCTTAGGAATAAACAAAGTTCCATATGAATAGGTGATGGCTCATGAGCAGTCATTGTGATGTAAAAGAGGTGAGGCCTGAGAGACATGAGCGGGAAGCAGGGTTTTATTTTATATTTTGAATCGCTTTATGACGAGTCAATTCAATTCAATTCAAATAATTTTTGGCCTGGGGAGATGGTGGAGGCTTCCTCTGCTCTCTGAGATAGAGGGAGACCAATTGTTGGTTTCCTCTGCTCCGTCTCCCTTCCCCACTGGGGGAACATGAACAAAAACCAGAATTGCATATGTGACAAGTGCCACTGCTCATCAGCGTGATTCACCGTTGCTATCCGGCATTGCTGATGTCATAATGGGTATTGCCAATGTCAGGTTTTCGGTTAGAGGTTAGTAGAGTGGACAACACCACTCTTCGAGGTCATCAAAAGAACAAAATCGTTAATCTTTTCGGTGGAAGATGGGGTGCCAATCAATTAGTTCCAATTCCAATCCTCACCTGTGGTGCCAGGAGGGTTGGAGAACTGCTAACTTTGTACCATCACAACCCCATGAGGCTGAAAAGGCCATCGGACAACTGAAGAACAACAAGGCCTCAGGAGCAGATGGAATCCCTGCCGAGGCACTAAAGCATGGCGGAGAAGCACTACTGGTGTCAATTCATGAACTCATTTCTCTTATCCGGAAGGAGGAGGTCAGAGACGCCGTAACTGTGACCATCTTCAACGAAGGTGACAAGTCCGATTGCGGTAATTACAGAGGAGTTTCCCTGCTGTCTGCCACAGGGAAAGTCATCGCAAGAATCCTCCTCAATTGCCTTCTCCCAGTGGCCGAAGAGCTCCTCCCAGAGTCGCAATGCGGATTACGTCCACTAGGGCACAATGGACATGATCTTCACTGTGCGTCAATTACAAGAGAAATGCAGGGAACAGCACCAACCGCTGCACATGGCCTTCTTTAATCTCACAAAGGCCTTCGACACTGTCAACCGTTGAGGATTATGCAGTGTCCTCCTCAAATTCGGCTGCCCTCAAAGGTTTGTCACCATCCTCCGCCTGCTTCACGACAACCTGCAAGCCGTGATCCAGGCCAATGGTTCCACCACAGACCCAATTCACGTACGAACCGGGGTCAAGCAAGGCTCTGTCACCGCACCAACGCTCTTTATCTTCCTTGCTGCAATGCTCCATTTCACTCTCAGTAAGCTCCCCACTGGAGTGGAGCTAATTTACAGAACAAATGGGAAACTGTTCAACCTCCATCGCCTCCAGTCCAGATCCAAGGTTGTTCCATCCTCTGTCATCGAATTACAGTATGCAGATGATGGAGGTCGAACTCCAAACCATCGTCAACACCTTCACCGAAGCGTACGAGAGCATGGGCCTTATACTAAACATCCATAAGACAAAGGCCCTCTACCAACCTGCCCCCGCCACACAGTACTGCCCCCCGATTATCAAAATCCACGACAAGGCCTTGGACAACGTGGACCACCTCGGGTGCCTACTGTCAACAAGGGCAGACGTCGACGACGAAGTCCAACACTGCCTTCAGTGTGCCAGTGCAGCCTTCGGTCGCCTGAGGAAGAGAGTGTTTGAAGACCAGGACCTCAAACCCGGCACTAAGCTCATGGTCTACAGAGCAGAGTGATACCCCGCCCTGCTGTATGCCTCAGAGACATGGACCATGTACAGCAGGCACCTCAAAGCACGGGAGAGGTACCACCAACGCTGCCTCTGCAAGATCCTGCAATTCCATTGGCCGGATAGGCGCACCAATATCAGTGTTCTTGCTCAGGCCAACATCCCCAGCATCGAAGCTTTGACCACACTCAATCAGCTCCGATGGATGGGTCACATTGTCCGCATGCCCGATACGAGACTCCCAAAGCAAGCTCTACTCGGAGCTCCGGCACGGCAAGAGAGCCCCAGGTGGGCAGAGGAAACGCTTCAAGGACACCCTCAAAGCCTCCTTGAAAAAGTGTAACATCCCCACTGACACCTGGGAATCCCTGGCCCAAGACCGCACAAAGTGGAGGAGAAGCATCCGGGAAGGCGCCGAACACCTCGAGTCTCTTCGCCGGGAGCAAGCAGAAGCCAAGCGCAGGCAGCGCAAGGAGCGCACGTCAACCCAAGCACCCCACCCGCCCGCCCCTTCAACCACGGTCTGCCCCACCTGTGACAGAGACTGTAGGTCCCGCATTGGACTCATCAGTCACCTGAGAACTCATTTTTAATGTGGAAGCAAGTCATCCTCGGTTCCGAGGGACTGCCTAAGAAGAAGATTGTTTAAAAAGGGAGGAAGGATAAACCGAGCAATGGCAGGCCTGTTAGTTTAACCTCGGTGGTGGACAAATTACTGGTATCAATTCTGAGGGATAATATAAACCTTCATTTAGAAAGACACAGATTAATCAGGGACAGTCAGCATGGTTTTGTTAAGGGAAGGTTGTGTCTGACTAACTTGATTGAATTCTTTGAGGAGGTAACAAGGAGGCTCGATGAGGGCAGTGCGTTTGATGTAGTCTACATGGATTTTAGCAAGGCTTTTGACAAGGCCCCACATGGCAGGCTGATCAAAAAAGTAAAAGCCCATGGGATCCAAGGGAAAGTGGCAAAGTGGATCCAAAATTGGCTCAGTGGCAGGAAGCAGAGGGTGACGGTTGAGGGGAGTTTTTGCGACTGGAAGGCTGTTTCCAGTGGGGTTCCACAGGGCTCAGTACTCGGTCCCTTACTTTATGTGGTATATATTAATGATTTAGACTTCAATGTAGGGGGCATGATAAAGAAATTTGCAGATGATACAAAAATTGGCTGTGTGGTTGACAGTGAGGAGGAAAGCTTCAGACTGCAGGAAGATATCGATGAACTGGTCAGTTGGGCAGAAAAGTGGCAAATGGAATTCAATCTGGAAAAGTGTGAGGTAATGCATTTGGGGAGGGGCAACAAGGCAAGGGAATACACAATTCATGGGAGGATATTGAGAGGTGTGGAGGAACAGAGAGACCTTGGAGTGTACGTCCACAGGTCCTTAAAGGTAGCAGGACAAGTCGATAAAGTAGTTAAAAAGGCATACAGAATGCTTTCTTTTAATAGCCGAGGCATAGGATTTAAGAGCTGGGAAGTTATGCTTGAACTGTATACAGCACTAGTTAGGCCACAGCTAGAGTACTGCGTGCAGTTCTGGTCACCACATTACAGGAAGGATGTGCTTGCACTAGAGAGGGTGCAAAGGAGATTTAGGAGGATGTTGCCAGGACTGGAAAACTTTAGCTGTGATTGGATAGGCTGGGGTTGTTTTCCTTGGAACAGAGGTGGCTGAGGGGAGACTTGATTGAGGTGTATAAAATTATTAGATGCCGAGATAGAGTGGATAGGAAGGACCTAGTTCCCTTAGCAGAGAGGTCAAGAACCAGGGGGCTTAGATTTAAAGTAATTGGTAGAAGGATTAGAGGGGAGATGAGGAAAAATATTTCACCCAGAGGGTGGTGGGGGTCTGGAACTCACTGCCCGAAAGGGTGGTTGAGGCAGAGACCCTCATCATATTTAAAAAGTACTTGGATGTGCAATTGAAGAGTTATAACCTACAGGGCTACGGACCGAGTGCTGGAAGGTGGGTTTAGGCTGGATAGCTCTTTTCCGACCGGCACGGACACGATGGGCCGAATGGCCTCCTGCTGTGTCGTAATTTTTCTTTGATTCTATTCTATGATACAATGTAAACAGTGTGCGATCCAATCATGGTCCTTTAGTCATAACACACACTGCCGCTTAATCCACAATCTATGCAACCTGTAGTCCTGGTGAACAATGCCCAGACTGGTCTCTCAGCCGCTGCAAGAGTGGGAGATCCACTCCGACATCATCACAACATGAGTTTATCTGAGAATCGATGGTTTTCCCTCACTGGACAATCACCAGTCTGCTTTCCTACATTACAACAGTGACTGCACTTCAAAAAGTACTTCATTGGCTGTAAAGCACTTTGGGACGTCCGGTGGACGTGAAAGGCTTTCTGTTTTTCATTCCAACTGAGCACAAAATGTGTGTCAGCCAGTGGCTCTGTGGGTAGCACCCTTGCCTCTGAGTCCGAAGGTTGTGGGTTTAAATCCCACTCCAAAGACTTGAGCACCAAAAGCTAGGCTGACACTCCAGTGCAGTACTGAGGGAGTGCTGCACTGTCGGAGGTGCCGTCTTTCAGATGAGACATTAAACCGAAGCCCCGTCTACTCTCTTAGGTAGATGTAAAAGATCCCATGGCACTATTTCAAAGAAGAGCAGGGGTGTTCTCCCCAGTGTCCTGGCCAATATTTATCCTTCAATCTACATCACTAAAACAGATTATCTGGTCATTATCACATTGGTGTTTGTGGGAGTTTGCTGTGTGTAATTGGCTGCCACGGTACAACAGTGACTTCACTCCAAAAAGTACTTCATTGGCTGTAAAGTGCTTTGAGGTGTCCGCTGGTTGTGAAAGGCGCTATAGAAATGCAAGTCTCTCTTTCTTTCCTTTTCATCTCACAGGTTTCAGAATGCTTTTCCATGATCCATGAGCTTTGGGCTGTTGGGGAACAGCAACAGGGCTTTCAAAAATTATCTCCAAATCGTCCTTCCTAAACATGGATCAAGAGGTTGTTGTTCTGACCTTTGACACACTGTCCAACTTGTCAGGAGTTAGTGCTCGAAGGCCCATTGAACTCTGACCTGTTGGGTTGATTGTATTAAGTAAATATGCAACATGAAGCAACTCTTTGTTTGTTTAGGCTCAAAACTCTGGGAAATTTGGTCTCTAAGTTATGCCTTGCTCAGCTTGTTAAGAACAAACGAACATAATAATTAGGAGCAGGAGTAGGCCATACGGCCCCTCGAGCCTGCTCCGCCATTCAGTGGTGGAGAGCTTTGGGAACCATAGGTCCAAAGTTACCTGTTCCTCCTGAGCACTTTACACTCACCACACGTCACGTCGCAAATTACTCGTACACTGTAACTCTGTTTAATGTGGAACTGGGAGTTTGTTGGCAAAGGAGGGCGAGGACATCTGTTGGAAGAGCCTGGAACTGCAACACATCCGCACTACTGCAAAGCTCGCTGCAATTTCTTTGGAAAACATATTTTCCTTATTGACAAAATTGTTATTAAAAAGATATTCCATATCTTCAGGGTATAAACAGGAAACAGTCAATGTACAATAAACTATTGCGGAGTAAAGATGAGAGGCTTTTAATCAGGAAATGTCTGATTGTTCAGCATTTGGAGCAGGTTTTCACCTCTTGCTGAATTGGAAAAGTTCAGATTGATTTAAACCACTGACTGATTAAAATGCAAATCTTAACGATTAAGATGGAATAAAAAGCCGGTATCAGTAACGGTGACCATGAAGATATGGGATTGTTGTAAAAACCCAAATGGTTCACTAATGTTCTTCAGGGAAGGAAACTTGCCGTCCTTACCCGGTCTGGCCTTTATGTAACTCCACAGCAATGTGGTTGACTCTTAAATGGCCTATTAAACCACTACAAAAAAAGCATAATAAGAATAAAACTGGCAGACCACACAGCATCAACCCAGGCATCGAATTCAGACACGACAAAGGCACACCCAGCCCAGTCGACCCTGCAAAGTCCTCCTCACTGACAACTGAGAACTTGTGCTAAAATTGGGAGAGCTGTCCCACAGGCTACTCGAGCAATAGTCATACTCACAGAATCATTCCTTTCAGCCAAAGTCCCAGATTCCTTTATTACCATCCCTGGGTGTGTCCTGTCCCACCGGCAGGACAGACCCACTAGTTTTGGCAGCACGGTGGTATAAAGTCGGGAAGGAGTGGCCCTGGGAGTCCTCAACATTGACTACGGACCCCATGAAGTCTCATGGTATCAGGTCAAACATGGGCAAGGAAAGCGGACCCCCATGAGTTACTCATACCGTGCCGGGTCGCCTCCTGCCAGCGGCTGGGCCCCGGGCTCGTTTCGCCTCCGGCTCAATTGATTCGGTTTGAGGCCGGGGACTGCTGAGTTGTGACGGCTCAGAGTGGGGGGAGGGGTGGCGCGGGCCGGGGGTATTACAGGAAACTCTCTTTTAACCGGCACCCAAAAATATCCGGAAATCTCTCTTAACCGGCCAAATTCAGGAGTAGGTTCAGGTAAGTTTTACTATATATTAGTGGCCGTGTAACCGGGTTGCCTGGATCTATGGCCGTGTAACCGGGGTTCCTGGATCTGTGGCCGTGTAACCGGGGTTCCTGGATCTGTGGCCGTGTAACCGGGGTTCCTGGATCTGTGGTCGTGTAACCGGGGTTCCTGGATCTGTGGCCGTGTAACCGGGGTTCCTGCACCTGTGGCCGTGTACGGGGCTCTCGTACCTTGGTAAGTATACCTCTCTGTATTCCTGACTTTTTGATCAACCGGCACCACGCCGGTCCCGTCGGTGCCGGATAAAAAAGAGTTTCCTGTATTACTGGGGGGGAGGGGGGCGCGCGCCGGGGCTTTGTGACCAGAAACGTTTCGCCCGCACACGGTGCACGCATACGGCTGTGGGTCCGGGGTCTGTACTTTGTGCACGTGCTGAGTTCTTGTTTCGAGCGAGGTCCTTTCTCCTGTGTGTGGAGGCTGCAGCACAATCATCCCTCTGGAGTTATCATCCTTAAAGGTCATCTGGGCTGGAATGTCCAACCAAGATAAAAATACATTAAAATCCCGCACTATACAAGGATTTTCCATCTCTGCTGCTTCAGCGAATAACCCCCAAAAAAACTCGCGACGCTTGCAATGGTCATTCGGTGCATAGATATTAAAGAGATCGCAGTTAAATCCCTCCATTTTTACCCTTAGCCATAAAAATCTCCCCTCAGCGTCCTTGTCCACCAAGGCAACGTTCTTTTCTATGGACGGACTCACCAGAACAGCTACCCCTCTACGGTTATTGTTTGCACAACTCGCAAACACCTCTCCCTTCCAAACCTTCTGAACTCTTTCTAGAATATCCTCATCCCAAAAGGTTTCTTGCAGACACAACAAGTCCGTGCCTTTAAAACCCTGCAACAACTGCTGCAATTTCTTCTCACCCCTCAGTCCGTTCACATTAATCGAGACCAATGTAATCATGGCTCCAAAGAAGGGAAGTATGCCCAATAATCTCCCCATCATTTAATCTCTGGCTCTTCCCTCCTCTCATGCTCCTTCCCAACTTCTCGGGCAGCTGTTGCTTTTTCCTGCAGCCTCCGGCTCTTTCTCACCTCCTGTTTAAACTTTCCCTGCTGTTTCAGCCTCTTCCTTGCCTTAAGTTTGGGCCCAGGAGCTGCCCTTCCTCCCTCCTTCTGCCCCTCACTAACCTTTCCCTTTCCACATGATGCCACCCCACCCCCGACTTCCATGTCTCTGTCCCCCTCTAATTCCTCACACTCAAGCTCTTCTGCAACCCCCTGTGCCTGCTCCCCGTCCGATACATAATCCTGCTCCCCGTCAGATACTTCATCTCCCATAGAGAGTCTTCCTGCTATCGCAGTTTCTCCCACTGTGCCGCTCCCTTCGACCACATCTCCACCTCTGACCCTTGCACCCTGTTCCCTCTCTCCATGGGACAGTGGCACACCTAAATTGTTCCCCTCTGACGTCTCTATCGCGCCGATCCCATCCTGCTGTCCCTTTAAGGCTCCTGCCTCTTGCACCCTCTCCCCGTCCTGCCCCCTCCCGCTCACCACGATATCCGACTCCCCGCCTCTCCCCGGAGCACCCACATCCACCACACACCCCGCTCACACCTCCTCTCCCCCCGCAGACACCAGACTCCCCGGGGGGAGCCGAACCGCACTAAGGCTCGAGTCTGCACTCGACCCTCGCTGCCCGCTGCTGTCTTTGTTCCCCTCCACAGCACTCTGCATGTTTTCCGCCATCTCCATCCCGTTCTCCGCTCCGCCATCCTCTGCCTCTTCCTGTGCTCCTTTCTCCTTCATTTTACCGGCTGTGTCCTCCGACTGCACCGCTCCTCCGGCCGTTCCACACTCATCTCCTGCTCCTTCTCCCATCTCCTCATCACTCATATCGCTCCCTTCTGCCACACACTCACAGCGGGTGGGGCCTTTGTGACACACCCCACAGCGCTCTACTTTGCAGCTCCGAGCAATGTGTCCCGACTCACCGCAATTGTAACAATACAGGTCTGGACAGTTTCTTACGAGATGGTCATGTCCAAGACAATAATAGCACACCTTTACTTGGTTATCATGCAGCACACGAAAGTACTGCACTCCTTCCACTGTCTCGAACTTCATACTGTACGGCAATGACATCACCCCCTCTGGGAACCGCACCTTTACATACCGGGTTCCGTCTGCTACCCGTGTTCCCGGATAGTACCTCCTCTTTATTGCAGAACAGATTTTAATGTCCCACGACTCCAACTTCTTGCTTAGCACTTCATCCTCAATGTAAACTGGCAAGTTCAAAAATGAAACCACCACCTCCTCTGAATATAGCAGAGTCACCTCCAAGAATTTCTCACCAACTTTCAGACTGAGTAACAGTCTTTCCACCTCCTCACGACCACTGACCGTCACCTCGAATCCCACATTTGGCTTTGGTCGCCAGGCAAAGCAGCTTCCCTCGCCACAGTCCTCATGAACCGCCTGGATAATATCCCAGGCTCGAATCTTCTTATCCTCACACTGCACCACCACCGTGTTTTCTTTACCAAAACTCCTGAGGTCCCGGCCCAAATCTTTGGGCCTTTTTTGTTCCTTTCCCACCACAGTTTCTTCCCTAATTAAATTCCTCTCGGGAACATTGTCCTCTGAGCGGCCTGGCTCTCCAGACCCCTCAGCAGCCATCTGGCTGTTTTTGTGGGCCAAAAAAGGCCCTAAAACCTGAAAACAAAACCCCAAAACCCACCACCAACTTTTTACAAAACTCCCTCCAACTCCCAGCTGCAATCAGACAACCAGTAACACCTGGCTCACTCCTAGCCCCTCCCACCTAGAGAGTGCCGCCCACTGAGCCACAGCTGAGTGTTGTGCAATGGGTTTGGCTGATGATCCTGTCATGGTTGAACAGCTGGCAGTGTGTGCAAGCTGTGAGATGTGGGTGTGAGGCTTGCAGCAGTTCTTGTTATATATAAATGACCTGGACTTGGGTGTAGGGAGTGCAATTTTGAAGTTTGCGGGTGATCCAAAACTTGGCAACGTAGTAAATAGTGAACAAGATAGCAGCAGATTTCAGGAGGACACAGACAGACTGGTGAAATCGCAGACACATGGCAGATGAAATGTGGATAAGTGTGAAGTGATGCACTTTGGGAGAAACAGCATGGAGAGGCAGTATAATCTAAATGGGACTATTTTGAGGGGGTGCAAGAGCAGAGGGACCTGGGGGTGCATATTCCCAAATCCTTGAAGGTGGCAGGGCAAGTTGATAAGGCAGTTAAGAAAGCGTATGGGATACTTTGCTTTGTAAATAGAGGCATTGAATACAAAAACAAGATAGTTATGCTAAACCTGGTTAGGCCTCAGCTGGAATATTGTGTCCAGTTCTGGGCACCACACTTTAGGAAAGGTGTCAAGGCCCTGGAGAGGGTGCAGAGGAGATTTACCAGGATGATACCAGGGATGAGGGACTTCAGTTATGTGGAGAGATTGGAGAAGCTGGGCTTGTTCTCCTTAGAGCAGAGAAGGTTCAGGGAGACCTAATAGAGGTATTCAAAATTATCGGGGGTTTTGATAGAGCAAGTAGGCAGAAACTGTTTCCTCTGGCAAGTGGGTCAATAACCAGAGGTCAGAGATAAGAACTAGAGGGGAAATGGGGAGACAATTCTTCACACAGAGGGTTGTTATGATCTGGAACGCACTTGCTGAAAGTGTGGTGGAATCAGATTCCATTGTAACTTTCAAAGGGCAATTGGACATGTACTTGAAGAGGAAAAATCTGCAGGGTTATAGGGAAAACGCTGGGGAGTGGGATTAATTGGACAGCTCATTCACAGGCGTGACAGGCCGCATGGCCTCTTCTGTGCTGCAGGGTTCTAGGTTTCAAATTTCCAGCATCGACAATTAGCTGCTTTTCACTTGGACATTGTAAACCTGCCCAAAGTCGAGGAATGGAGAGAAAATAAAATAAAAGTTGAACACAAGCTGAACCAACAGCTCAGCTCCCCAGAGTAGGTCCAAGCAATGGGGACCCACAACTCACATGTGAACCCCATACAGACCAAGGAAAGATCCACCATCACTTCTCACTAAATGACTGAGGTTTACCCCCGCCTTTAAACGGTTAAATGGTTTTCAATCAGGGTCACCCTGTGCTGAGCTTGTAATTGCTCCGTACTTTATTCTTACACCTTCTGAACACCTTGGGGGAGAAATTCGGCTGCTTTGCGCCTCCTGTTAGCGCCTGGGGAAGGCGGTAACAGGGGCGCTGAGGGGTGGCGACCGGGCGCGACGAATTCAGCAACGCCCGCGAACTTCCCTGCCGATCTAGCTCTGAGGTAGCGCCTCGCTCCTCGGACTTTGCGCCTTAAGAGAGGTGTGTAGCGCCTGATTTAGCGCTCCAATCACGTCCAGGGGCAATAAAAGCCAAGTTTGCAGTTGGAGGCGATAATTAGAGCCAGGCGCTAATCTTTGCGCCTGGCCAATAATTGCACCCCAAATGGGGCGATACTGAATTTCTCCCCCAGGTATTTACTTACAGATATCAGTGAGATGGGTGTGCCTGCTTCTCACATCAATTCTGGGTACTCCACACCAACAGATGGTCACTATTAGCCACTTAGTGCAGGATTGGCCGGATTGGATTTGTCCTGCTTTTTTTGTGGACAGGACATACCTGGGCAGTTTTCCACATTGTCGGGTAGATGCCAGTGTTGTAGCTGTACTGGAACAACTTGGCTAGAGCCACTGCTAGTTCTGGAGCACAAGTCTTCAGCACGATAGCCGGGATGTTGTCTGGGCCCATAGCCTTTGCTGTATCCAGTGCGCTGAGCGGTTTCTTGATATCACGTGGAGTGAATCGAATTGGCTGAAGACTGGCTTCTGTGATGGTGGGGACCTCAGGAGGAGGCCGAGGTGAATCATGGTTGCAAACGCTTCAGCCTTGTCTTTTGCACTCATGTGCTGGGCTCCGCCATCTTTGAGGATGGGGATATTCATGGAGCCTCCTCCTCCCGTTAGTTGTTTAATTGTCCACCACCATTCGTGACTGGATGTGGCAGGACTGCAGAGCTTTGATCTGATCCGATGATTGTGGGATCACTTAGCCCTGTCTATAGCATGCTGCTTCCACTGTTTAGCATGCTTGTAGTCCTGTGTTGCAGCTTCCCCAGGTTGGCACCTCACTTTTAGGTACGCCTGGTGCTGCTCCTGGCATGCTCTTCTACCCTCCTCATTGAACTAGGGTTGGTCCCTGGCTTGATGGTAATGGTAGAGTGAGGGATATGCCGGGCCATGAGGTTACAGATTGTGGTGGAATATAATTCTGCTGCTGCTGATGGCCTATGGCACCTCATGGATGCCCAGCTTTGAGCTGCTAAATCAGTTCTGAATCTATCCCAATTAGCACAGTGGTAGTGCCACACAACACAATGGAGGGTGTCAGGACAACATCTCCACAAGGACTGTGTGGTGGTACAAAAGTGTGGAAATGATGATGAACCTTTATAAAACACTGCTTCAGCCTCAACTGGAGTATTGTGTCCAGTTCTGGGCACCGCACTTTAAGAAGGATGTGAAGGCCTTAGAGAGGGTGCAGGAAAGATTTACGAGAATGGTTCCAGGGACGAGAGACTTGAGTTACGTGCATAGACTGGAGAAGCTGGGGTTGTTCTCCTTAGAGCAGAGAAGGTTGAGAGGAGATTTGATAGAGGTGTTCAAAATCATGAGGGGTCTAGACAGAGTAGATAGAGAGAAACTGTTCCCATTGGCAGAAGGGTCGAGAACCAGAGGACACAGATTTAAGGTGATTGGCAGAAGAACCAAAGGCAACATGAGAAAAACTATTTTACGCAGCGAGTGGTTATTATCTGGAATACACTGCCTGATAGGGTGGTGGAGGCAGATTCAATCATGGCTTTCAAAAGGGAGTTGGATAAATACCTGAAGGAGAAACATTTGCAGGGCTACGGGGAAAGGGCGGGGGAGTGGGGTAGCTGAAGTGCTCTTGCAGGGAGCCGGCATGGGCTCGACGGGCCGAATGACCTCCTTACAGGGGGCCCTCCTTACAGGGGGCCGAATGACCTATCAAAACAGGCTTTGAAGTGCGATTTTGCACTGAGTGCGGTTTTCAACAGAGTGCTGAGAGTTGGGTGAGTCAGGGAGTCAGGTGAGGCAAGGCCTCAGAGCTTCGGCGGGTGCTTCAGCGGTAGAGCGGGCCTACAAAGGGCTCCAGAGACCAGGTAAGGCTTACTTTACTGGTGGTATTGAATTAATTTAATTTAAATTGATTAAAGGGGTAGGTCATGCCAGGAGAGCCCAGCCCCGTGATATGCTCCTCTTGCTCTATGTGGGAATTCAGGGACGCTGCCAGTGTCCCTGACCAACACGTGTGCCAGAAATGCATCCAGCTGCAGCTACTAACGGGCCGTCTTGGGGCGCTGGAGCTGCGGGTGGATGGGTTGTGGAGCATTCACGATGCTGAGAGGGTCGCGAATTACTCGTACAGTGAGTTGGTCACACCGCAGGGTAGGGCTGCACAGGCAGAAGGGAAATGGGTGACCACCAGGCGGAACAATAGAAGCAGGCAGGTAGTGCAGGGGACCCCTGTGGCCATCCCCCTTTCAACCAGGTATACCGCTTTGGATACTGTTGGGGGGGATGACGTACCAGGGGAAGGCAGCAGCAGCCAACTTCCTGGCACTGGGGTGCCCCTGCTGCCCAGGAAGGGAGGAAAAAGAGTGGGAGAGCAATAGTGGTAGGGGATTCTATAGTAAGGGGAACAGATAGGCATTTCTGTGGCCATAGACGTGAATCCAGGATGGTTTGTTGCCTCCCTGGTGCCAGGGTCAAGGATGTCACTGAGCGGCTGCAGGGCATTCTGGAGGGGGAGGGCGAACAGCCAGAGGTCGTGGTCCACATTGGTACCAACGACATAGGTAAAAAGAGGGATGAGGTCCTGCAGCAAGAATTTAGGGAGCTAGGTAGAAGATTAAAGAGCAGGACCTCAAAGGTTGTAATCTCTGGATTACTCCCGGTGCCACATGCTCGTGAGTATAGGAATAGGAAGATAGAACAGATGAATGCGTGGCTAAAGGGATGGTGCAGGAGGGAGGGCTTTAGTTTCCTGGATCACTGGGTCTGCTTCTGGGAAAGGTGGGACTTGTACAAGTCAGACGGTTTACACCTGAACCAGAGGGGGACCAATATCCTTGCGGGGAGGTTTGCTAGCACTGTTGGGGGGGGTTTAAACTAACTTGGCAGGGGGATGGGATACAGAGTGGAGCTATAGTAGGGGGTGATTTACAGCCAAATACGGAGGAAAAAACAAGTCAGCTGGGAAGGCAGAGCAAATATCTGAAAGCAAAAGGGAATATGGCAAGGCTGGAAGGCATTTATTTTAATGCAAGGAGTCTTGCAAATAAGGTGGATGAACTGAAGTTGTTGTTGAACACATGGGAGTACGATATTGTTGCTATCACGGAGACATGGTTGAAGGAGGGTCAGGACTGGCAGCTCAATATTCCGGGGTATAGAATCTTCAGGCGAGACAGAGGGGGGTGTAAAAGGGGAGGGGGTGTTGCAATATTAATTAAGGAGTCAATTACTGCTGTAAGGAGGGATGATATATTAGCAGGTTCCTCTAATGAGGCCATATGGGTAGAACTTAAAAACAAAAAGGGGGCAAGCACTTTGCTGGGAGTGTACTATAGGCCCCCAAACAGTCAGGGGGAGATAGAGGAACAGATATGTAGGCAAATCTCAGAGAAGTGCGAAAATAATAGGGTAATAATAGTGGGGGATTTCAACTTCCCCAATATTAATTGGGATAGTCAGAGTGTGAAAGGCTTAGAGGGTGCAGAATTCTTAAAGTGCATCCAGGAGAGCTTTTTGAGCCAACATGTAGAAAGTCCTACAAGAGAGGGGGCGGTACTGGACCTAATTCTAGGGAATGTAGCCGGGCAAGTGGTGGAAGTGTCAGTAGGAGAGCATTTTGGCGACAGTGACCATAATTCGGTGAGATTTAAGGTGGTCATGGAAAAAGACAAAGACGGCCCGGAAATAAGGGTTCTAAATTGGGGGAAGGCCGATTTTAATATGATAAGGCAGGATCTGGCCAAAGTGGACTGGGAGCAGCTACTTATAGGAAAATCCACATCAAAGCAGTGGGAGACTTTCAGAAGGGAAATAGAGAGAGTACAACGCCAACATGTTCCCGTAAAGGTCAAGGGTGGGACCAACAAGCAAAGGGAACCTTGGATGACAAGGGATATACAAAAATGCATTAGGAAAAGAAGGGGACTTTTGGCAGTTACAAAAGACTAAAGACGGAGGAAGCCCTAGAGGAGTATAAAAAGTGCAGGGGCATAATTAATGAAGAAATTAGGAGAGCGAGGAGGGGCCATGAAATAACACTGGCGAGCAAAATAAAGGAAAATCCTAAGATGTTTTATAAGTATATTAAGGGCACGAGGATAACCAGGGAAAGGGTAGGGCCCATTAGGGACCAAAGTGGCAATCTGTGTGTAGAGCCAGATGATGTAGGCGGGGTTTTAAATGAATTTTTTGCATCTGTGTTCACTATGGAGAAGGACGATGTAGACATAGAAATCAGGCAAGGGGACTGTGATATACTTGAACATATTAGCATCGAGAGGGAGGAGGTACTAGCGGTTTTAGCAGGCCAAAAAGTGGATAAATCCCCAGGCCCGGACGAGATGTATCCCAGGCTGCTGTGTGAGGCAAAGGAGGAGATTGCAGGGGCTCTGACACAAATTTTCAGAACCTCTCTGGCCACAGGGGATGTGCCAGAGGACTGGAGAACAGCTAACGTAGTACCATTATTCAAGAAGGGTAGCAGGGATAAACCAGGGCATTACAGGCCAGTGAGCCTAACATCTGTGGTAGGGAAATTATTGGAAAAAATTCTGAGGGACAAAATTAGTCTCCACTTGGAGAGGCAAGGATTAACCGGGAATAGTCAGCATGGCTTTGTCAAGGGTAAATCATGTCTGACCAATCTGATTGAATTTTTCGAGGGGGTGACTAGGTGTGTGGATGAGGGAAATGCTGTGGATGTGGTATACATGGACTTCAGTAAGGCTTTTGACAAAGTCCCGCATAGGAGATTGGTCAAGAAGGTAATAGCCCATGGGATCCAGGGTGCCTTGGCACGTTGGATCCTAAACTGGCTGAGTGGCAGGAGGCAGAGGGTGATGGTCGAAGGTTGCTTTTGTGACTGGAAGCCTGTGTCCAGTGGGGTACCTCAGGGATCGGTGCTGGGTCCCTTGCTGTTTGTGATCTACATAAATGATTTGGATGAGAATGTAAAAGGTATGATCAGTAAGTTCGCAGATGACACGAAAATTGGTGGGGTGGTAAATTGCGAGGAGGAAAGCCTCAGGCTACAGGGCGATATAAACGGGTTGGTCAGATGGGCGGAAAAGTGGCAAATGGAATTTAACCCTGAAAAGTGTGAGGTGATGCATTTTGGACGGACAAATAAGGCAAGGGAATACACAATGAGTGGTGGGACCCTAGGAAGTACAGAGGGTCAGAGGGACCTTGGTGTACATGTACATAGATCTCTGAAGGCAGCGGAACAGGTAGATAAGGTGGTTAAAAAGGCATATGGGATACTTGCCTTCATTAGCTGAGGCATAGAATATAAGAGCAAGGAGGTTATGATGGAGCTGTACAAAACGCTGGTAAGGCCACAGCTGGAGTACTGTGCGCAGTTCTGGTCGCCTCACTATAGGAAGGGTGTGATTGCTTTGGAGAGGGTGCAGAGAAGATTCACCAGGATGTTACCTGGGATGGAGCGCCTCAGCTATGAAGAAAGACTAAACAGGCTGGGGTTGTTTTCCTTGGAGCAAAGAAGGCTGAGGGGGGACCTGATTGAGGTGTACAAAATGATGAGCGGCATAGATAGGGTAGATAAAGAGGAACTTTTTCCCTTAGTAGGGGGGTCAATAACAAGGGGGCATAGATTCAAGGTAAGGGGCAGGAGGTTTAGAGGGGATTTGAGGAGGAACTTTTTCACCCAGAGGGTGGTTGGAGTCTGGAACTCACTGCCTGAAAGGGTGGTAGAGGCAGGAACCCTCGCAACATTCAAGAAGCATTTGGATGAGCAATTGAAATGCCATTGCATACAAGGCTATGGACCAAATGCTGGAAAATGGGATTAGATTGGACAGGGCTTGATGGACGGCGCAGACACGATGGGCCGAAGGGCCTCTTTCTGTGCTGTATAACTCTATGACTCTATGACATACTGTAACCATTCTACGATTCAACCACATTGCTGTGGGTCTGGAGTCACATATAGGCCAGACCGGGTAAGGACGGCAGATTTCCTTCCCTGAAGGACATTAGTGAACCAGTTGGGTTTTTACAACAATCCAATAGCTTCATGGTCACCGTTACTGATACTGGATTTTTATTCATTCTTAATCGTTAAGATTTGCATTTTAATCAGTCAGTGGTTTAAGTCAATCTGAACTTTTCCAATTCAGCAAGAGGTGAAAACCTGCTCCAAATGCTGAACAATCAGACATTTCCTGATTAAAAGATCTTTACTCCACAATAGTTTATTGTACATTGACTGTTTCCTGTTTATACCCTGAAGATATGGATTATATTTTTAGTAACAATTTTGTAAATAAAAATAAAGAAAAAGAAATTGCAGCGAGCTTTGCACAAGTGTGGATGTGTTGCAGTTCCGTGCTCTTCCAACAGATGTCCTCGCCCTCTATTGCCAACAAACTCCCAGTTCCACATTAAACAGAGTTACAGCGTATGAGCAATTTGCGACGTGACGTGTGGTGAGTGCTCGGGAGGAACAGGTGACTTTGGACCTGTGGTTCCCAAAGCTCTCCACCACTGGGGGTTTTCCTCACCTCGTGTCTGGGTCTGTTGTAGACCAGAGATTGATGGCTGTGATTAGTCAACAACTCCATTATCTACCGGGATGGTAGAAGGTGAACTGGATGGACCTCAGTCTTTCTTGTTCCTGTACAGAAGAAGAGAGGAACATTCAGAGGACCACTGGCCAAGTCGTTTCAATAAAATAGAGAAAGTGAAGAAAGGTCGCGACAGAACGGCAGCGGTTCAAAGATCCTGGGGACGCTTTGACGGACATGGTTGATTATGTTTGTGTGGTAAAACAGCATTTTGAATCCTGTGAATGGCTGATCACGTAACGTCGTTGTGAGAGATATGTTTTTGATGCCTTTTCTTCTGTTATATCTTCAAATTATTGTGAACTGGCCTTCTCCCAGTCAGTAATCAGTCTGAAGCCATTGGAGCTCAGGCCAAGTCCGAGACTCCCTGGAAAACAGCCTTGTTAGGGACTATGTTTCAACCCACTGTTTTATATCGCATGTTTGTGTAAGTGAAACACTTTTGTTGTTTCTGGTGTTCTGACAAGAATGGTACCAGGGCTGAGGGACTTCAGTTATGCGGAGAGGCTGGAGAAACTGGGATGGTTCTCCTTAGAGCAGAGAAGGTTTTAAGAGCAGAGATTATTAGAGATGTTGAAAATCATGAAGAGTTTTGATAGAATAAATAAGGAGAATCGGTAACCAGAGGACACCGATTTATGATCATTGGTAAAGAACCAGAGGTGAGTTATGGAGAATTGTTTTACGCAGCGAGTTGTTGTGATCTGGAATGCGCTGCCTGAAAGGGCGGTGGAAGAAGATTCAATCGTAACTTTCAAAAGAGAATTGGAGAAATACTTGAAGGAGAGAAATTTGCAGGGCTATGGGGAAAGAGCAGTGAGTGGGACTAATTGGAGAGCTCCACCAAAGAGCTGGCACAGGCACGATGGACGAATGGCCTCCTTCTGTGCTGTATCATTCTATGATTTTATGAATCGTAAAGTCTTTAAATACTGTAAATCTACTGTTTGTTTAAATGCTATTAATTTATCTGCTTACTGTTGAATAAATCTGGCTAGTTGTTTATGGCCTGAGCCACAGTCTAATAAACTGCCTTCAAAGTTGAGGAATCCACGTGGCAGCTACATTTACCTGAACATTGAACATTGGGCAGGTAAGTGCCCACTCCAGGTTGTCGGGCGCGAGTGTTTGCTTACAGGGGTGGTCGGTGCTGCGAAACTCATAGAAAGTGCAAAAACCCCAAAAAAACCCAAAATCTTGCGCAAAAACCCCAGAATGTAAGAACAGTGATTGATGGAGTCAACAAGTGTAATGAATCGAAGTTTGCCGACGATATAGAGAGATTTAGGTGTCCTCGTACAGGAAACAGAGAGTTAGCATGCAGGGACAGCAAGGAATTAGGAAGGCAAATGGCATGTTGACCTTTATTACAAGGGGTTAGGAGTACAAGAGTAAGGAAGTCTTACTACAATTGTGCAGGGCTTTGGTGAGACCACACCTGGAGTACTGTGCACAGTTTTGGTCTCCTTATCTGAGGAAGGACATATTTGCTTTAGAGGTGGTGCAACAAAGGTTCACTAGATTGATCCCTGGGATGAGTAGATCAGGCCTATACTCTCTGGAGTTTAGAAGAATAAGACGTGATCTCGTTGAAACATATATGATTCTGAGGGGGATTGACAGGGTAGATGCTGAGAGGGTGTTTCCCCTGGCTGGAGAGTCTAGAACTAGGGGCATAGTCTCAGGATAAGGGGTCAGCCGTTTTAGACTGAGATGAGGAAGAATTTCTTCACTCAGAGAGTTGTGAAATTTTGGAATTCTCTGCCTCAAAGGGCTGTGGATGCTCAGTCGTTGAGTATATTCAAGGCTGAGATCGATAGATTTTTGGATTCTAAGGGAATCAAGGGATATGGAGACCGGGCGGGAAAGTGGAGTTGAGGTCGAAGATCAGCCATGATCTTATTGAATGGCGGAGCAGGCTCGAGGGGCCGAATGGCCGACTCCTGCTCCTAATTATTATGTTCTTTTGTTCTTAACAATCTGAGCAAGGTATAACTTAGAGACCAACTTTCCCAGCGTTTTGAGCCCAAACAAACAAAGAGTTGGTTCATGTTTCATGTTTACTTAATACAATCAACCCAACAGGTCAGAGATCAATGGGCCTTCGAGCCCTGACTCCTGACTGGTTGGACAGAGGTCAGAACAACAACCCTTTGATCCATGTTTAGGAAGGACGATTTGGAGATTATTTTTGAAAGCCCTGTTGATGTTCCCCAAAAAGCCCAAAGCTCATGGATCGTGGATAAGCATTCTGAAACCTGTGAGATGAAAAGGACATTATTTGCCCAGTTAGAAAGCAGACTGGAAGGAGCTGGTGATTGTCCAGTGAGAAGAAACCATCTATTTTCAGATAAACTCATGTTGTGATGGTGTCAGAGTGGATCTCCCACTCATGGAGCGGCTGAGACCAGTCCTGGCATTGTTCACCAGGCCTCGAGGTTAAATGGACTGTGGATTAAGCGGCAATGTGTGTATTGACGAAAGGACCAGGATCAGATCTTCACACTTTTTAAATTGTAGTTGAGCAGTGTTGTCCAGTCAGCTAACTTTTAATCTTAACCTCTAACCCCAACTCCTAGCCTCTAATCTTAACCCCTAACCCCAACTCCTAGCCTCTAATCTTAACCTCTAACCCCAACTCATAGCCTCTAATCTTAACCTCTAACCCCAACTCGTAGCCTCTAATCTTAACCTCTAACCCCAACTCCTAGCCTCTAACCTTAACCTCTAACCCCAACTCCTAGCCTCTAATATTATCCCAACTCCTAACTCAGAAAAAGAGCACGTATGACAGATGTCAGGTTGCAAATACATCTGAGAATCAGGCTATATATAGAGGAGAAGTGAAAAAGAAAGTAAGGGGGGCAAAGAGAGGGTATGAGAATAGAATGGCAGTCAACATAAAAGGTAATTTAAAAGTCTTCGACAGGCATATAAATAGCAAAAGGGTAGTAAGAGGAGGGGTGGGCCGATTAGGGACCAAAAAGGAGACCTACACATGGAGGCAGAGAGTATGGCTGAGGTACTAAATGAGTACTTTGCATCTGTCTTCACCAAGGAAGAGGATGCTGCCATAGACACAGTGAAGGAGGAGGTAGTGGAGACACTTGATAGGATAAAAATTGATAAAGAAGAGCTAGTAGAAAGGCTGGCTGTACTTAAAGTAGATAAATCACGAAGTTCTGTGGGGGAGGGTTTAAACTAATTTGGCAGGGGGATGGGCACCAGGATGAAACATTAGAGAGGAGAAACCAGGTGCACAGAAAACATAAAGCAAATAGCCCTAGAGTAAAGAATAGTTCAGAAGTAGGAGGGATCAGACAGGGGGCAAATGCGAGGCAGACTAAGATGGGTTTGGAGTGCATGAGTGTAAATGCCTGGAGCGTGGTCAATAAGGCTGGCGAGCTGCAGGCACAAGGCACCACATGGGACTATGATATAGTGACAATAACAGAGACCTGGCTCGAAGAAGGGAAGGATTGGGAACTTAATATTCCTGGCTACAGGTATTCAGGAAAGATAGGGGAGGGAAAAAAGGAGAAGGCTGGCAGTATTGATCAAAGAAACTTTTATAGCACTAGAGTGGGATGATGTAGTTGAAGGGTCAAAGACAAAATCTATTTGTTTAGAATTAAGGAACAATAGAGGAGTTATTACACGACTGGGTGTATACTATAGGCCACCGAATAGTGGGAAAGAGATAGAGGAGCACATTTGCAGGCAAATTACAGAAAGATGCAAGATCTATAGAGTAGTGATAACGGGGGGCTTGAATTCTCCTAATATAGACTGGGATAGTAACAGTGTAAAGAGAAAAGAGGGGGAGGAATTCCTGAAATATGTACAAGAGAACTTTCTTGATCAGTGTGTTTCCAGCCCAACGAAGAAGGTATCAGCGCTGGATCTAGTTCTGGGGAATGAAGTGGGGCAAGTGGAGCATGACTCAGTGTGGGAGCATTTGGGAAACAGTGATCACAATATCATTAAGTTTAGAATAGTAATGGAAAAGGACAATGAATAATTAAACGTGAAAATATTCAACTGGAGGAGGGCTAATTTCAGGGAGTCGAAACGGAATCTGGTCCTGGTGGATTGGAATCAACAACTGGTAGACAAAACAGTCATTGAACAATGGGAGGCCTTCAGAGAGGAGATGGTTTGGGTACAGAGTAGACACATTCCCATGAGGGGGAAAGGAAAGACATCCAAAGCTCGAGCTCCCTGGATGACTAAAGATATAGAGGTTAAAATGGGACAGAAAAAGGAGGCTTATGACAAATGTAAGGTTCATAATACAATAGCGAACCAAACTGAATATAGCAAGTACAGAGGAGATCTATAAAGGGGAATAAGTGGGGCAAAGCGAGAGTATGAGAATAGATTAACGGCTAACATAAAAGGGAACCCAAAAGTATTTTTATAAAGACATAAATAGTACAAGGCTAGTCAAAGGAAATTAGGGAAAAGGAAATCTTCTAATAGAGGCAGGGGGCTTGGCTGAGGTACTAAGTGAGTACTTTGCATCTGTCTTCACTAAAGAAGAGAATGCTGCCAATGTAGCAGTAAGGGAAGAGACAGTAGCGATCTTGGATAGGATAAAAATAGATAAAGAGGATGTACATAAATGGTTGAGGCTAAATGAAACCTCAAAGTAGAAAAATCACCCGGTCCGGATGGGATGTCGCTAGGTTACCAAGGGAAGTAAGGGTGGAAATTGCAGAGGCTCTGGCCACAATCTTCCAATCCTCCTTAGATATGGGGGTGGTGCCAGAGGACTGGAGGATTGCAAATGTTACACCCCTGTTTAAAAAAGTGGGGAGGCATAAACCCAGCAACTACAGGTCAGTCAGCCTAACATCAGTGGTGGGGAATCTTTTAGAGACAATAATCCGGGACAAAATGAATTGGCATTTAGAAAAGTATATGGGCTAATAAATGAAAGCCAGCATGGATTAGTTAAAGGCAAATCATGTTTGACTAACTTAATTGAGTTCTTTGATGAAGTAACAGAGAGGATTGATGAGGGTAGTGCAGTTGATGTTGTGTATATGGACTTTCAAAGGGTGTTTGACAAAGTGCCACATAATAGACTTGTTGGCAAAATTAAAGCCCATGGGATTAAAGGGACAGTGGCAGCGTGGGTACGAAATTGGCTAAAGGACAGAAAGCAGAGAGTCGTGGTGAATGGTTGATTTTCAGACTGGAGGGAAGTGTACAGTGGTGTCCTCCAGGGATCGGTTTTAGGACCACTGCTCTTTTTGATATATATTAATGACCTGGGCTTGGGTATACAGGGCATAATTTCAAAGTGTGCAGGTGACACAAAACTCGGAAATGTAGTAAACAATGAGGATGATAGTAACAGACTTCAGGAGGACATAGGCAGACTGGTGAAATGGGCAGACACATGGCAGATGAAATTTAACGCAGAGAAGTGTGAAGTGATGCATTTTGGTAGGAAGAATGAGGAGATGCAAAATGAACCAAATGGCACAATTTTAAAGAGGGGTGCAGGAACAGGGAAACCTGGGGGTGTATGAACACAACAATTTGAAGGTGGCAGGACAAGTTGAGAAGGCTGTTAAAAAGCATATGTGATCCTTGGCTTTATTAATAGAGGAATAGAGTACAAAAGCAAGGAAATTCTGCTAAACCTTTATAAAACAGTGGTTAGGCCTCAGCTGGAATATTGTGTTCAGTTCTGGGCACCACACTTTAGGAAACATAGAAATATAGAAGATAGGAGCAGGAGTAGGCCATTCGGCCCCTTGAGTCTGCTGCGCCATTTTTTAAAAATTCATTGATGGGATGTGGGCGTCGCTGGCTGGCTAGGCCTGCATTTAGTGCCCATCCCTAATTGCCCTTGAGAAGATGGTGGTGAGCCACCTTCTTGAACCGCTGCAGTCCATATGGTGTAAGTACATATGGCTGGTCCAGTTCAGTTTCTGATCAATGATAACCCCCAGGATGTTGATAGTGGGGGATTCAGCGATGGTAATGCCATTGAATGTCATGGGGAGATGGTTAGAGTCTCGCTTGTTGGAGATGGTCATTGCCTGGCACTTGTGTGGTGTGAATGTTACTTGCCACTTGTCAGCCCAAGTCTGAATGTTCTCCAGGTCTTGCTGCATATGGACACGGACTGCGTCAGTATCTGACGAGTCTCGAATGGTGCTGAACAGTGTGCAATCATCAGCGAACATCCCCACTTCTGACCTTATGATGGAGGGAAGGTCATTGATGAAACAGCTGAAGATGGTTGGGCCTAGGACACTGCCCTGAGGAACTCCTGCAGTGATGTCATGTGATTGAGATGAATGACCTCCAACAACCACAGCCAACTTCCTTTGTGCTAGGTATGATTCCAACCAATGGAGAGTTTTCCCCTTGATTCCCATTGACTTCAGTTTTGCTAGGGCTCCTTGATGCCACACTCGATCAAATGCTGCCTTGATGTCAAGGGCAGTCACTCTCACCTCACCTCTTGAGTTCAGCTCTTTTGTCCATGTTTGGACCAAGGCTGTAATGAGGTCAGGAGCTGAGTGGCCCTGGCAGAACCCAAACTGTGCGTCAGTTAGCAGGTTATTGCTGAGTAAGTGCCGCTTGATGGCACTGTCGACGACACCTTCCATCACTTTGCTGATGATTGAGAATAGACTGATGGGGTGGTAATTGGCCGGGTCGGATTTGTCCTGCTTTTTGTAGACAGGACATACTTGGGCAATTTTCCACATTGCCGGGTAGATGCCAGTGTTGTAGCTGTACTGGAACAGCTTGGCTAGGGGCGCAGCTAGTTCTGGAGCACAAGTCTTCAGTACTATTGCCAGAATGTTGTCAGGGCCCATAGCCTTTGCAGTATCCAGTGTCTTCTGCTGTTTCTTGACATCACGTGGAGTGAATTGAATGGGCTGAAGACTGGCATCTGTGATGCTGGGGACCGCAGGAGGAGGCCGAGATGGATCATCCACTCGGCACTTCTGGCTGAAGATAGTTGCAAATGCTTCAGCCTTGTCTTTTGCACTCACGTGCTGGGCTCCACCATCATTGAGGATGGGGATATTTTTGAAGCATCCTCCTCCTGTTAACTGTTTAATTGTCCACCACCACTCACGACTGGATGTGGCAGGACTGCAGAGCTTTGATTTGATCCGATGGTTGTGAGATCGCTTAGCTCTGTCTATCGCATGTTGCTTCCGTTGTTTGGCATGCAAGTAGTCCTGTGTTGTAGCCTCACCAGGTTGACACCTCATTTTTCGGTATGCCTGGTGCTGTTCCCGGCATGCTCTCCTGCACTCTTCGTTAAACCAGGGTTGATCTCCCGGCTTGATGGTAATGGTAGAGTGAGGGATATGCCGGGCCATGAGGTTTCAGATTGTGGTTGAATACAATTCAGCTGCTGCTGATGGCCCACAACGCCTCATGGATGCCGAGTTTTGAGTTGCCAGATCTGTTCGAAATCTGTCCCATTCAGCACGGTGGTAGTGCCACACAACACGGTGGAGGGTATCCTCAACATGAAGACGGGACTTCGTCTCCACAAGGACTGTGCGGTGGTCACTTCCACCAATACTGTCATGGACAGATGCATCTGCAACAGGTAGATTGGTGAGGACGAGATCAAGTAGGTTTTTCCCTCTTGTTGGTTCCCTCACCACCTGTCGCAGACCCAGTCTGGCAGCTATGTCCTTTAGGACTCGGCCAGCTCAGTCAGTTGTGGTGCTACCGAGCCACTCTTGGTGATGGACATTGAAGTCTCCCACCCAGAGGACATTTTGTGCCCTTGCTACTCTCAGTGCTTCTTCCAATTGGTGTTCAACATGAAGGAGTACTGATTCATCAGCTGAGGGAGGGCGGTAGGTGGTAATTAGCAGGAGGTTTCCTTGCCCATGTTTGACTTGATGCCATGAGACCTCATGGGGTCCTGAGTCAATGCTGAGGACTCCCAGGGCTACTCCCTCCCAACTGTATACCACGGTGCCACCACCTCTGGTGGGTCTGTCCTGTCGTTGGGACAGGACATACCCAGGGATGGTGATGATGGTGTCTGGGACATTGGTTGTAAGGTATGTGTTAAGTCTGTGTGTTATAGTGAGAATTACTACACAGACCACAAGAGTAAATTTTAACAGTTCTTTACTAGTCGAAGGTCCGGGCTGAACTGCCCAATAAATCATTACACAGCACTTATATACCGGTGTGGTCACCACCAGTATTACAGTATACAGCAGCCAAGATGAAGTAGTGCAACCCTTAAAATAGTTCTCTTAAAGGTGGAACGGTTACATACACTACAATCCTCCCTTTTTAGCTTAACAGTATATATTCCCCATTAAACATAACATCATAACATATATACACGACTTCATGTTAAAACAGTTCACAGATTCCGTCTCCAAGGAGGCCTCCTGACTCGGTCCGGATAACGCCTCGGTGGTGTAGTAGTTTTCGGTGGTGTAGTAGGTTCTCGTTGCTGGGGTGACTCATCTAATAGTCCTTCACTGGACTTAACAGCTTGAACTTTCGTAACTTCAGAACCAGCATTGCTGACTTCTAAAGGCTCGAGTACCTTGGGAAGTTTTTCGACTTCCAGACTGATTTGGTTCAGTTCGGAGGGACCACCTGCGTGACCTGGTAGGGGTGATAATGGTTCAGATGAGTCATCATCTTCTGCTTCCTCTCTATTGTCTTCTATTTCCTCCATCACTTCAGCTTTTGCCTCTGCCACCAATCCCCTGAGTGGCTTATTACTGCTGACACTGCTCACAAAAGGGTGCTCTTTCTTCTTAGCTTTCAACTGATCGATGAATTTGACATATTCCCTTTCTTGCTCAGCTTTGATTCGTTTGGCCTCATCGCGCAGACGGTTTGTGTGTTCCTGCTCCATTTTCTCAATCAGCTGCTTCTGCTGTCTTTCCAGATTCTCCCACTCTGTGTCAAAGAACTTTTTCTTTGCATTCATCTCTTGCTCAAAACGGCGAATCACTTGTTCTAATTGCTGTTGTAGTTTGAAATTGAGTTGAGTTCGAGCCCGGTGTTCCTCAGAAATGTGCATGTCTGTAGACTGGACAGACTCAGAATTCTCTGTCAAACTATGTTGTTGTTGTTCAGTGGAATTCTGTTCTGATACTTTGTTCTCTTCTGAAGCATTTATGCACTCCTTCGTTTTTCCATCATTAGTCTGCAAGTCCATTTTAGACTTGTCTTTTGCACATGGGCTGGTCTTACCATCATCAGTTCCAGAGTCTGAGCTGATTGTCTTCACCGAGTTCTCACTCTCTGCTTTGTCACTGTCACTGATGCATATGCCCTCATCCAATATTCTGGACAATCGTTCAGGTTTGACATCTTTCTTTTTCCCGGAATCTACCGTTATTGCTTTTAGGGAGTGCCAGTCCATATTTATTTTCCTGATCCACTCCCGTCCCAGAAGTGGTGGACCTCCCTCAGGTAGTACATATATGTCCATTCCTTGGTGTGCTTTGCCCTTGTGTACCACCTTGACTTTTATCTTTCCGATGGGGTATACTCTTTGCCCCGTGTATGTCTGCAATACTATCTCTGTATCCCGTAGGGGAATATGTGTGAATAACTTTTTGTAATCTTGCTTATTCATGACCGTCAACGCCGATCCGGTGTCCAATTCCATCTTCACGTGGACTCCTGCTATCTGCAGTGTGACCCAGATAGTTTGTCGGTCAGCTTCCTTACTCACATTGTGAATTCTCAGACTACCCAGTTCCTTGCTGTTGGAGTCTGAATCCGAATTCTGTTCATCCGAACTCTTCTCAGCCACCTTATGTACCTTTCTGCACTTTTCCTGCGATGACTTTTTGTTGCTGGTCTTCTTTCCTGACCGGCATGCTTTAGCTATGTGACCAAGCTTGCCACATTTTCTACATTCCTGGTTTTTAAGCCAGCATTGGTTCTGATCGTGTGCTGTCTTTCCACAACGATAATATTTCGTTGTACCCAAAGCCATTTGATCTACGCTGAGTACCGCTGCCTTCAGCTGCATTTCCGCCGTGCCTCTCGCTGCGGTTTCGTGCGATGCTGCAATAGTGACAGCCTTATCAAGTGTAAGATCATTCTCTTCCAGTAGCCGCTTTTGTGTTCCTTCTTTCGACAATCCACACACGAATTTGTCTCTCAGTGCCTCTGTCAGTCTTTCCCCAAACTGACAGTATTTCGCCAGCTTACGCAGTTCAATTAAATACTCCGCGTTGCTTTCCTCTTTCCGTTGCGTTCTCGCATAAAATTTAAATCGTTCCGCTAACATCAGCGGTGTGGGGTTCAAATGATTTCTCAGGACAGCAACAATATTAGTGAAGGTCTGATCCGGCGGTTTAGCTGGTGATAGAAGATGCTTCAATTGCCCGTATGTCTTCGCACCCATTGAGTTTAGTAAGGTTAGTGCTTTATCATTATTTGATATTTTATTTGCCTTACGATAAATCTCTATGCGTTCTACATACGTGGCCCAATCTTCAACATCGGAATCGAAATCGTTGATGTTACCACGCTTAGGCATCCTCGCAATCTTCTTGAGAAACAAAAAGAAATTTTTCTTTAACTTTTTTTTCAAAATGGTGGTTTCCCGCGCTTGTCTTCTTCCCCGCCTACGAAAATGGCGGCTTCCCGCGTTTGCCTTCCTCCCCCGCTGGCTGTAATGGCGATTGCCGTATTGCTGCGTTCGCCCTCCCCAGCGGTTCTCGAATCGTGCCTCCCAGCCCCTCTTGCAGTCCGGTCCTTTCCCCCCCGGCTGCGGCTGAGTTCTCCGCGGTTTTTTTATTTTCTCCCGCGCCTTACGCTGTCCTTGTCGCTGCGCCTCGCGGCCTCGGTAGCTGCCCGGCCTTTTTCACCGGTCGCGGTCGAGCTCTCTCTCGACGCTGTTGCGTCTCCCAGCCCGCTTGCAGCCCGGTCTCTCACACCGGCTGCGTTTGCATTCACCGCGGCTTCCGTGCCTTACGCTGCCCCAGTCTCAGCGCCTCTGGCCCCGACTTCTGTCCGGCTCTTTTCCCCGGCCTTGGTCGAGTTCTCCGCCCTTATATCCTCCGTTTTTCCCTCCCCTACTTCACAGCTAACGTGGCCGACTTGCTGCTCGTCGCTGATCGGCTTACCCACCACCGTGATAGAAGGGATGATCACTGCCTGTTGCTGATGGAAGGCTTCGTGTCAGAATTCTTCCTTTGCTCTGCAGACCCGAGTCTTTCCTCAGCAGAATGATGAGGGCTGATGCCTCTTCTCGACGCCCGTTAAACTGCCTTGGATGTATCTCTGCCGCAGGGTAAGATCATACTCGTCGCCACTGTTAAGTCTATGTGTTATAGTGAGAATTACTACACAGACCACAAGAGTAAAATTTAACAGGTCTTTACTAGTCGAAGGTCCGGGCTGAACTGCCCAATAAATCATTACACCGCACTTATATACCGGTGTGGTCACCACCGGTATTACAGTATACAGCAGCCAAGATAAAGTAGTGCAACCCTTAAAATAGTTCTCTTAAAGGTGGAACGGTTACATACACTACAGTATGATTCGGTAATTATGACTATGTCAGGCTGTTGCTTGACTAGTCTGTGGGACAGCTCTCCCAATTTTGGCACAAGCCCCCAGATGTTGGTAAGGAGGACTTTGCAGGGTCGACAGGGCTGGGTTTGCCGCTGTCGTTGTCGTTTCCGGTGCCGAGGTCGATGCCGGGTGGTCCGTCCGGTTTTATTCTTCTTGTTTTTCGTAGCGGTTGTTTACAACTGAGTGGCTTGCTCGGCCATTTCAGAGGGCATTAAGAGTCAACCACAATGCTGTGGGTCTGGAGTCACATGTAGGCCAGACCAGGTAAGGACGGCGGTAGGCGGTAATTAGCAGGAGGTTTCCTTGCCCATGTTTGACTTGATGCCATGAGACCTCATGGGGTCCGGAGTCAATGCTGAGGACTCCCAGGGCTACTCCCTGGATCATGGCTGATCATCCAAATTCAGTACCCTGTCCCTGCTTTCTCCCCATATCCCTTGATCCCTTTAGCCTTAAGAAATATATCGAACTCCTTCTTGAATATATTTAATGAATTGACCTCAACTGCCTTGTGTGGTAGAGAATTCCACAGGTTCACCACTCTCTGGGTGAAGAAATTCCTCCTCATCTCAGTCCTAAATGGCTTACCCCTTATCCTTAGACTGTGACTCCTGGTTCTGGACTCCCCCGCCATCGGGAACATCCTTCCTGCATCTAGTCTGTCTAGTCCTGTTAGAATTTTATAAGTTTCAATGAGGTCCCCTCTCATTCTTCTAAACTCCAGCGAATATAAAGGAATCCAGGAAGGATGTCAAGGCCTCGGAGAAGGTGCAGAGAGATTTACTGGAATGGTACCAGGGATGAGGGACTTTAGTGGAGCGACTAGAGAAACTGGGGTTGTTTTCCTTAGCGGACAGTAGGTCTGGTAGTGTAGTGGTTGATGTTACTGGTAATCTGGAGACCTGGACTAATGATTCTAGTGACGCACGAGTTGTGTATTTGCATTTTATTTTGGGGTTTTTACAACAGTCCGATAGCTTCATGGTCACCATTACTGATACTAGCTTTTTATTCCATCTTAATTGTTAAGATTAATCAGTGGTTTAAATCAATTTCAGTTCAGCAAGAGGTGAAAACTGCTCCAAATGCTGAACAATCGGATATTTCCTGATTAAAAGCCTCTCATCTTTACTCCACAATAGTTTATTGTACATTGACTGTTTCCTGTTTATACCCTGAAGATATGGATTATATTTTTAATGACAATTTTGTGAATAAAGTAAGGAAAGTAATGGCCCAGAAATTAGGTTCGGGGGCTTGCCGCGCGTGCAAGCCCCCGATGTGCACTCACCCGGCGCGCCGACATCTGAAGCCTGGGCCTGCTTGGAATTCCTGTCACTGGCCCGGTTCAGATGTCAGCGCGATGTGCTTGCCTGATACAGCAGCGTAGTTAGTGCGATGTGCCGGCTGGGATCAGGTGAGCACTGTGCAGCCAATCAGGGGAGGGGAAACTTCATTCATGAGTTTGATAGTAAGAACTGTCAAACTCATGAAAAGTACGAGCGCCCAAAAGACTAGTTTAACTTTAAATAAAGTTTTAAAAAACATCCCAATAATTAAATAAACTATAAATAACTTTAAAAAACTATTTTAAACAATTAATCAAATTTTTGAAAAAAATAATTACAAAAAAAATCAGGTCTAAAACTACACTTCCCTTACTGTAAAGTCCTTAAAAACAATAAAGCTGTGGAAAAAATGTTATCATTTTAAGCAATAGACCACTTACCTTAAAGAATGAAGTCTTTACGTCTCCTTTTTATTTTCGTAAAAAGGAGAGGCCCTTACACACGTGCAAACCTGTGGAAAACAAGGAATTTCAGCGCGCACACGCAGACTCCTGCGCCCACGGGTTCTTCCTCTCAACCCCTTGGTTCAGAGGACAGGAAATGCCGGTTTCCCGCGCATGCGCTGTGCATGCTGAAGTCCGGCACTTCCAACGGGCCCACGCGTGAGTACCCCGTCCGTACTCACGCGTTGGGACCGGAATTACTGGTCCATTGATGTTTTTTGCCAAGAAATTGCAGCGAGCTTTGCAGTTGTGCGGATGTGTTGCAGTTCCGTGCTCTTCCAACAGATGTCCTCGCCCTCCATTGCCAACAAACTCCCAGTTCCACATTAATCCAACAGAGGTGTGGAGTCTGCCTGGACTTCAGATCACCAGACACGTGGTGATGGGAAAGGCCATTTGCCCTTATTAATTCATCCCTCCACAACATCCCTATACTCCCCATTACTGCATCTGATTGATTCTTAAATGAGTGAAGGTGTCCGCTACCCAGAGTCCTCTCATACAGCAGCAAAGTACTGCGGATGCTGGAAATCTGAAATAAAAGCAGCATTTACACACATGCATTCCAAACCCATCTTAGTCTGCCTGCATTTGCCCCCTGTCTGATCCCTCCTACTTCTGAACTATTCTTTACTCTCGGGCTATTTGCCTCTCCCAGTTCTCTGTACACCTGGTTTCTCCTCTCCAATGCTTCATTCTGGTTCCCCTCTACCCGCCAACTTAGTTTAAACCCTCCCCCACAGCACTAGTTAACCTCCCCGCGAGGACATTGGTCCCAGCTCTGTTGAGGTGCAACCCGTCCACCTTGAACAGGTCCCTCCTGCCCCAGAACTGGTCCCAATGCCCCAGGAATCTGAAGCCCTCCCTCCTGCACCATTTCTCCAGCCATGCATTAACCTGTCTTATCCGACTATTCCTATACTCACTGGCGCGTGGCCCTGGAAGTAATCCCGAGTTTGCTATCTTTGAGATCCTGCTCTATAACCTCCTCCCAAGCTCCTGAAAATCTGACTGCAGAACCTCAACCCTTTTCCTTCCTATGTCATTGGTTCCCACATGGACCACGACTTCTGGCTGTTCCCCTTCCCCCGCAGAATGTTCTGCACCCGTTCAGTGATGTCCTTCACCCTGACACCAGGGAGGCAACACACCATGTGTAACTCACGTCATCAGTTGCAGAAACGCTTGTCTATCACCCTGACAACAACAACATGTCTAGCACCTTTAAAGTAGTAAAACATCCCAAGGTGCTTCACAGGAAGGCTATAAAACAAGATTTGACACCGAGTCACATAAGGAGACATTCGGACAGGTGACCAAAAGCATAGTCAAAGAGGTTGGTTGTAAGGAGCATCTTAATGGGGGAAAGAGAGGTAGTGAGGCGGAGAGGTTTAGGGAGGGAATTCCAGAGCTTAGGGCTGAGGTAGCTGAAGGCACGGCCACCAATGGTGGAGCGATTAAAATCAGGGATGCTTAAGAGGCCAGAATTAGAGGAGCGCAGATATCCCGGGGGGTTGTGGGGCTGAAGGAGATTACAGGGATAGGGAGGGGCGAGGCCATGGAGGGATTTGAAAACAAGGATGAGAATTTTAAAATCAAGGTGTTGTTTAACCGGAGCCAATGTAGGTCAGCGAACACAGGGGTGATGGGTGAACGGGACTTGGTGTGAGTTAGGACACGGGCAGCCGAGTTTTGGATCACCTCGTAGGATAGAATGTGGGAGGCCAGCCAGGAATAGTTGGAATAGTCAAGTCTAGAGGTAGCAAAGGCATGGATGAGGGTTTCAGCAGCGGATGAGCTGAGGCAGGGGCGGAGATGGGCGATGTTATGGAGGTGGAAGTAAGCGGTCTTAATGATGGCGCGGATATGTGGTCGGAAGCTCATCTCGGGGACAAATATGACACTAATGTTTCAAACAGTCTGGATCAGCCTCAGACAGTTACCAGGCAGAGGGCTAGGGAACGGAGTTTGTGGCAGGGACTGAAGCCAATGGTTTTGGTCTTCCCAATGTTTAGTTGGAGGAAATTTTTGCACATCCAGTACTGTATGTTGGACAAGCAATCTGACAATTTAGAGACAGTGCAGGGGTCGAGAGAGGTGGTCGTGAGGTAGAGCTGGGTGTGGTCAGCGTACACGTGGAAACTGACGCTGTGTTTTCAGATGATGTTCAGAAATGTTTTCCAATTAAATATTGGGAAGACCGAAGCCATTGTTTTTGGTCCCCGCCACAAACTCCGTTCCCTAGCCACCGACTCCATCCCTCTCTCTAACATCTGTCTGAGGCTGAACCACACTGTTTGCAACCTTGGTGTCATATTTGACCCTGAAATGAGCTTCCGACCACATATCCGCAGCATAACAAAGACCGCCTACTTCCACCGCCCGTCTCCGCCCCTTGCGTCAGCTCATCCGCTGCTGAAACCCTCATCCATGCCTTTGTTACCTCCAGACTTGACTATTCCAACACACTCCTGGCCGGCCTCCCACATTCCACCCTACGTAAACTTGAAGTCATCCAAAACTCGACTGCCCGTGTCCTAACTCGCACCAAGTCCCGTTCACCCATCACCCCTGTGCTCGCTGACCTACATTGGCTCCTGGTTAAGCAGCACCTCAATTTCAAAATTCTCATCCTTGTTTTCAAATCCCTCCATGGCCTCGCCCCTCCCTATCTCTGTAATCTCCTTCATCCCTACAACCACCCCCCCCACCCCCAAGTTATCTGCGCTCCTCTAATTCTGCCCTCCTGAGCATCCCTGTTTATAATCACTCAACCATTGGTGGCCGTGCCTTCTGTTGCCTGGGCCCTAAGCTCTGGAATTCCCTCCCTACACCTCTCCGCCTCGCTACCTCTCTTTCCTCCTTTAAGAAGCTCCTTAAAACCTACCTCTTTGTCCAAGCTTTTGGTCACCTGCCCTAATTTCTCCTTATGTGGCTCGGTGTCAAATGTTTTGTCTTATAATACTCCTGTGAAGCGCCTTGAGACGTTTTACTACATTAAAGGAGCTATATAAATACAAGTTGTTGCTGTTGTTGTTGATATCGCCAAGGGGCAGCATGTAGATGAGAAATGAGATGAGGGGGCCAAGTATAGATCCTTGGGGGACAGCAGAGGTAACGGTGCGGGAGCGGGAAGAGAAGCCATTGCAGGTGATTCTCTGGCTACGATTAGATAGATAAGAATGGAACCAGGCGAGTGCAGTCACACCCAGCTGGACGATGGTGGAGAGGCGTTGGAGAAGGATGGAGTGGTCAACCGTGTCAAAGGCTGCAGACAAGTCAAGAAGGACAAAGAGGGATAGTTTACCTTTGTCACAGTCACATAGGATGTCATTTGTGACTTTGATGAGAGCCGTTTTGGTACTGTGGCAAGGGCGGAAACCTGATTGGAGGGATTCAAACATGGAGTTCCGGGAAAGATGGGCACGGATTTGAGAGGCGACAACATGTTCAAGGATTTTGGAGAGGAAAGGGAGGTTGGAAATGGGGCGGTAGTTTGGAAGGATGGAGGGGTCAAGGGTTGTTTTTTGAGGAAAGGGGTGATGACGGCAGATTTGAGGGAGAGGGGGACAGTACCTGAGGAGAGAGAACCGTTAACAATGTCAGCTAACATGGGGGCCAGGAAGGGAAGTTGGGTGGTCAGGAGTTTAGTGGGAATAGGTTCGAGGGAGCAGGAAGTGGGTCCATGGACAAGATGAGCTTGGAGAAGGCGTGAGGGGAAATAGGAGAGAAACGAGAGAAAGATGCGAGTTCAGGGCTGGGGCATGGGGGGAACCTTAGAGGAAGTTTGACCCGGGAAGCTCGGGGAAGAGAGGGAAGTGGCAGAGGCAGCTGATCGGATGGTCTCAATCTTAGAGAGTCCATGAGCTCCTCGCACTTGTTGTTGGAGGTGAGGGTGGAGGAGACCACTGCATTTCTACACTTTGCAGTGACTCCTGTGCATTCATTTGCTCCACGGTGCCGTGGATTTTCTCTAGACCACACTCCCCTGGTCTTCAGCACTTGGACATATAACGCTGTTCGTTTATCGTCACTGAGTCAAAAACCTGGAACTCCCTACCTAATAGCACCGTGGAAACATCTTCACCACTCGGGCTGCAGCGGTTCAAGAAGACCCTGTGGTAAACCACTTTTATCGTTCACTATCGTTACACTATGGTTATCACTGTTTATATCGTTACACTATGGTTATCACTGTTTACACTGTTGTATCACTACACAAGGTCACCTCTTGTCACGCTGTTATACCTGGGCTGACCACAGCTGACTCCGCCCATGACTCCACCTGCTTGCCCAGGTATAAAGATGGTTGACTGGCTGGTATTCCTCCTTGTTGGACCCGATCACCCACGAGGATGGGCTCTGTTATTTAGCCAATAAAAACCTATAGTTACGATCTTAACTTGTCGCTTTTCATTGGATGAATTGATAGGTATATCAATTTTATTGGCTAAATTTTGAAATGAGTGGATCGGAGCAGCCAAACGACCAGCCAAACGGCCAGCTACAACAGCCACAGCAGCCGGCCTGGCTGCGAGCCCTCCGACCGCCGTACCTGGATCTAAACCCTCAGGCAGCGAACTCAGCCCTCGACTTCGAACACTGGCTGAGCTGTTTCGAATCCTACCTGGGAGAATCCGGCGTGCCTCCGGGATCCAAACTAAGAGTTCTGACCGCCCAGGTGAGCCCTAAAGTATTTGCATTCATCCGGGACCTTGCTACATACGAGGACGCCCTCAACCTGCTGAAAGAACAGTACCGGAGCCTGGTAAATTCTATGTATGCCAGACATCTCCTAAGATCCCGCTCGCAGCAGCCAGGAGAGTCTGTAGATGAATTTTTACGGGCGCTACAAACACTCGGCAGGGACTGTGACTTTAAAGCTGTAACGGCTGCAGAAAATACTGAAGGAAAATCTGCGATGCCTTCGTGAAAGGCCTTCGGTCCGACTACTCACGGCAAAGACTGCTCGAATCAAAGGACCTCGACCTGAATACAACTGCAGCCCTCGCTCGCTCTCTGGAAGTGGCCCATCGGGACCTCGAGGCGTACTGCAGGTACTGTGCTGCGCGACCCTGGGACTCGGGCCCGACCCCGGCCGCAATACCCCTCGCACCGCCGCCTCTGGGACCTACCTCAGCGTCGGCGTCCCAGAACCGATCGGGACCGCCACCCCCGGTACCGGCTGCGACATCGGAGCCCCGCGATCGGGCCGCCGGCTGCTTCTTCTGTGGCCAGGCGAAACACCCGAGGACGCGCTGCCCTGCAAGAAACGCGACTTGCTCCGACTGCCACAAGAAAGGCCACTTCGCGAAGGCCTGCAGGGGGAGAGCCACAGACGCCAGCAGTGCCTCATGCGAGTTGTGGGGGCGGCCATCTTTCATCAAGGCCACAGATGCCAGTATCCCCTCGTGTGAGTCGTGGGGGCGGCCATCTTTGATCAAGGCCACCGACGCCAGCAGTGCCTCATGTGAGTTGTGGGGGCGGCCATCTTCTCCGCCATTTTATTCAACGTCGTGGGCGCCGCCATTTTGTCCACCACACTCGACCGCCACCTTGTCTCCAGACCCGACCACCGCCTCACCCGCAGACTACAGCAGCTCGCTCAGCCATACACTAGCCTCCGTCACACTGGACCAAGCTCGCCCGCATCACCTGTCCAAGTCCATGATGGACATCAAAGTAAACGGCCACGCCACGACCTGCCTGTTCGACAGCGGAAGCACGGAGAGTTTCATCCATCCAGACACGGTGAGCCACTACGCCCTCACTGTCCGACCAACGCGCAACCGGATCTCGATGGCGTCGAGGTCCCATTCTACAGACATCAGCGGCTACTGTGTTGTGACCCTGTCGGTTAGGGGCACGGAGTATAAAAATTTTAAACTCCTCGTCCTGCCCCAGCTCTGCGCTGCCATCCTACTAGGGCTGGACTTCCAATCCCACCTTCAAAGTGTCACTTTGGCATACGGTGGACCCCTCCCCCCACTCACAGTCGACAACCAGCAGCCTTTAAACCGCCCACCGCGTACCACCTGCGGCCTATCCACCCTCAAGGTCCCGCCCCCCTCCCTGTTCGCTAACCTCACCCGCGACTGTAAACCCGTCGCCACCAAGAGCAGGCGGTACAGCGCCGGGGACAGAGCTTTTATTAGCTCTGAGGTGCAGCGTCTCCTGAAGGAGGGCATCATCGAGAGGAGCAACAGCCCCTGGCGTGCCCAGGTCGTAGTCGTTAAGACCGGCAATAAAAACCGCCTGGTCATCGACTACAGCCAAGCCATAAACCGGTACACCCAGCTGGACGCATACCCCCTTCCCCGCATATCTGATATGGTCAATCAGATTGCACATTACCGGGTATTCTCTACCATCGACCTTAAGTCGGCCTACCACCAACTCCCTATCCGCCCTGAGGACCGCCAGTATACCGCCTTCGAGGCGAATGGCCGCCTCTACCACTTCCTTAGGGTTCCCTTCGGCGTCACCAACGGGGTTTCGGTCTTCCAAAGGGAGATGGACCGGATGGTTGACCAGAACGGGCTGCAGGCCACGTTCCCTTATCTAGATAACGTCACCATCTGCGGCCGCGACCAGCAGGACCACGATGTTAATCTGGAGAAATTCCTCCGTACGGCCGAACGGCTGAACCTCACTTACAATAAGGAGAAATGTGTGTTTAACACCCCGCGTCTTGCCATCCTCGGCTGCGTAGTAGAGAACGGAGTCATCGGCCCCGACCCCGAAAGAATGCGCCCCCTTATGGAGGTTCCCCTCCCCCACTGTCCAAAGGCGCTGAAGAGAACCCTGGGGCTCTTCGCCTACTATGCCCAATGGGTGCCGAATTATGCGGACAAAGCCAGACCCCTCATGAAGTCCACCTCCTTCCCCCTGACGGCAGAAGCGTGCGTAGCCTTCTCCCTCATAAAGGGAGACATTGCTAAGGCCACGATGCATGCGGTGGATGAGTCTATCCCTTTCCAAGTGGAGAGCGATGCATCCGACTTCGCCCTAGCTGCAACCCTTAACCAGGCGGGGAGACCTGTGGCCTTCTTCTCAAGGACCCTCCAGGGCCCTGAGATCCGACACTCTTCGGTCGAGAAGGAGGCCCAGGCGATCGTGGAGGCAGTACGACGCTGGAGGCATTACCTGGCAGGCAAACGATTTACCCTCCTCACTGACCAGCGTTCGGTCGCTTTTATGTTTAATAACAAGCTGAGGGGCAAAATCAAGAATGACAAGATCTTGAGGTGGAGAATCGAGCTCTCCACCTATGATTATGATATCTTGGTAAACTGAACGAACCCCCAGATGCTCTATCACGAAGTACATGCGCCAACGCGCAAATTGATAGACTGCAGACCCTCCACAACGACCTCTGCCACCCCGGGGTCACCAGACTTTACCACTTCATTAAGGCCCGCAACCTGCCCTACTCCATCGAGGAGGTCAGGACCATGACCAGGAACTGCCAAACCTGTGCCGAATGCAAACCGCATTTCTTTAGGCCAGACAGAGCAAGCCTGATCAAGGCCACCCGCCCCTTCGAGCGCTTGAGCATCGATTTTAAGGGGCCCCTCCCGTCCTCTGACCGTAATGTGTACTTCCTCAACATCATTGATGAGTACTCCCGTTTCCCCTTTGCCTTCCCCTGCCCAGACATGACCAGTACCACGGTCATCAAATGCCTGAACGACCTCTTCGCCTTGTTCGGGTTCCCGAACTATATGCATAGCGACCGGGGCTCCTCCTTCATGAGCGAGGAACTTCGCCAGTTCCTACTAGCGAGAGGTATTGCTGCAAGCAGGACCACCAGCTACAACCCCCGAGGGAACGGCCAGGTGGAAAGAGAGAACGCGACTGTCTGGAAGGCCGTTCTCTTAGCCTTAAAGTCTAAGGGCCTCCCAACCTCTCGCTGGCAGGAAGTCCTCCCGGCAGCGCTGCATTCCATCCGGTCACTGCTTTGCACGGCCATTAACGCCACCCCCCATGAACGAATGTTTGTTTTCCCCAGGAAGTCGACTACGGGAACCTCGCTACCAACATGGCTGACTTCTCCGGGGCCCGTCTTGCTGCGAAAGCACGTGAGGGCCCATAAAACAGACCCCCTGGTCGAGAGGGTGGACCTCCTGCACGCCAACCCCCAGTACGCCTATGTGGCATACCCAGACGGGCGGGAGGACACAGTCTCCTTACGAGACCTTGCACCCTCGGGCACCCCTGAGACACCACCGTTACCCCCCACCACCCCCCCAAATCCAGCCCAGGTAGACGGCATGCCGGAACCCCACGAGCCTTCGCCGACCACGCAGACACCAGCATTAACATCGGATACTGCACCACCGCCGCCGCTGCTGCGCCGATCAGAAAGACTTACGAGGCCTCCAGACAGACTGACATACCCAAACTGGTAGTACACTTCACCCCGCCAGACTCAAATCTAAACAAGGGGTGAATGTGGTAAACCACTTTTATCGTTCACTATCGTTACACTATGGTTATCACTGTTTATATCATTACACTATGGTTATCACTGTTTATATCGTTACACTATGGTTATCACTGTTTATATCGTTACACTATGGTTATCACTGTTTACACTGTTGTATCACTACACAAGGTCACCTCTTGTCACGCTGTTATACCTGGGCTGACCACAGCTGACTCCGCCCATGACTCCGCATGCTTGCCCAGGTATAAAGGTGGTCGACTGGCTGGTATTCCTCCTTGTTGGACCCGATCACCCACGAGGGTGGGCTCTGTTATTTAGCCAATAAAAACCTATAGTTACTATCTTAACTCGTCACTTTTCATTGGATGAATTGATAGGTATATCAGACCCATCACCACCTTCTCAAGGGCAAGAAAGGGAGGGCAATAGACGGTGGGCTCGCCAGCGACCAATGTTCCCGTGAAGTTGCGCAGTCATGCTGCGATCTACAGGTCCCGCGCAGGCTGCTCACCAGCTTTTGAATGGAAAAACCGAGCTTGCGCAGAAATTTGAAAGGGTCGCGCAGCCCGTTAAAGGGGCCGTGCACCCAAAAAATTTAGAGGGAACGTTGCCTGTGACGCCAACATCCCGAGAATGAATAAAGAACAGATCACATTTTGAAGCTAAATGAGTGAGTCTGGCTCCAGAGGAGGGAAAGTTGACAGGTCTGAGCAAGGGGGAACCGAGCAGGGGGAAGGAGGAAAGAAAAGTTCAGTCAGTCCCACTCTGGGAGTTGCTGCTGTCAACACTTCCCCACAGGGCTTGCCAACTGTGGGAGGCGGCACATAACCAACAGGCCCGCCACCACACACTGCATCACCAATCACATGGCTCGGACAGGGTTGAATGGCATTGCCAACAACCAATTAACAAAACGGAAAAGGTGGGGTACTAATCTGATTGGCATTGTGCTGAGCCAATCAGCGACTATAAAGCAGTCCTGGGTCTGCTACGTGGGGACGATGAGGAATCTGCTGCCCGATTGGCGAATGTCATTATATATGCAAATAAGGAAACAAATTAAATGCGTCGCCAAAAAGAGAAAGGAGAGATAGTTCTTTATTTATTTTGGGCTCTGATTAAAAATGCGGGCAAATACTTAGTAACAAATAACATTCTATATGAATAGGTGAAGGCTCATGAGCAGTCGCTGTGATGTAAAAGAGGCAAGGCCTGAGAGACACGAGCGGGAGGCGGATGTGTTGGTTGAAGATCGTTTGCTGCATGCGGCATGACCGCATGAACGAATTTTTGGACTGGGGAGGTGGTGGGGGCTCCCTCTGCTCCATGTGACGGAGGGAGACCAAGCGTTGGTTTCCTCTGCTCCGTCTCCCCTTCCTCTATGTGGAAAATCTTGTAACTATTTAATCAGTGTTGCTCTACGGCATCGCTGATGTCATTATGGTTATTGCCAGCAAAATATATTCAACTGGAGGAGGGCTAATTTCAGGGAGTTGAAACGGAATCTGGTCCTGGTGGATTGGAATCAACAACTGGTAGACAAAACAGTCATTGAACAATGGGAGGTCTTCAGAGAGGAGATGGTTTGGGTACAAAGTAGACACATTCCCATGAGGGGAAAGGAAAGACATCCAAAGCTTGAGCTCCCTGGATGACTAAAGATATAGAGGTTAAAATGGGACAGAAAAAGGAGGCGTATGACAAATGTAAGGTTCATAATACAATAGCGAACCAAACTGAATATAACAAGTACAGAGGAGATCTATAAAGGGGAATAAGAGGGGCAAAGCGAGAGTATGAGAATAGATTAGCGACTAACATAAAAGGGAACCCAAAAGTATTTTTAGAAAGACATAAATAGTACAAGGCTAGTCAAAGGAAATTAGGGAAAAGGAAACCTTCTAATAGAGGCAGGGGGCTTGGCTGAGGTACTAAGTGAGTACTTTGCATCTGTCTTCACTAAAGAAGAGGATGCTGCCAATGTAGCAGTGAGGGAAGAGACAGTAGCGATCTTGGATAGGATAAAAATAGATAAAGAGGATGTACATAAAAGGTTGAGGTTTACATGAAACCTCAAAGTAGAAAAATCACCCGGTCCGGATGGGATGTCTGTAGGTTACCAAGGGAAGTAAGGGTGGAAATTGCAGAGGCTCTGGCCACAATCTTCCAATCCTCCTTAGATATGGGGGTGGTGCCAGAGGACTGGAGGATTGCAAATGTTACACCCCTGTTTAAAAAAGTGGGGAGGCATAAACCCAGCAACTACAGGTCAGTCAGCCTAACATCAGTGGTGGGGAATCTTTTAGAGACAATAATCCGGGACAAAATTAATTGGCATTTAGAAAAGTATGGGCTAATAAATGAAAGCCAGCACGGATTAGTTAAAGGCAAATCATGTTTGACTAACTTAATTGAGTTCTTTGATGAAGTAACAGAGAGGATTGATGAGGGTAGTGCAGTTGATGTTGTGTATATGGACTTTCAAAGGGTGTTTGACAAAGTGCCACATAATAGACTTATTGGCAAAATTAAAGCCCATGGGATTAAAGGGACAGTGGCAGTGTGGGTACGAAATTGGCTAAGGGACAGAAAGCAGAGAGTCGTGGTGAATGGTTGTTTTTCAGACTGGAGGGAAGTGTACAGTGGTGTCCTCCAGGGATCGGTTTTAGGACCAGTGCTCTTTTTGATATATATTAATGACCTGGGCTTGGGTATACAGGGCATAATTTCAAAGTGTGCAGGTGACACAAAACTCGGAAATGTAGTAAACAATGAGGATGATAGTAACAGACTTCAGGAGGACAGAGGCAGACTGGTGAAATGGGCAGACACATGGCAGATGAAATTTAACGCAGAGAAGTGTGAAGTGATGCATTTTGGTAGGAAGAATGAGGAGATGCAAAATGAACCAAATGGCACAATTTTAAAGAGGGGTTCAGGAACAGGGAAACCTGGGGGTGTATGAACACAACAATTTGAAGGTGGCAGGACAAGTTGAGAAGGCTGTTAAAAAGCACATGTGATCCTTGGCTTTATTAATAGAGGAATAGAGTACAAAAGCAAGGAAATTCTGCTAAACCTTTATAAAACAGTGGTTAGGCCTCAGCTGGAATATTGTGTTCAGTTCTGGGCACCACACTTTAGGAAACATAGAAATATAGAAATATAGAAGATAGGAGCAGGAGTAGGCCATTCGGCCCCTCGAGTCTGCTCCGCCATTTAATGAGATCATGGCTGATCATCCAAATTCAGTCCCCTGTCCCTGCTTTCTCCCCATATAATAATAATAATAATCATCAACTTTATTGTCATTGTTAGTGCACAAGTGCAGTACAATGAAATGTAGGCTTGCAGCTCCCGAGAGTGTACATTTAGTGTACCCTTGATCCCTTCAGCCTTAAGAAATATATCTAACTCCTTCTTGAATATATTTAATGGATTGGCCTCAGCTGCCTTGTGTGGTAGAGAATTGCACAGGTTCACCACTCTCTGGGTGAAGAAATTCCTCCTCATCTCTGTCCTAAATGGCTTACCCCTTATCTTTAGACTGTGACCCCTGGTTCTGGACTCCCCCGCCATCGGGAACATCCTTCCTGCATCGAGTCTGTCTAGTCCTGTTAGAATTTTATAAGTTTCAATGAGGTCCCCTCTCATTCTTCTAAACTCCAGCGAATATAAAGGAATCCAGGAAGGGTGTCAAGGCCTCGGAGAAGGTGCAGAGAGATTTACTGGAATGGTACCAGGGATGAGGGACTTTAGTGGAGCGACTAGAGAAACTGGGGTTGTTTTCCTTAGCGGAGAGTAGGTCTGGTAGTGTAGTGGTTGATGTTACTGGTAATCTGGAGACCTGGGCTAATGATTCTAGTGACGCACGAGTTGTGTATTTGCATTTTGTTTCGGGGTTTTTACAACAGTCCGACAGCTTCATGGTCACCATTACTGATACTAGCTTTTTATTCCATCTTAATTGTTAAGATTAATCAGTGGTTTAAATCAATTTCAGTTCAGCAAGAGGTGAAAACTGCTCCAAATGCTGAACAATCGGACATTTCCTGATTAAAAGCCTCTCATTTGGCTCCACAATAGTTTATTGTACATTGACTGTTTCCTGTTTATACCCTGAAGATATGGATTATATTTTTAAGAACAATTTTGTAAATAAAGTAAGGAAAGTATTGATTTTTTTTGCCAAGAAATTGCAGCGAGCTTTGCAGTAGTGTGGATGTGTTGCAGTTCCGCGCTCTTCCAACAGATGTCCTCGCACTCCTTTGCCAACAAACTCCCAGTTCCAGATTAATCCAACAGAGGTGTGGAGTCTGCCTGGACTTCAGATCACCAGACACGTGGTGATGGGAAAGGCCATTTGCCCTTATTAATTCATCCCTCCACAACATCCCTATACTCCCCATTACTGCATCTGATTGCTTCTTAAATGAGTAAAGGTGTCCGCTACCCAGAGTCCTCTCATACAGCAGCAAAGTACTGCGGATGCTGGAAATCTGAAATAAAAGCAGCATTTACGCACATGCATTCCAAACCCATCTTAGTCCGCCTGCATTTGCCCCCTGTCTGATCCCTCCTACTTCTGAACTATTCTTTACTCTAGGGCTATTTGCCTCTCCCAGTTCTCTGTGCACCTGGTTTCTCCTCTCTAATGCTTCATTCTGGTTCCCCTCTACCCGCCAAATTAGTTTAAACCCTCCCCCTCAGCACTAGTTAACCTCCCCGCGAGGACATTGGTCCCAGCTCTGTTGAGGTGCAACCCGTCCACCTTGAACAGGTCCCTCCTGCCCCAGAACTGGTCCCAATGCCCCAGGAATCTGAAGCCCTCCCTCCTGCACCATTTCTCCAGCCATGCATTAACCTGTCTTATCCAACTATTCCTATACTCACTGGCACGTGGCACTGGAAGTAATCCCGAATTTGCTATCTTTGAGATCCTGCTCTATAACTTCCTCCCAAGCTCCTGAAAATCTGACTGCAGAACCTCAACCCTTTTCCTTCCTATGTCATTGGTTCCCACATGGACCACGACTTCTGGCTGTTCCCCTTCCCCCGCAGAATGTTCTGCACCCGTTCAGTGATGTCCTTCACCCTGACACCAGGGAGGCAACACACCATGTGTAACTCACGTCATCAGTTGCAGAAACGCCTGTCTATCACCCTGACAACAACAACATGTCTAGCACCTTTAAGGTAGTAAAACATCCCAAGGTGCTTCACAGGAAGGCTATAAAACAAGATTTGACACCGAGTCACATAAGGAGACATTCGGACAGGTGACCAAAAGCATAGTCAAAGAGGTTGGTTGTAAGGAGCATCTTAATGGAGGAAAGAGAGGTAGTGAGGCGGAGAGGTTTAGGGAGGGAATTCCAGAGCTTAGGGCCGAGGTAGCTGAAGGCACGGCCACCAATGGTGGAGCGATTAAAATCAGGGATGCTTAAGAGGCCAGAATTAGAGGAGCGCAGATATCTCGGGGGGGTTGTGGGGCTGAAGGAGATTACAGAGATAGGGAGGGGCGAGGCCATGGAGGGATTTGAAAACAAGGATGAGAATTTTAAAATCAAGGTGTTGTTTAACCAGGAGCCAATGTAGGTCAGCGAACACAGGGGTGATGGGTGAACGGGACTTGGTGCGAGTTAGGACACGGGCAGTCGAGTTTTGGATCACCTCGTAGGATAGAATGTGGGAGGCCAGTCAGGAATAGTTGGAATAGTCAAGTCTAGAGGTAACAAAGGCATGGATGAGGGTTTCAGCAGCGGATGAGCTGAGGCAGGGGCGGAGATGGGCGATGTTATGGAGGTGGGAGTAGGCGGTCTTAATGATGGCGCGGATATGTGGTCGGAAGCTCATCTCGGGGACAAATATGACACTAATGTCGCAAACAGTCTGGATCAGCCTCAGACAGTTACCAGGCAGAGGGCTAGGGAACGGAGTTTGTGGCAGGGACTGAAGACAATGGCTTTGGTCTTCCCAATATTTAGTTGGAGGAAATTTTTGCACATCCAGTACTGTATGTTGGACAAGCAATCTGACAATTTAGAGACAGTGCAGGGGTCGAGAGAGGTGGTAGTGAGGTAGAGCTGGGTGTGGTCAGCGTACACGTGGAAACTGACGCTGTGTTTTCAGATGATGTTCAGAAATGTTTTCCAACTAAATATTGGGAAGACCGAAGCCATTGTTTTTGGTCCCCGCCACAAACTCCGTTCCCTAGCCACCGACTCCATCCCTCTCTCTAACATCTGTCTGAGGCTGAACCACACTGTTTGCAACCTTGGTGTCATACTTGACCCTGAAATGAGCTTCCGACCACATATCCGCAGCATAACAAAGACCGCCTACTTCCACCGCCCGTCTCCGCCCCTTGCGTCAGCTCATCCGCTGCTGAAACCCTCATCCATGCCTTTGTTACCTCCAGACTTGACTATTCCAACACACTCCTGGCCGGCCTCCCACATTCCACCCTACGTAAACTTGAAGTCTTCCAAAACTCGGCTGCCCGTGTCCTAACTCGCACCAAGTCCCGTTCACCCATCACCCCTGTGCTCGCTGACCTACATTGGCTCCTGGTTAAGCAGCACCTCAATTTCAAAATTGTCATCCTTGTTTTCAAATCCCTCCATGGCCTCGCCCCTCCCTATCTCTGTAATCTCCTTCAGCCCTACAACCCCCCCCGCCCCCCCGAGATATCTGCGCTCCTCTAATTCTGCCCCCCTGAGCATCCCTGTTTATAATCACTCAACCATTGGTGGCCGTGCCTTCTGTTGCCTGGGCCCTAAGCTCTGGAATTCCCTCCCTACACCTCTCCGCCTCGCTACCTCTCTTTCCTCCTTTAAGAAGCTCCTTAAAACCTACCTCTTTGTCCAAGCTTTTGGTCACCTGCCCTAATTTCTCCTTATGTGGCTCGGTGTCAAATGTTTTGTCTTATAATACTCCTGTGAAGCACCTTGAGACGTTTTACTACATTAAAGGAGCTATATAAATACAAGTTGTTGCTGTTGTTGTTGATATCGCCAAGGGGCAGCATGTAGATGAGAAATGAGATGAGGGGGCCAAGTATAGATCCTTGGGGGACAGCAGAGGTAACGGTGCGGGAGCGGGAAGAGAAGCCATTGCAGGTGATTCTCTGGCTACGATTAGATAGATAAGAATGGAACCAGGCGAGTGCAGTCACACCCAGCTGGACGATGGTGGAGAGGCGTTGGAGAAGGATGGAGTGGTCAACCGTGTCAAAGGCTGCAGACAAGTCAAGAAGGACGAAGAGGGATAGTTTACCTTTGTCACAGTCACATAGGATGTCATTTGTGACTTTGATGAGAGCTGTTTTGGTACTGTGGCAAGGGCGGAAACCTGATTGGAGGGATTCAAACATGGAGTTCCGGGAAAGATGGGCACGGATCTGAGAGGCGACAACATGTACAAGGATTTTGGAGAGGAAAGGGAGGTTGGAAATGGGGCGGTAGTTTGGAAGGATGGAGGGGTCAAGGGTTGATTTTTTGAGGAAAGGGGTGATGACGGCAGATTTGAGGGAGAGGGGGACAGTACCTGAGGAGAGAGAACCGTTAACAATGTCAGCTAACATGGGGGCCAGGAAGGGAAGTTGGGTGGTCAGCAGTTTAGTGGGAATAGGGTCGAGGGAGCAGGAAGTGGGTCCATGGACAAGATGAGCTTGGAGAGGGCGTGAGGGGAAATAGGAGAGAAACTAGAGAAAGATGCGAGTTCAGGGCTGGGGCATGGGGGGAACCTTAGAGGAAGTTTGACCCGGTTAGTTCGGGGAAGAGAGGGATGTGGCAGAGGCAGCTGATCGGATGGTCTCAATCTTAGAGAGTCCATGAGCTCCTCGCACTTGTTGTTGGAGGTGAGGGTGGAGGAGACCACTGCATTTCTACACTTTGCAGTGACTCCTGTGCATTCATTTGCTCCACGGTGCCGTGGATTTTCTCTAGACTGCGCTCCCCTGGTCTTCAGCACTTGGACATATAACGCTGTTCGTTTATCGTCACTGAGTCAAAAACCTGGAACTCCCTACCCAATAGCACCGTGGAAACATCTTCACCACTCGGGCTGCAGCGGTTCAAGAAGACCCATCACCACCTTCTCAAGGGCAAGAAAGGGAGGGCAATAGACGGTGGGCTCGCCAGCGACCAATGTTCCCGTGAAGTTGCGCAGTCATGCTGCGGTCTACAGGTCCCGCGCAGACTGCTCACCAGCTTTTGAATGGAAAAACCGAGCTTGCGCAGAAATTTGAAAGGGTCGTGCAGCCCGTTAAAGGGGCCGTGCACCCAAAAAATTTAGAGGGAACATTGCCTGTGACGCCAACATCCCGAGAATGAATAAAGAACAGATCACATTTTGAAGCTAAATGAGTGAGTCTGGCTCCAGAGGAGGGAAAGTTGACAGGTCTGAGCGAGGGGGAACCGAGCAGGGGGAAGGAGGAAAGAAAAGTTCAGTCAGTCCCACTCTGGGAGTTGCTGCTGTCAACACTTCTCGACAGGGCTTGCCAACTGTGGGAGTCATAGAGTCATAGAGTCATCGAGTCATAAAGTAATACAGCACGGATAGAGGCCCTTCGGCCCATCGTGTCTGCGCCGGCCATCACGCCCTGTCTAATCTAATCCCATATTCCAGCATTTGGCCCGTAGCCTTGTATGCTATGGCATTTCAAGTGCACATCCAAATGCTTCTTAAATGTTGTGAGGGTTTCTGCCTCCACAACCCTTTCAGGCAGTGAGTTCCAGACTCCAACCACCCTCTGGGTGAAAAAGTTCTTTCTCAAATCCCCTCTAAACCTCCCGCCCTTTACCTTGAATCTATGCCCCCTAGTTATTGACCCCTCTACTAAGGGAAAAAGCTCCTCAGCATCCATCCTATCTATGCCCCTCATAATTTTGTACACCTCAATCATGTCCCCCCTCAGCCTCCTCTGCTCCAAGGAAAACAAACCCAATCTGCCCAGTCTCTCTTCATAGCTGAAGCGCTCCAGCCCTGGTAACATCCTGGTGAACCTCCTCTGCACCCTCTCTAACGCGATCACATCCTTCCTGTAGTGTGGCGACCAGAACTGCACACAGTATTCCAGCTGTGGCCTAACCAGTGTTTTATACAGCTCCATCATAACCTCCTTGCTCTTATATTCAATGCCTCGGCTAATGAAGGCAAGTATCCCATATGCCTTTTTTACCACCTTATCCACCTGTTCCGCCGCCTTCAGGGATCTGTGTACTTGCACACCCAGATCCCTCTGACCCTCCGTCTTGCCTAGGGTCTTTCCATTCATTGTGTATTCCTTTGCCTTGTTAGTCCCCCCAAAGTGCATCACCTCGCACTTTTCCGGGTTAAATTCCATTTGCCACTGTTCCGCCCATCTGACCAACCCATCTATATCGTCCTGCAGACTGAGGCTACCCTCCTCGCCATTTACCACCCTACCAATTTTTGTATCATCCGCGAACTTACTGATCATACCCTTTACATTCATATCCAAGTCATTAATGTAGACCACAAACAGCAAGGGACCCAGCACCGATCCCTGTGGTACCCCACTGGCCACAGGCTTCCAGTCACAAAAACAACCTTCGACCATCACCCTCTGCCTTCTGCCACTAAGCCAGTTTTGTATCCAATGTGCCAAGGCACCCTGGATTCCATGGGCTCTTACCTTCTTGACCAGTCTCCTGTGCGGGACTTTATCGAAGGCCTTACTGAAATCCATGTATACCACATCCACTGCGTTACCCTCATCCACACACCTAGTCACCCCCTCAAAAAATTCAATCAAATTAGTCAGACATGATCTTCCCTTGACAAAGCCATGTTGACTATCCCTGATTAATCCTTGCCTCTCCAAGTGGAGACAAATTTTGTCCCTCAGGATTTTTTCCAATAATTTTCCTACCACTGATGTTAGGCTCACTGGCCTGTAGTTCCCCGGTTTTTCCCTACTACCCTTCTTGAATAATGGTACTACATTAGCGGTTCTCCAGTCCTCTGGCACATCCCCTGTGGCCAGAGAGGTCCTGAATATATGTGTTAGAGCCCCCGCAATCTCCTCCTTTGCCTCACACAGCAGCCTGGGATACATTTCACCCGGGCCTGGGGATTTATCCATTTTTAGGCCAGCTAAAACCGCCAATACCTCCTCCCTCTCGATGTTAATATGTTCGAGCATATCACAGTCCCCCCGCCCTATTTCACAGAATCACAGAATCACAGAAACCCCACAGTGCAGATAGAAGCCATTTCGGCCCATCGAGCCTGCACCGACACATATCCCACCCGATCCCCGTAACCCCTACACCAACACATATCCCACCCTATCCCTGTAACCCCACGTATTTAATCCCCCTAACACTTTCTATGTCTACATCGTCCTTCTCCATAGTGAAAACAGATGCAAAAAATTCATTTAGAACCCCTCCTACATCTTCCGGCTCCACACACAGGCTCCACGCACATAACCAACAGGCCCGCCCCCACACACCGCATCACCAATCACATGGCTCGGATAGGGTTGAATGGCATTGCGAACAACCAATAAACAAAACGGAAAAGGTGGGGTACTAATCTGATTGGCATTGAGCTGAGCCAATCAGCGACTATAAAGCCGTCCTGGGTCTGCCACGTGGGGATGATGAGGAATCCGCTGCCCGATTGGAGAATGTCTGTAGATATGCAAATAAGGAAGGAAATTAAACGGGTCACCAAAAAGAGGAAGGAGAGATAGTTCTTTATTCATTTTGGGCTGCAATTAAAAATCCAGCTACAGCCTTAGTAACAAACAAAATTCTATATGAATAGGTGATGGCTCAAGAGCAGTCGCTGTGATATAAAAGTGGTGAGTCCTGAGAGACATGAGCGGGAGGCCAATTTATTTATTGAAGACCCTGGAACATTTGAATAGGGTGGTTGTTTTTGCCCTAAGTAATTTTTGGAATGGGGAGATGGTGGGGGCTCCTTCTACTCCATGTCGTAGAGAGAGACCAAGGGGGGCACGGTGGCATAGTGGTTAGCATTGTTGCCTCACAGCGCCAGGGACCCCGGTTCAAATCTGGCCTCGGGTGACTGTGTGGAGTTTGCACATTCTCCCTGTGTCTGCGTGGGTTTCCTCCGGTTTCCTCCCACAGTCCAAAGATGTGCGGGTTAGGTTGATTTGGCTATGATAAATTGACCCTTGGTGTTAGGGGATTAAATACGTGGGGTTACGGGGATAGGGTGAGATATGTGTCAGTGCAGTCTCGATGGGCCGAAATGGCCTCTATGCACTGTGGGGATTCTGTGATTCTGTGATTCTGTTGGTTTCCTCTGCTCCTTCCCCTCTGGGGGGGCATGCATAAAAAGCAGAGTCGCCTGTGTGTCAAGCACCACCACCTATTACTATTTAATCACTGTTGCTATACCTGTTCATCCTGAGTATTTTAATTATTTAGCATAATAATAATCAGGAGTAGGCCATACGGCCCCTCGAGCCTGCTCCGCTATTCAGTGGTGGAGAGCTTTGGGAACCATAGGTCCAAAGTTACCTGTTCTGCCTGAGCATTTTACACTCACCACACGTCAAGTCGCAAATTGCTCGTACACAATTCAATTCAATTCAATTCAAATGCTTTATTGACATGAAAGTTTACAGGGAACCATATTGCCAAAGCTTACATAACAAAAAGTACAGTTTTCCAACATTCTGTAGGTGTCAAACAATTCTGACCTTCGTTGGTTACATACAATATTACTTTAAACAATATTAATTTAAACAGTCTTTGTACATCCGTGGGTACATTCAGTATTAATTTTAAACAGTCCTCAGGTTGTGACATGTTGTTACATATTTGGCACCAAGGTATGGTCTGTCTCCTTCTCCCAGGACTAATCTTAATTTTGACAGGTCATCCAATTCCTTGAAATCTGGGGTTGTTTGGCTGAGCTTGTCAAATAATATGTTTCTTGATGTGTTGAATTTTTCGCATTTTAGGAGGAAATGCATCTCTGTCTCAACCTCGCCGGCCAGACATTGATCACATATTCTATTCTCTCTAGGCTGCCAGGATTTCTTGTATCTTCCTTTTTCAATTGCCAGTTGGTGGTCGCTTAGTCTGTACCTGGTGAGGGTCTGTAACTCTGTTTAATGTGGAACTGGGAGTTTGTTGGCAAAGGAGGGCGAGGACATCTGTTGGAAGAGCCTGGAACTGCAACACATCTGCACTGCTGCAAAGCTCGCTGCAATTTCTTTGGAAAACATATTTTCCTTATTGACAAAATTGTTATTAAAAAGATATTCCATATCTTCAGGGTATAAACAGGAAACAGTCAATGTACAATAAACTATTGCAGAGTAAAAATGAGAGGCTTTTAATCAGGAAATGTCTGATTGTTCAGCATTTGGAGCAGGTTTTCACCTCTTGCTGAATTGGAAAAGTTCAGATTGATTTAAACCACTGACTGATTAAAATGCAAATCTTAACGATTAAGATGGAATAAAAAGCCGGTATCAGTAATGGTGACCATGAAGATATCGGATTGTTGTAAAAACCCAACTGGTTCACTAATGTCCTTTCGAGAAGCAAACATGCCGTCCTTACCTGGTCTGGCCTTTATGTAACTCCACAGCAATGTGGTTGACTCTTAAATGGCCTATTAAACCACTACAAAAAAAGCATAATAAGAATAAAACTGGCAGACCACACAGCATCAACCTAGGCATCGAATTCAGACACGACAAAGGCACACCCAGCCCAGTCGACCCTGCAAAGTCCTCCTCACTGACAACTGAGAACTTGTGCTAAAATTGGGAGAGCTGTCCCACAGGCTACTCGAGCAATAGTCATACTCACAGAATCATTCCTTTCAGCCAACGTCCCAGATTCCTTTATTACCATCCCTGGGTGTGTCCTGTCCCACCGGCAGGACAGACCCACTAGTTTTGACAGCACGGTGGTATACAGTCGGGAAGGAGTCACCCTGGGAGTCCTCAACATTGACTCCGGACCTCATGAAGTCTCATGGTATCAGGTCAAACATGGGCAAGGAAAGCGGACCCCCCTGAGTTACTCATACTGTGCCGGGTCGCCTCCTGCCAGCGGCTGGGCCCCGGGCTCGTTTCGCCTCTGGCTGAATTTATCCGGTTTCAGGCCGGGGACCGCTGAGTTGTGACGGCTCAGAGTGGGGGGAGGGGTGGCGCGGGCCGGGGATTCCTGGACCTGTGGCCGTGTAACCGGGGTTCCTGGATCTGTGGCCGTGTAACCAGGGCTCCTGCACCTGTGGCCGTGTAACTGGGGTTCCTGGATCTGTGGCCGTGTAACCGGGGTTCCTGGATCTGTGGCCGTGTAACCGGGGTTCCTGGATCTGTGGCCGTGTAACCGGGGTTCCTGGATCTGTGGCCGTGTAACCGGGGTTCCTGGATCTGTGGCCGTGTAACCGGGGTTCCTGGATCTGTGGCCGTGTAACCGAGGTTCCTGGATCTGTGGCCGTGTAACGGGGGTTCCTGGATCTGTGGCCGTGTAACCGGGGTTCCTGGATCTGTGGCCGTGTAACCGGGGTTCCTGGATCTGTGGCCGTGTAACCGGGGCTCCTGCACCTGTGGCCGTGTAACCGGGGTTCCTGCACCTGTGGCCGTGTACAGGGCTCTCGTACCTTGGTAAGTATAACTCTCTGTATTCCGGACTTTTTGATCAACCGGCACCACGCCGGTCCCGTCGGTGCCGGATAAAAAAGAGTTTCCGGTATTACTGGGGGGGAGGGGGGCGCGCGCCGGGGCTTTGTGACCCGAAACATTTTGCCCGCACACGGTGCACGCGTACGGCTGTGGGTCCGGGGTCTGTACTTTGTGCACGTGCTGAGTTCTTGTTTCAAGCGAGATCCTTTCTCCTGTGTGTGGAGGCTGCAGCAGCTGGCGAATGAACCACATAATCTGTTTCCGCCTGGCTCCAGTGGCAGGGGTTTGTGAGCAGGTCGCGAGCCTGCCTTCTCAACCAGGACTAGTGCTGGGGGAAGAAGTAAACCTGTGGTGGTGATGGTCGGTATGTCTTACCCACTATGTCAATGGCACCAAAAGTCAGCCTGACTCCTGAAACTGTCCAGGAGTCTCAGTGATCACAGAATCAGGTCATTTCAAGCCTGCTCCCCTTTATAAAACCCACACGGATTCAGTTCTTGCGAATTATTCTCAACGGCTGAGCCCGCCTCCTCTCAGAGGCCCTCGAAGCTCTTACTGACACTGCAACGAGCATTTCCTGGCCGTCTGTTGTTGCAGAGTGAGTGCCCAGAACTGGTGTGAGAAGCGGGCACGCCCATCACACCGAAATTTGGGAAATTCGGCTCCCTTGCGCCTGTCATTACCACCTCCAGGAGGCGCTAATGGGGTGCAAAACGGTTATCGCCCGGGGGGGGGTGGAAAAAAGCACCTCCCGCGAAATTTGGCGGGGCGTTGCTGAGGCGCTACCCGATAGTGCTCCGCCCCCACCGGTAGCGCCCCAGGCCACCGCACTTCCGGCGATGATGTCATCGCCATGCGCCGCGACCCCTTACAAATTCGGCTGCGCCCTGCGAGGCCGCCACGGGTGGTGTCAATGCCAACCTCGCGGGGTGTGAACCGGGCCGACCTCCATTCGCGGGGTGCTTTTTAAAGGGGAGGTGCGGACCCGACCCGTGCCGCCATTTTCTTTTTTTTGCCGTCCTCCAGGTCGGCTCTCCGTGGTGGGCCGTGGCGTAGACCTGGCCGCCATCGTGCAGCCCGGCACCGCGTCTCGGTTACCGCCCCACCAGGAAGTGGAGCGCCTGACATTGCGCTTCACTTCCTGAGCGGGGCGGTAAGGCGAATTTTGCGGCCGGGGCACGACTTCCTCACCGGACGCAGGATGTCCCCCCTCACCAGTGTTACCTCCCCAAAATGGGGCGCTACCAAATCTCGCGCCCCTGGTTTCTTAAAAGCGTTATTAAAACACTCTTTACATGAAGCACTTTCATATTCTGAGTATGATATTGTATAATTCAGATGGGGGGTCCGTGATTATTAATCGATTTGTAAAGGGCTCCTTCAACCAAAAACGTTTGAGACCCACTGCTGTAAAAGATGCAAAAATATTACTTTTGTCAGTTGGTTTCTCCCCCCAAGGTGTTCAGAAGGTGTAAGAATAAAGTACGGAGCAATTACAAGCTCAGCACAGGGTGACCCTGATTGAAAACCATTTAACCGTTTAAAGGCGGGGGTAAACCTCAGTCATTTAGTGAGAAGCGATGGTGGATCTTTCCTTGGTCTGTATGGGGTTCACATGTGAGTTGTGGGTCCCCATTGCTTGGACCTACTCTGGGGAGCTGAGCTGTTGGTTCAGCTTGTGTTCAATTTTTATTTCATTTTCTCTCCATTCCTCGACTTTGGGCAGGTTTACAATGTCCAAGTGAAAAGCAGCTAATTGTCGATGCTGGAAATTTGAAACCTAGAACCCTGCAGCACAGAAGAGGCCATGCGGCCTGTCACGCCTGTGAATGAGCTGTCCAATTAATCCCACTCCCCAGCGTTTTCCCTATAACCCTGCAGATTTTTCCTCTTCAAGTACATGTCCAATTGCCCTTTGAAAGTTACAATGGAATCTGATTCCACCACACTTTCAGCAAGTGCGTTCCCGATCATAACAACCCTCTGTGTGAAGAATTGTCTCCCCATTTCCCCTCTAGTTCTTATCTCTGACCTCTGGTTATTGACCCACTTGCCAGAGGAAACAGCTTCTTCCAACTTGCTCTATCAAAACCCCCGATAATTTTGAATACCTCTATTAGGTCTCCCTGAACCTTCTCTGCTCTAAGGAGAACAAGCCCAGCTTCTCCAATCTCTCCACATAACTGAAGTCCCTCATCCCTGGTATCATCCTGGTAAATCTCTCTGCACCCTCTCCAGGGCCTTGACATCCTTCCTAAAGTGTGGTGCCCAGAACTGGACACAATACTCCAGCTGAGGCCTAACCAGTAAAGGTTTAGCATAACTATCTTGTTTTTGTATTCAATGGGCTAGAAATTCAGTATAGCCACTTTTGGGGCGGTAAAGTCGGGCGGCTGCTAAAGTTTGTGCCCAGCGCAAAGTCGAGGCCACTTCGCCGATATTCAGTAGCATCGCCCTAAGAGGTTGCTGCAGCGCTAAAACTGGCGATGCACGACTATCTTTAGGCGCTAAGCCGGTGGTGCTGAGCGATACCGCCAAGGCCGGGCGCAGCGCAGGTGCGGTGATTTCTTGATTGACGGCAGACACGCTGGCGCCGGCCATCTCTTAAAGGGGGAAGGGTCGATTTGTTTGGCTGCCACGCCCTGGACACTGCAGCCCTCCACCTAGGCCTGAGCACTGCTGCTGCAACTATTTACCGCCCAGGACGATGCAGAAGGCCCGGGAGAGAGCGCAGCGCTTTACTGAAGGTGACCTGAGGCTGCTGGTTCGCGCTGTGGAGTGAAGACGCCATGTTTTGTTTCCAGACAGTGGCAAGAAGCCGGTGTCCAGCGTCTACCGCAAAGCCTGGAGGGAGGTCTCCAACAGGGTGACATCCAACAGTGTGGTTGCCAGGAATCCTGTACAATGCAGGAAGAAGTTCAACGACCTCACTAGGATTGTCAGGGTGAGTACCCTTTCCAGTGTCCTCCTCATCCTTGCATGTGCACCTCACATTATGGACAAAGGGACCTGAAAGCCCTAATGGCCAGCCCTCATCCAGCAGCTATGGGACTGGCATGAACATCAATTGCACATTCTGCACTTTACACACTGTCCAAGCTATTCGACCATGGGAGGCAGTGCAGACAAGATCAGGGCTACACACCGTACTTAGAGGCCGTCCTTTCTCTTGCAGGCCAAGCTGGCTAACAACAAGCGTAGCCAGCTTGCGACCGGGGGAGGCGGACCTCAGCTCCAGGAGCTCACCGACCTAGACCAGCGCGTGGAGCGCATCATGGGAGTCCGTGTGATTGGCCCCGTTGCCACTGGAGATGCCGACCCTGTTCTGGGCACCAATGGTAAGGACATCACCTTTTGGACCTCTCTCGTTCCACTTGCGCATCAGATCAACATCCTTTGCCACTGTCCGACCAATGCGGTGAATGGCACCACTCATGCCTCCCTCGCTGATGCCCTGTCCTCACTCTAAAGCTACTCTTGTGCCTTCCTGCTTTCAGATGGTGATTCGCCAGGTGAGGAGGCGGTCCCTGAAGCTGCCAGTGTCAGCCCCTCGGAAGAGGAGGAGGAGGAGGAGGAAGAGGAAGGCGGCCCATCAGTGGCACCCTCAGCCGTGCCAACCCATGGCGATGTAGGGGACACGTCTTCCCTGGAGGGGAGCCTGGGGGAAGGGTCGGAGGGGAGTCCAGTTCCTGGGCCCAGCGGCCTGCAGCAACGCGGGAGGGGTGGGGAAGCTCGGCGGCCTTCTCCCCAGAGGGTGAGTGCGGCCTCCAGTCCGGCGACGGTCAGCGCAGAGGAGGTGCGCCTCCTAGAGGAAATGGCCGTCGACTCGGAGCGCAGGCACACGGAGCTCATGGGGGTAGTGGCACGGATGCCCGACTCCATAGAGTCACTGGCTAAGAGTGTCCAGGAATTCGGGGCATCACAGGCCAGAAGTCTGGAGGAATTCGGGGCAGCTCAGGCCAGGAGTCTGCAGGAATTCGGGGCAGCTCAGGCAGCTAGTACCCAAATGCTCAGTCGTGCCGTCTAGTCACTGGCTGGTCTCATGCGGTCACAGACCAGGGCAACACGGGCACTAACTGCTGCCACACTCCCTGCGTCAGCCAGGCATCGCCAGGGCACCCGCCGCACTGCAGCAGCACAGCGGTCTGTCCTTCAGCAGATTGCTGCGCATGCTGCAGTGCTGGCCCGGGCGAGTGCCACTGTCTCAGGCGACCAGCGAGCGCCTGCCATCAGCCAGCTTGCCCCCATTCCTGCAGCCGCCACTGCCACTCCCCCAGTGGAGCTGCCACGAGCTGCTGGACAGACTGATGCCGCCCAGCCACAGCTGCAGCAGTCACCAGCCGGCCCCTCGCGGGCCAGAGCTCGTGTAGGCCGACCCCCAAGGGCATCTGCCGTCACGCCATGTGCCCCTCAGGAGCCTTCCCCCAGCCTTGCTGCAGCCACTGGGCTCACTTTGAGGAGGAGCAGCAGGGCGGGCAGGGGCCACACAAAGATGCCCAAGGCATCGCCCTCGCGGGGCAAAAAGTAGTATGTGTGGGCAGTTGTGTTTGTTTTTTGAAGGCCGAGAATTTGATGTTTGTTTTTTGAAGGCCGAGAATTTGATGTTTGTTTTTGACGAAGGCCGAGGATGAGATGTTTGTTTTTTACGAAGGCCGAGGATGACGGCCATTTTTGTTTCACTGTTTTGTTAATCCTCTCCAGGTTGTGGGAGCGAGTAATGTGTCTGACTGTCTTTTGGTTTTTTTTTCTGTTTTTGTTTTTCATGTGGGAAGGGCACAGAGTTTGTGGAATAAACAATTTTCTTTATTCAGATTGTCCATGTTTGAACTTTGAAGTTTTTGTTGCCTTAACCGGCTGAGGGCTTGCGGAGCGGCTGCATTCATGTTCTTTCATTGGCACAAGCCATTCCCTGAGAGGGGGCCTAGAACCTACGTTCAATAAGCCGCCGACGGGCGGCCCTTGCACCTTGGGCCTCCCTCCTGTGCTGGTCCTCCTCCTCCTCCTCATGCTCCTCCTGCTCCTCCTCCTGAGGTGGTGCTCCAATCTGAGGTGGCAGTGCCTGAGTCCTGCGGATAGCCAGGTTGTGCAGCATGCAGCAAACGACCACGAAATGGGAGACTCGCTCCGGCGAATACTGCAGGGCTCCGCCGGAACGATCCAGGCAGCGGAACCATTGCTTCAGGACACCAATTGTTTGTTCGATGGTGTTCCTGGTCGCTTGATGGCTCTCGTTGTATGCCTCTTCAGCAGGGGTCCTGGGCGCGCGGAGCGGGGTCATGAGCCAGGTACACAAAGGATAGCCTTTGTCCCCGATAAGCCATCCTCTTGGGTGAGGCTGTGCCTGGAACATGTCAGCCACAGTAGTCTGTCGCAGGATAAAGGCATCGTGGCTGCTGCCTGGAAAGCAGGCATTGACAGCTAGGATGAGCTGCCTGTGGTCACACACCAGCTGTACGTTGAGGGAATGGTAGCCCTTCCGGTTGCGGTAATCCTCGGCATTCTCCAGAGGTGCCCGCAAAGCCACATGCGTGCAGTCAATGGCGCCCTGCACCATGGGGAAGGCCGCTATTCTTCCAAATCCCATTGCACGCTGTTGCTGCTTCTCCAGGGTCATGGGGAAGGAGATGAACTGACGTCTCCTTCTGAAAAGGGCATTGGTCACCTGGCGGATGCAGCAATGCACGGCGAACTAGGAGATGTTAGCAATGTCCCCAGCAGCGGATTGGAAGGAGCCGGTGGCATAGAAGTTCAGAGCCACCGTCACCTTCACTGCCACCGACAGAGACGTCCTGCACCTCAGCTGTGGCTGCAGATCTCTCTGAAGCAGCTGGCAGATCTCTGTGACCACCTCCCTTCTGAATCGCAGCCTCCTAACACACTGCTCGTCAGACATGTTGACATAGGAGAACTGCTGGCGGTATACCCTGGGTGGGTAAGGCCTCCCTTGCCGACGCCTGTTGCCCCCTCTCCGTCTAGCCAGGGCTGCCACTCTCTCACGGCGTCTGTGAGCCCTTTGGACGTAATGCAGAAAGCCAGCGTTGACACCCATTGCAGCCCCCATAATATGTTGGCAAACAATGAGATATCAATGAAGGCAAAGAGAATTGCAAAGCTGTGGCCTGAAGCCAGAAGTACCTGTCCTAGTGTTGGGCCAAAGCAGTAAGCTCACTACCTTGGTCTCTCTCCAAAGATCCGTTTCACAAGAGTGAGTGCTGCAAAATGGCTGCCTTTTATAGTGCAGGGGAAGTGCCCTTTAATTTGCGCTCCCCGCGGCCCGCATCGGCTGTGCACCGTTCCACTCAACATCGCTAGGGCCGCCAGGCGCACAATGGGGCGGCGCGACTCAAGTTCCGGTTTGGGACGCACAAAGGGCGTTGCACGAGGAAATGACGTCATGATCTGCGCGCGCAGCTGAGCGCGCGCAAAGACTTTGCACCGGCGCTAAATGTCTACTGAAGTTGGGGCGAGGCGCAGATCGCGCTGCGCCCGGGCGCTAAGCGCCTAGCGCTCGAGATCTACTCCTCCTAAGGCGCTAGCGGCTGGCGCAGCCAACTGAATTTCTAGGCCAATGCCTCTATTTACAAAGCAAAGTATCCCATACGCTTTCTTAACTGCCTTATCAACTTGCCCTGCCACCTTCAAGGATTTGGGAATATGCACCCCCAGGTCCCTCTGCTCTTGCACCCCCTCAAAATAGTCCCATTTAGATTATACTGCCTCTCCATGCTGTTTCTCCCAAAGTGCATCACTTCACACTTATCCACATTTCATCTGCCATGTGTCTGCGATTTCACCAGTCTGTCTGTGTCCTCCTGAAATCTGCTGCTATCTTGTTCACTATTTACTACGTTGCCTAGTTTTGGATCACCCGCAAACTTCAAAATTGCACTCCCTACACCCAAGTCCAGGTCATTTATATATAACAAGAACTGCTGCAAGCCTCACACCCACATCTCACAGTTCGCACACACTGCCAGCTGTTCAACCATGACAGGATCATCAGCCAAACACATTGCACAACACTCAGCTGTGGCTCAGTGGGCGGCACTCTCTAGGTGGGAGGGGCTAGGAGTGAGCCAGGTGTGACTGGTTGTCTGATTGCAGCTGGGAGTTGGAGGGAGTTTTGTAAAAAGTTGGTGGTGCGTTTTGGGGTTTTGTTTTCAGGTTTTAGGGCCTTTTGGGCCCACAAAAAACAGCCAGATGGCCGCTGAGGGGTCCAGAGTGCCAGGCCCCTCAGAGGACAATGTTCCCGAGAGGAATTTAATTAGGGAAGAAACTGTGGTGGGAAAGGAACAAAAAAGGCCCAAAGATTTGGGCCGGGACCTCAGGAGGTTTGGTAAAGAAAACACGGTGGTGGTGCAGTGTGAGGATAAGAAGATTCGAGCTTGGGATATTATCCAGGCGGTTCATGAGGACTGTGGCGAGGGAAGCTGCTTTGCCTGCCGACCAAAGCCAAATGTGGGATTCGAGGTGACGGTCAGTGGCCATGAGGAGGTGGAAAGACTGTTACTCAGTCTGAAAGTTGGTGAGAAATTCTTGGAGGTGACTCTGCTATATTCAGAGGAGGTGGTGGCTTCATTTTTGAACTTGCCAGTTTACGTCGAGGACGAAGTGCTGAGCAAGAAGTTGGAGTCGTGGGACATTAAAATCTGTTCTGCAATAAAGAGGAGGTACTATCCGGGAACACGGGTAGCAGACGGAACCCGGTATGTAAAGGTGCGGTTCCCAGAGGGGGTGAGGTCATTGCCGTACAGTATGAAGTTCGAGACACTGGAAGGAGTGCAGTACTTTCGTGTGCTGCATGATAACCAAGTAAAGGTGTGCTATTATTGTCTTGGACATGACCATCTCGTAAGAAACTGTCCAGACCTGTATTGTTACAATTGCGGTGAGTCGGGACACATTGCTCGGAGCTGCAAGGCGGAGAGCTGTGGGGTGTGTCGCAAAGGCCCCACCCGCTGTGAGTGTGTGGCAGAAGGGAGCGATATGAGTGATGAGGAGATGGGAGAAGGAGCAGGAGATGAGTGTGGAACGGCCGGAGGAGCGGTGCAGTCGGAGGACACAGCCGGTAAAATGAAGGAGAAAGGAGCACAGGAAGAGGCAGAGGATGGCGGAGCGGAGAACGGGATGGAGATGGAGGAAAACATGCAGAGTGCTGTGGAGGGGAACAAAGACAGCAGCGGGCAGCGAGGGTCGAGTGCAGACTCGAGCCTTAGTGCGGTTCGGCTCCCCCTGGGGAGTCTGGTGTCTGCGGGGGGAGAGGAGGCGGGAGCGGGGTGTGTGGTGGATGTGGGTGCTCCGGGGAGAGGCGGGGAGTCGGATATCTTGGTGAGCAGGAGGGGGCAGGACGGGGAGAGGGAGCAAGAGACAGGAGCCTTAAAGTGACAGCAGGATGGGATCGGCAAGATAGAGACGTCAGAAGGGAACAATTTAGGTGCGCCATTGTCCCATGGAGAGAGGGAACAGGGTGCAAGGGTCAGAGGTGGAGATGTGGTCGAAGGGAGCGGCACAGTGGGAGAAACTGCGATAGCAGGAAGACTCTCTATGGGAGATGAAGTATCTGACGGGGAGCAGGATTATGTATCGGACGGGGAGCAGGCACAGGGGGTTGCAGAAGAGCTTGAGTGTGAGGAATTAGAGGGGGACAGAGACATGGAAGTTGGGGGTGGGGTGGCATCATGTGGAAAGGGAAAGGTTAGTGAGGGGCAGAAGGAGGGAGGAAGGGCAGCTCCTGGGCCCAAACTTAAGGCAAGGAAGAGGCTGAAACAGCAGGGAGGGGTCAAACAGGAGGTGAAAAAGAGTCGGAGGCTGCAGGAAAAAGCAACAGCTGCCTGAAAAGTTGAGAAGGAGCATGTGAGGAGGGAAAGGCCAGAGATTAAATGATGGGGAGATTATTGGGCATACTTCCCTTCTTTGGAGCCATGATTACATTGGTCTCGATTAATGTGAACGGACTGAGGGGTGAGAAGAAATTGCAGCAGTTGTTGCAGGGTTTTAAAGGCAAGGACTTGTTGTGTCTGCAAGAAACCTTTTGGGATGAGGATATTCTAGAAAGAGTTCAGAAGGTTTGGAAGGGAGAGGTGTTTGCGAGTTGTGCAAACAATAACCGTAGAGGGGTGGCTGTTTTGGTGAGTCCGTCCATAGAAGAGAACGTTGCCTTGGTGGACAAGGACACTGAGGGGAAATTTTTACGGCTAAGTGTAAAAATGGAGGGATTTAATTGCGATCTCTTTAATATCTATGCACCGAACGACCATTGCAAGCATCGCAAGTTTTTTCGGGGGTTATTTGCTGAAGCGGCAGAGATGGAAAATCCTTGTATAGTGGGGGATTTTAATGTATTTTTATCTTGGTTGGACATTCCAGCCCAGATGACCTTTAAGGATGATAACTCCAGAGGGATGATTGTGCTGCATCCTCCACATATCGGAGAAAGGATCTCGCTCGAAACAAGAACTCAGCACGTGCACAAAGTACAGACCCCGCACCCACAGCCGTACGCGTGCACTGTGTGCGGGCGAAATGTTTCGGGTCACAAAGCCCCAGCGCGCCCCCCGTCGACCCCAGTAATACAGGAAACACTTTTTTATCAGGCACCGACGGGACCGGCTTGGTGCCGGTTGATCAAAAAGTCCGGAAGACAGAGAGGTATACTTACCAAGGTACGAGATCCCCGTACACGGCCACAGATCCAGGAACCCCAGTTACACGGCCACAGGTCCAGGAACCCCGGTTACACGGCCACAGATCCAGGAACCCCGGTTACACGGCCACAGATCCAGGAACCCCGGTTACACGGCCACAGATCCAGGAACCCCGGTTACACGGCCACAGATCCAGGAACCCCGGTTACACGGCCACAGATCCAGGAACCCCGGTTACACGGCCACAGGTCCAGGAACCCCGGTTACACGGCCACAGATCCAGGAACCCCGGTTACGCGGCCACTAATATATAGTAAAACTTACCTGAACCTACTCCTGAATTTTGCCGGTTAAGAGAGATTTCCGGATTTTTTTTAGGTGCCAGTTAAAAGAGAGTTTCCTGTAATACCCCCGGCCCGCGCCACCCCTCCCCCCACTCTGAGCCGTCACAACTCAGCGGTCCCCGGCCTCAAACCGAATCAATTGAGCCGGAGGCGAAATGAGCCCGGGGCCCAGCCGCTGGCAGGAGGTGACCCGGCACGGTATGAGTAACTCAGGGGGGTCCGCTTTCCTTGCCCATGTTTGACCTGATACCATGAGACTTCATGGGGTCCGGAGTCAATGTTGAGGACTCCCAGGGCCACTCCTTCCCGACTGTATACCACCGTGCTGCCAAAACTAGTGGGTCTGTCCTGCCGGTGGGACAGGACACACCCAGGGATGGTAATAAAGGAATCTGGGACGTTGGCTGAAAGGAATGATTCTGTGAGTATGACTATTGCTCGAGTAGCCTGTGGGACAGCTCTCCCAATTTTAGCACAAGTTCTCAGTTGTCAGTGAGGAGGACTTTGCAGGGTCGACTGGGCTGGGTGTGCCTTTGTCGTGTCTGAATTCGATGCCTGGGTTGATGCTGTGTGGTCTGCCAGTTTTATTCTTATTATGCTTTTTTTGTAGTGGTTTAATAGGCCATTTAAGAGTCAACCACATTGCTGTGGAGTTACATAAAGGCCAGACCAGGTAAGGACGGCAAGTTTGCTTCCCTAAAGGACATTAGTGAACCAGTTGGGTTTTTACAACAATCCGATATCTTCATGGTCACCATTACTGATACCGGCTTTTTATTCCATCTTAATCGTTAAGATTTGCATTTTAATCAGTCAGTGGTTTAAATCAATCTGAACTTTTCCAATTCAGCAAGAGGTGAAAACCTGCTCCAAATGCTGAACAATCAGACATTTCCTGATTAAAAGCCTCTCATCTTTACTCCGCAATAGTTTATTGTACATTGACTGTTTCCTGTTTATACCCTGAAGATATGGAATATCTTTTTAATAACAATTTTGTCAATAAGGAAAATGTGTTTTGCAAAGAAATTGCAGCGAGCTTTGCAGTGGTGCGGATGTGTTGCAGTTCCAGGCTCTTCCAACAGATGTCCTCGCCCTCCTTTGCCAACAAACTCCCAGTTCCACATTAAACAGAGTTACAGTGTACGAGTAATTTGTGACGTGACGTGTGGTGAGTGTAAAATGCTCAGGAGGAACAGGTAACGTTGGACCTATGGTTCCCAAAGCTCTCCACCACTGAATGGCGGAGCAGGCTCGAGGGGCCGTATGGCCTACTCCTGCTCCTAATTATTATGTTTGTTTGTTCTTAACAAGCTGAGCAAGGCATAACTTAGAGACCAAATTTCCCAGAGTTTCGAGCCCAAACAAACAAAGAGTTGCTTCATGTTGCATATTTACTTAATACAATCAACCCAACAGGTCAGAGTTCAATGGGCCTTCGAGCACTAACTCCTGACAAGTTGGACAGTGTGTCAAAGGTCAGAACAACAACCTCTTGATCCATGTTTAGGAAGGACGATTTGGAGATAATTTTTGAAAGCCCTGTTGCTGTTCCCCAACAGCCCAAAGCTCATGGATCGTGGAAAAGCATTCTGAAACCTGTGAGATGAAAAGGAAAGAAAGAGAGACTTGCATTTCTATAGCGCCTTTCACAACCAGCGGACACCTCAAAGCACTTTACAGCCAATGAAGTACTTTTTGGAGTGTAGTCACTGTTGTACCATGGCAGCCAATTGCACACAGCAAACTCCCACAAACACCAATGTGATAATGACCAGATAACCTGTTTTAGTGATGTCGATTGAAGGATAAATATTGGCCAGGACACCGGGGAGAACGCCCCTGCTCTTCTTTGAAATAGTGCCATGGGATCTTTTACATCTACCTAAGAGAGTAGACGGGGCTTCGGTTTAATGTCTCATCTGAAAGACGGCACCTCCAACAGTGCAGCACTCCCTCAGTACTGCACTGGAGTGTCAGCCTAGCTTTTGGTGCTCAAGTCTCTGGAGTGGGATTTAAACCCACAACCTTCTGACTCAGAGGCAAAGGTGCTACCCACAGAGCCGCTGGTGGACCCACATTTTGTGCTCAGTTGGAATGAAAAACAGAAAGCCTTTCACGTCCACCGGACGTCCCAAAGTGCTTTACAGCCAATGAAGTACTTTTTGAAGTGCAGTCACTGTTGTAATGTAGGAAAGCAGACTGGTGATTGTCCAGTGAGGGAAAACCATCGATTCTCAGATAAACTCATGTTGTGATGATGTCGGAGTGGATCTCCCACTCTTGCAGCGGCTGAGAGACCAGTCTGGGCATTGTTCACCAGGACGACAGGTTGCATAGATTGTGGATTAAGCGGCAGTGTGTGTTATGACTAAAGGACCATGATTGGATCGCACACTGTTTACATTGTATCATAGAATAGAATCAAAGAAAAATTACGACACAGCAGGAGGCCATTCGGCCCATCGTGTCCGTGCCGGTCGAAAAAGAGCTATCCAGCCTAAACCCACCTTCCAGCACTCGGTCCGTAGCCCTGTAGGTTATAACTCTTCAATTGCACATCCAAGTACTTTTTAAATGTGATGAGGGTCTCTGCCTCTACCACCCTTTCGGGCAGTGAGTTCCAGACCCCCACCACCCTCTGGGTGACATTTTTTTCCCCATCTCCCCTCTAATCCTTCTACCAATTACTTTAAATCTATGCCCCCTGGTTCTTGACCCCTCTGCTAAGGGAACTAGCTCCTTCCTATCCACTCTATCTCGGCATCTAATAATTTTATACACCTCAATCAAGTCTCCCCTCAGCCACCTCTGTTCCAAGGAAAACAACCCCAGCCTATCCAATCATAGCTAAAGTTTTCCAGTCCTGGCAACATCCTCCTAAATCTCCTTTGCACCCTCTCTAGTGCAAGCACATCCTTCCTGTAATGTGGTGACCAGAACTGCACGCAGTACTCTAGCTGTGGCCTAACTAGTGTTGTATACAGTTCAAGCATAACTTCCCAGCTCTTAAATTCTATGCCTCGGCTATTAAAAGAAAGCATTCTGTATGCCTTTTTAACTACTTTATCGACTTGTCCTGCTAGCTTTAAGGACCTGTGGATGTACACTCCAAGGTCTCTCTGTTCCTCCACACCTCTCAATATCCTCCCATGAATTGTGTATTCCCTTGCCTTGTTACCCCTCCCCAAATGCATTACCTCACACTTTTCCAGATTGAATTCCATTTGCCACTTTTCTGCCCAACTGACCAGTTCATCGATATCTTCCTGCAGTCTGAAGCTTTCCTCCTCACTGTCAACCACACAGCCAATTTTTGTATCATCTGCAAATTTCTTTATCATGCCCCCTACATTTAAGTCTAAACCATTAATATATACCACATAAAGTAAGGGACCGAGTACTGAGCCCTGTGGAACCCCACTGGAAACAGCCTTCCAGTCGCAAAAACTCCCCTCAACCGTCACCCTCTGCTTCCTGCCACTGAGCCAATTTTGGATCCACTTTGCCACTTTCCCTTGGATCCCATGGGCTTTTACTTTTTTGATCAGCCTGCCATGTGGGACCTTGTCAAAAGCCTTGCTAAAATCCATGTAGACTACATCAAACACACTGCCGTCATCGACCCTCCTTGTTACCTCCTCAAAGAATTCAATCATGTTAGTCAGACACAACCTGCCCTTAACAAAACCATGCTGACTGCCCCTGATTAATCTGTGTCTTACTAAATGAACGTTTATACTGTCCCTCAGAATTGATTCCAGTAATTTGTCCACCACCGAGGTTCCTCCCATTTTAAACAATCTTCTTCTTAGGCAGTCCCTCGGAACCGAGGATGACTTGCTTCCACATTAAAAATGAGTTCTCAGGTGACTGATGAGTCCAATGCGGGACATACAGTCTCTGTCACAGGTGGGGCAGACAGTGGTTGAAGGGGCGGGTGGGTGGGGTGCTTGGGTTGACGTGCGCTCCTTGCGCTGCCTGCGCTTGGCTTCTGCTTGCTCCCGGCGAAGAGACTCGAGGTGTTCGGCGCCTTCCCGGATGCTTCTCCTCCACTTTGTGCGGTCTTGGGCCAGGGATTCCCAGGTGTCGGTGGGGATGTTACACTTTTTCAAGGAGGCTTTGAGGGTGTCCTTGAAGCGTTTCCTCTGCCCACCTGGGGCTCTCTTGCCGTGCCGGAGCTCCGAGTTGAGCTTGTTTTGGGAGTCTCGTATCGGGCATGCGGACAATGTGACCCATCCATCGGAGCTGATTGAGTGTGGTCAAAGCTTCGATGCTGGGGACGTTGGCCTGAGCAAGAACACTGATATTGGTGTGCCTATCCTGCCAATGGAATTGCAGGATCTTGCAGAGGCAGCGTTGGTGGTACCTCTCCCGTGCTTTGAGGTGCCTGCTGTACATGGTCCATGTCTCTGAGGCATACAGCAGGGCGGGGTATCACTCTGCTCTGTAGACCATGAGCTTAGTGCCGGGTTTGAGGTCCTGGTCTTCAAACACTCTCTTCCTCAGGCGACCGAAGGCTGCACTGGCACACTGAAGGCGGTGTTGGACTTCGTCGTCGACGTCTGCCCTTGTTGACAGTAGGCACCCGAGGTGGTCCACGTTGTCCAAGGCCTTGTCGTGGATTTTGATAATCGGGGGGCAGTACTGTGTGGCGGGGGCAGGTTGGTAGAGGGCCTTTGTCTTATGGATGTTTAGTATAAGGCCCATGCTCTTGTATGCTTCGGTGAAGGTGTTGACGATGGTTTGGAGTTCGACCTCCGTCGTCTGCATACTGTAATTCGATGACAGAGGATGGAACAATCTTGGATCTGGACTGGAGGCGACGGAGGTTGAACAGTTTCCCATTTGTTCTGTAAATTAGCTCCACTCCAGTGGGGAGCTTACTGAGAGTGAGATGGAGCATTGCAGCAAGGAAGATAAAGAGCGTTGGTGCGGTGACACAGCCTTGCTTGACCCCGGTTCGTACGTGAATTGGGTCTGTGGTGGAACCATTGGTCTGGATCACGGCTTGCAGGTTGTCATGAAGCAGGCGGAGGATGGTGACAAACCTTTGAGGGCAGCCGAATTTGAGGAGGACACTCCATAATCCTCAACGGTTGACAGTGTCGAAGGCCTTTGTGAGATCAAAGAAGGCCATGTACAGCGGTTGGTGCTGTTCCCTGCATTTCTCTTGTAATTGACGCGCGGTGAAGATCATGTCCATTGTGCCCTAGTGGACGTAATCCGCATTGCGACTCTGGGAGGAGCTCTTCGGCCACTGGGAGGAGGCAATTGAGGAGGATTCTTGCGATGACTTTCCCTGTGGCAGACAGCAGGGAAACTCCTCTGTAATTACCGCAATTGGACTTGTCACCTTTGTTGAAGATGGTCACAATTACGGCGTCTCTGACCTCCTCCTTCCGGATAAGAGAAATGAGTTCATGAATTGACACCAGTAGTGCTTCTCCACCATGCTTTAGTGCCTCGGCAGGGATTCCATCTGCTCCTGAGGCCTTGTTGTTCTTCAGTTGTCCGATGGCCTTTTCAGCCTCATGGGGTTGTGATGGTACAAAGTTAGCAGTTCTCCAATCCTCCTGGCACCACAGGTGAGGATTGGAACTAATTGATTGGCACCCCATCTACCACCTAAAAGATTAACGATTTTGTCCTTTTGATGACCTCGAAGAGTGGTGTTGTCCAGTCTACTAACCAAAACCTGACGTTGGCAATAACCATTATGACATCAGCGATGCCGTATAGCAACAGTGAGCAAGTAGAAAATTCCCACACTGATGGGCAGTGGCACTTGTCCCACAAGTAATTCTGATTTTTGTTCATATCCCCCCAGAGGGGAAGGGAGACGGAGCAGAGGAAACCAACAATTGGTCTCCCTCTATCTCATAGAGCAGAGGGAGCCTCCACCATCTCCCCATGCCAAAAATTAGTTCAAGATGCGACTCGGCACACCTCAGTTCAGAATTTAAAACAAAAATCTGGCTCTTGCTCATGTCTCTCAGGCCTTGCATCTTTTACATCACAATGGCTGCTCATGAGCCTTCACCTATTCATATGGAATTTTATTCGTTCCTAAGGCTTTCCCTGTATTTTTAATCGGAGCCCAAAATAAATAAAGAAGTATCTCTCCTTTCTCTTTTTGGTGATGCATTTAAATTGTTTCCTTATTTGCATATCTACAGACATTCGCCAATCGGGCAGCGGATTCTTCATCGTCCCCACGTGGCAGAACCAGGACTACTTTATAGTCGCTGATGATTGGCTCAGCACAATGCCAATCAGATTAGTACCCCACCTTTTCCGTTTTGTTATTGGTTGTTCACAATGCCATTCAACCCAATCCGAGCCATGTGATTGGTGATGCTGTTTGTGGGGGCGGGCCTCTTGGTTATGTGCCGCCTCCCACAGTTGGCAAGCCCTGTCGAGAAGTGTTGACAGCAGCAACTCCCAGAGTGGGACTGACTGAACTTTTCCTTCCTCCTTCCCCCTGCTCGGTTCCCCCTCGCTCAGACCTGTCAACTTTCCCTCCTCTGGAGCCAGACTCACTCGTTTAGCTTCAAAATGTGATCTGCTCTTTATTCATTCTCGGGATGTTGGCATCATAGGCAATGTCACTTCTAAATTTTTTGGGTGCACGGCCCCCTTTAACGGGCTGTGCGACCCTTTCAAATTTCTGCGCAAGCTCGGTTTGTCCATTCAAAAGCTGGTGAGCAGCCTGCGCGATACCTGTAGACCGCAGCATGACTGCGCAACTTCACGGGAACATTGGTCACTGGCGAGCCCACCGTCTATTGCCCTCCCTTTCTTGCCCTTGAGAAGGTGGTGATGGGTCTTCTTGAACCGCTGCAGCCCAAGTGGTGAAGATGTTTCCACGGTGCTATTGGGTAGGGAGTTCCAGGTTTTTGACTCAGTGACGATAAACGAACAGCGTTATATGTCCAAGTGCTGAAGACCAGGGGAGTGCGGTCTGGAGAAAATCCACGGCACCGTGGAGCAAATGAATGCACAGGAGTCACTGCAAAGTGTAGAAATGCAGTGGTCTCCTTCACCCTCACCTCCAACAACAAATGCGAGGAGCTCATGGACTCTCTAAGATTGAGACCATCCGATCAGCTGCCTCTGCTGTAGTGTATGTACCCGTCTACCTTTAAGGGAACTATTGAATGTAACCGTTCACCTTTAAGAGAACTACTTTCGGTGTGGCACTATTTGTTTGGCTTCTGTATACTGTAATACCGATAGTGACCACCCCAGTATATAAGTGTTGTGGCAGGATTGCTGGGGCAGATTCGCCCTGACCTTCGAATAGTAAAGGCCTGTTTGTTTGTTACTCCTGAAGTCTGTGTATTTATTAACTGCACAACCCACAGACTTTACAGTGGCGACGAGTCCGATCGTACCCTGCGGCAAGACTACCAAAGCAACGAAGAGCGTCGAAGAGAGGCAACCGCCCTCGTCGTGCTGCTGGAAGAATACACGAGGCTGCAGCAGGAGGAAGGAGGAAGACTTTAGCAACAAAAGCTTCCATCAGCAACAGGCACTGACTACCCTTCTACCACGGTGCGGAGTGAGCCGATCAGCAGGAAACAAGGCGGCCGAAGAGACTGTGAGTAGGGGAAGGTGTAGAAGTATCCAGAGGATAAGGGCTGTGCACTCGACCACGGTCGAGGGGGAACGGAGCCGGTCAGAAAGTCGGGTCCAACGGCGTCGTGAGACAGTCGGACCTCGATCGGCGGGAAAACCGGGCAGCGACCGCAGCCACGAAGTGCTGAGACTGGGAGTAGGCGCGGGAAGAGAAACCCAGCTGCAGCCGGGGAGGGAAACACCGGTCTGCGAGAGGGCTGGGAGGCGAACAGGAACCGTGCGGGTGGGAGAGAGAGACAGAGCCGAGCAAGGGGAGAGAGACTGCGCGAGAGCCAGTCCAGCGGCTGAGCTGTTCTCCACCAACGGGGTACCCAGAGCCGGTAGAACCGAACGTGCGGGAGAGGGAGAGACAGAGCCGAGCAAGGGGAGAGAGACTGTGCGAGAGCCAGTCCAGCGGCTGAACTGTTCTCCACCAACGGGGTACCCAGGGCCGGTAGAACCGAACGTGCGGGAGAGAGAGCGACAGAGCCGAGCAAGGGGAGAGAGACTGTGCGAGAGCCAGTCCAGCGGCTGAACTGTTCTCCACCAACGGGGTACCCAGGGCCGGTAGAACCGAACGTGCGGGAGAGGGAGAGACAGAGCCGAGCAAGGGGAGAGAGACTGTGCGAGAGCCAGTCCAGCGGCTGAACTGTTCTCCACCAACGGGGTACCCAGGGCCGGTAGAACCGAACGTGCGGGAGAGGGAGAGACAGAGCCGAGCAAGGGGAGAGAGACTGTGCGAGAGCCAGTCCAGCGGCAGAACTGTTCTCCACCAACGGGGTACCCAGGGCCGGTAGAACCGAACGTGTGGGAGAGAGAGCGACAGAGCCGGGTACGGAGAGAGAGACTGCGCGAGAGCCAGTCCAGCGGCTGAACTGTCCTCCGTTAACGGGGTGTACCCAGCGCCGGTAGATCCGTGTGGGCGGGAGGAAAAGACAGAGCCGAGTAAGGGGAGCTGTGCGAGAGCCAGCCCAGCGGCTGAACCTGTCCGCTGTGGGGAAAGCGTACCCCTTCCACCAGGAAGAAACGCGGGAAGCCGCCATTAGGCGGAGGAGACGACAGAAGCGGGAAACCGCCATTGAAGGGGGCGGGGAGAGAAAGGAAGAGCGGGAAACCGCCATTTTCGCGGGAAAACCGCCATCTTAGAAATAAACAAATAAATAAGAATACTTAAAGAAATACTGGTGCTGCTCCCAAGGGAAGAAAGATGCCTAAGCGAGGGAATATTAACGACTTTAATTCTGAAATAGAAGACTGGGCCACGTACGTGGAACGCATAGAGATCTATTGCGAAGCCAACAAAATAGAGGAAGACGACAAGGCGATAACATTGCTAAACTCGATGGGGGCAAAAACATACGGGCTCTTGAAGCATCTAATAGCACCAGATAAACCAGCGGATCAGACCTTCGAAGAGATTGTGGCTGTGCTGAAGGACCACTTGAACCCCACACCGTTGATGCTGGCTGAACGATTCAAATTCTACGCAAGAACGCAGAGGAAAGACGAAAGCAATGTGGAGTACTTGGTCGAACTGCGTAGGCTAGCGAAATACTGCCAGTTCGGAGGGAATCTGACAGAAGCACTGCGGGACAAGTTCGTATGCGGATTGTCCAAAGAAGGAACACAGAAGCAACTACTGGAAGAAAACGACCTCACACTGGACAGGGCTGTCCTTATAGCTGCATCGCACGAAGCCGCAGCGAAAGGAACGGCGGAAATGCAACTAAAGGCGGCGGCACTCGGGGTGGACCAAATTACTTCAAGCACAACAAAATGCTACCGTTGTGGGAAGACAACGCATGACCAGAATCAATGCTGGTTTAAGAACCAAGAGTGTAGGAAATGTGGCAAACTGGGTCACATCGCGAAGGTATGCCGGTCAGGGAAGAAGACCAACAATCAAAGGAAGCCACCACAAGAAAAGTACAACAAGGTACACAAGGTGGCTGAGAAGAGTTCAGACGAACAGAATTCCGACTCAGACCCAAACAACCAGGAGCTGGGTAGTCTGAGAATCCACAATGTGGGTAAAGAAACGGATCTACAAACCATCTGGGTCATACTAAAAATAGCTGGAGTCCAAGTAAGGATGGAGCTGGACACTGGATCAGCTCTATCAGTTATCAACCGAAGGGACTACCACCGGCTATTCTCTCACATACCTTTAAGAAATACCAAGTTCGTATTACAGACATACACGGGGCATAACGTATACCCCATGGGGAAAATAAGAGTCAAGGTGAGAGATAGAGGTAAAGAACACCCAAGAATGAACTTGTACGTATTACCTGAAGGAGGACCACCACTTCTAGGACGGGAGTGGATTAAGAAAATAGATATGGAATGGCACTACCTAAAAGCCATAAGGAGGGAGGACTCGGTGCAAGCTATCAGCTCAGATTCTGAAATGGATGACGATAAGACCAATTCAAATATGGAAGACAAGGCTAAAAGGGACTTGCTGACGATGGGGAAGGAAACGAAGACATCCAGAAGGACTTATGTTACCAAGAAGAATAAAGCTGCAGAGCAGAACTCCAGGTTGACAGAGAATTCTGAGCCTGTTCAAGCAAAGGATTCATCCACGACGGAAGAACACCGAGTTCGGACTCAAACTTATGTCAAAGTACGACATCAATTAGAACAGTTGAGTGACCGTCTCGTACAAGAGATGAAAAATATGGAAAAGTTCTGGGACACCGAATGGGAGAACCTGGAAAGACAACAGAGACAGCTAGCTCAAGCAGAGAGCGACCATAGAGCCATCGTGGCCAAATACCAATCACATTCCCCTGATGCTGTTCAGGAACTAGAATATTTACAGAACGAACCAAAGGAAGAGGAATCTTCAGGAAGCCAGGATTTTATCCCAGTTCATCTCTACGACTCGTTGCAAGCAGAGTGTAACAAGTTGAAAGAACAGTATGAACAGGCCCAGACTACAATCCTGGAAGGGGTTAACTCGGCAACCTCCGAAAAGCTAGTTTTAGTGAAAGCATCTGAACAGCTAAAGGTTGAACATGAGCGAGAATTACAAAGGCTGCAGGAAATGTTTGATGAGCTCCAGGCCAAGACAGACTCATCGGTAGAGATTCCATCCATCGATGAAAAATTAGAGGTGGAAGACATAGCAGAACATGAAATTCAAGATGTCCAAGAACTCATTAAATTATTGAAGGCAACCCAGGACAAATATGAGGCGGCAATGGCCGAGGTTCAACAACTTGAAGAACATATTCAACTAGGAATCCGGGCAGTGGAAGGAAAGGCAACTGGGAGGATCACAGAGACTGTAGGAATGACCCCTGAACAGGAGTTAGAGAACATCAAGGCGCAACTTCTTCGAGCGCTTAAAACCAAAGTACCGGAGGAAAGGAAGGTGAAAACATTGGAGGGAAAGGTGGATGAAATGGAGAAGACTTTAATCCACAGTGTCCCTGTAGAAGAGTTAACGGCCAGCCAACTCTTACACATGCTGAGGGACAAGACTCCAAAATGGGAACACGAGTTTCAGGGTTCAAAGGGGAAGAATTCGGAGCTTCCAAAAGTCACGGAGATAGCTGAGGTGGCAACACAGCTTTTACAAGGATGCCAAAAGTACGCTGAATTGCGTCAAGGGGAACAGAAGGGTGTGGAAACAGATACTCCAGTAGAAGGATTAAATAGCCTGACAACGAAATCCCCGATGGAAGGGAAGGTATTGAACTCACAAATGAGGCCAGTAGTGAAGGAATGGCAGACATCCCCGGAAGAGCGGAATGAATATGAATGTTTGAAGAAGTCTTTTCAAGAAAAATGGTTAGGGAAGGAACCACCGTCGGCTAACGTCCAGATGGATAAGAAGGAAGTAGAAGGGCCTCTCACTGGCCTAACTCAGGACGACCCCGAATATTACCATGACCTGTTGAGTGACACTGAATATTACGAGGATCTGGTCTGCTCAGTTTGTGATGAAAACTCCCAAAGTGCTGAAATCCGGATGAAGCACTTAAGGTCTAAGGAACATAGAGAGTTGGTGGCGCTACAGTTGGCAGCCGAGAAAGGAGCTCCGAGAGGGTCAAAAAGGCAGAAAAGAAAAAGAAGAAGCAGAAGATAATAACTGTCTAAAATATTAGCACTTCTACCATCTCAGGCGGGACACTACGAAAGGAACTAAATTAGTTGAAAAACTGGAAAATATCAAGACAGCCAGTTGGTTGTAAAAGTCCGCACTGCTGGTTCAACAGGACGAAAGTTCAAGCTGTTACGTCAAGAAAAAGGCTATGGAGGAGTCACGCTAGCCAGGTGAATCGGCTACACCAAAGAGATGTTGTTCGGAACGAGTCAAGATCAGAGACTGAATCTATGAACTGTTTCCGCAGAGACTGAACCTGTGAACTGTTCCCACCGAGATTATATCTGTAAATTGTTTTATATGACATTGACTCCACCGAGATTATATCTGTAATTTGTTTTATAGGAAGTTGAAGATATGTATGTTTAACGGGGACTCTGTAAGTAATAAGCTAAAAAGGGAGGATTGTAGTGTATGTACCCGTCTACCTTTAAGGGAACTATTGAATGTAACCGTTCACCTTTAAGAGGACTACTTTCGGTGTGGCACTATTTGTTTGGCTTCTGTATACTGTAATACCGATAGTGACCACACCAGTATATAAGTGTTGTGGCAGGATTGCTGGGGCAGATTCGCCCTGATCTTCAAATAGTAAAGACCTGTTTGTTTGTTACTTCAGAAGTCTGTGTATTTATTAACTGCACAAACCACAGACTTTACATCTGCCACTTCCCTCTCTTTCCCGAACTAACCGGGTCAAACTTCCTCTAAGGTTCCCCCCATGCCCCAGCCCTGAACTCGCATCTTTCTCTCGTTTCTCTCCTATTTCCCCTCATGCCCTCTCCAAGCTCATCTTGTCCATGGACCCACTTCCTGCTCCCTCGACCCAATTCCCACTAAACTCCTGACCACCCAACTTCCCTTCCTGGCCCCCATGTTAGCTGACATTGTTAACGGTTCTCTCTCCTCAGGTACTGTCTCCCTCTCCCTCAAATCTGCCATCATCACCCCTTTCCTCAAAAAACAACCCTTGACCCCTCCATCCTTCCAAACTACCGCCCCATTTCCAACCTCCCTCTCCTCTCCAAAATCCTTGAACATGTTGTCGCCTCTCAAATCCGTGCCCATCTTTCCCGGAACTCCATGTTTGAATCCCTCCAATCAGGTTTCCGCCCTTGCCACAGAACCAAAACGGCTCTCATCAAAGTCACAAATGACATCCTATGTGACTGTGACAAAGGTAAACTATCCCTCTTCGTCCTTCTTGACTTGTCTGCAGCCTTTGACACGGTTGACTACTCCATCCTTCTCCAACGCCTCTCCACCATCGTCCAGCTGGGTGTGACTGCACTCGCCTGGTTCCATTCTTATCTATCTAATCGTAGCCAGAGAATCACCTGCAATGGCTTCTCTTCCCGCTCCCGCACCGTTACCTCTGCTGTCCCCCAAGGATCTATACTTGGCCCCCTCATCTCATTTCCCATCTACATGCTGCCCCTTGGCGATATCAACAACAACAGCAACAACTTGTATTTATATAGCTCCTTTAATGTAGTAAAATGTCTCAAGGTGCTTCACAGGAGTATTATAAGACAAAACATTTGACACCGAGCCACATAAGGAGAAATTAGGGCAGGTGACCAAAAGCTTGGACAAAGAGGTAGGTTTTAAGGAGCTTCTTAAAGGAGGAAAGAGAGGTAGCGAGGCGGAGAGGTGTAGGGAGGGAATTCCAGAGCTTAGGGCCCAGGCAACAGAAGGCACGGCCACCAATGGTTGAGTGATTATAAACAGGGATGCTCAGGAGGGCAGAATTAGAGGAGCGCAGATATCTCGGGGGGGGGGTGGTTGTAGGGATGAAGGAGATTACAGAGATAGGGAGGGGCGAGGCCATGGAGGGATTTGAAAACAAGGATGAGAATTTTGAAATTGAGGTGCTGCTTAACCAGGAGCCAATGTAGGTCAGCGAGCACAGGGGTGATGGGTGAACGGGACTTGGTGCGAGTTAGGACACGGGCAGCCAAGTCTTGGAAGACTTCAAGTTTACGTAGGGTGGAATGTGGGAGGCCGGCCAGGAGTGTGTTGGAATACTCAAGTCTGGAGGTAACAAAGGCATGGATGAGGGTTTCAGCAGCGGATGAGCTGACGCAAGGGGCGGAGGCGGGCGGTGGAAGTAGGCGGTCTTTGTTATGCTGCGGATATGTGGTCGGAAGCTCATTTCAGGGTCAAATATGACACCAAGGGGGGGAAATTCGGTATCGCCCCGTTTGGGGCGCTCGTACTGGCGTTGCGCAAACTTTAGCACCAGGCGCAATTTATCGCCACCTCGCGTGATATTGGGCTGCAGCGCCCCTGAAGGTGATTGCGGCACTAAATCAGGCGCTGCACGCTACTCTTAAGGCGCTAACCCCGGCGGCGCAACTCAATTTCTCGGCAGCCAGGCACAGCGCAGGTGCTGTCAATAATCGATTTCCACGAGACACACTGGCGCCGGCCCGCTCTTAAAGGGGCAGGTCAAGTCGCATCAGCAGCCACACTCTGCGCCTTGTCGGCCTCAAAATCGGTGCTGAGCAAGCTGTGGCGTCCCAGACTTCGCAGACATGGAGAGGGCCAGGCAGAGAGTGGAGCGATTCAGCGATGAGGCCTTGGATGCTCTGGTTGGTGCAGTGGAGCGCCGGCAGGCTGTGCTGTACCCCGAAAATGGCAGGCGGCCTCATCAGAGAGATTACCGGCGAGCTTGGAGGGAAGTTTCCCAGAGAGTGACCTCCACCAGCGTGGTGCCCAGGACTCCTGTTCAATGCAGGAAGAAGTTCAACGACCTCACTCGGGTCGTTAGGGTAAGTGCCTTTTTCACAATCATCTCCATCCCTCCATCTGCCACTCACTTTATGGCCAGAGGGTCTGCGAAACCCCAATGGCCAGCTGTCACCCATAACCCATGGCCCTTTCTGGAAACACACACGCACATTCAGCTCAGTGCATAATGTAAGGGCTATTCGACCATGGGGGGCACGTGATGTCAGCTCAGGGCAGCGTAATGTAAGGGCTATTCGACCATGGGGGGCACGTGATGTCAGCTCAGGGCAGCGTAATGTAAGGGCTATTCGACCATGGGGGGCACGTGATGTCAGCTCAGTGCATAATGTAAGGGCTATTCAACCATGGGGGGCATGTGATGTCAGCTCAGGGCAGCATAATGTAAGGGCTATTCGACCATGGGGGGCATGTGATGTCAGCTCAGTGCATAATGTAAGGGCTATTCGACCATGGGGGGCATGTGATGTCAGATCAGGGCAGCGTAATGTAAGGGCTATTCGACCATGGGGGGCACGTGATGTCAGCTCAGGGCAGCATAATGTAAGGGCTATTCGACCATGGGGGGCATGTGATGTCAGCTCAGGGCAGCGTAATGTAAGGGCTATTCGACCATGGGGGGCATGTGATGTCAGCTCAGGGCAGCATAATGTAAGGGCTATTCGACCATGGGGGGCATGTGATGTCAGCTCAGGGCAGCGTAATGTAAGGGCTATTCGACCATGGGGGGCATGTGATGTCAGCTCAGGGCAGCGTAATGTAAGGGCTATTCGACCATGGGGGGCATGTGATGTCAGCTCAGGGCAGCATAATGTAAGGGCTATTCGAAAATGGGGGCATGTGATGTCAGCTCAGGGCAGCATAATGTAAGGGCTATTCGACCATGGGGGCATGTGATGTCAGCTCAGGGCAGCATGTTTCATCACTTCCCGTTCTTTCTCTTGCAGGCCAAGCTGGCCAGGAACCGTCGGGAGCAGATTCGCACCGGAGGAGGTCGGCCTCATCTGCAGACCCAGACAGACCTCGAAGAGCGTGTCCACCAGATTGCTGGAGGCCGGATGAGTGGTCCTGTCACCTCTGGAGCCGCCGACCCCATTGTGCAGAGCGATGGTAAGGTCATCACCTTTCTGAACTCTCTCCTTCCACTTGTTCCCCCCACCAGCATGCTTTTTCACTTTGGGCCCAAGTCAACGCATTGCAGCACTCATGCATCCCTTGCTGCCACCCTGTCCTTTCGCTAAAGCCACTCTTCAACCTCCCTGCTTTCAGATGCTGCCTCACCAGCTCGGGAGCTGAGCCCTGAAGCTGCCAGTGCCACTGACTCTGGAGGTGATGACCAGGAGGAAGCCGGACCATCCGAACCACCCTCAGGCGAGCCAGCCCATCTGCCGACTGGGGAGACTACTTCCCTGGAGGGGAGCAGGGGGGGAATGCTCTGGGGAGGAGCCAGCTCCAGGAACCAGCGGCCTGCAGCAACGCAAGGGGGGTAGGGAAGCTCGGGGGCCGTCTCCCCGGAGGGCGAGTCAGGCCGCGAGTGCTGCTGCACAGAGCGCAGAGGAGGTGCGTGCCCTCTCTGAAATGAGTGCCCAGGCTGGGCTGAGGCACACTGAGCTCATGGCTGCAGTGGCAAGGATGTCTGAATCCATCGAGACACTGGCAAGGAGTGTCCAAGACTTTGGCGCAGCACAGGCCCGGAGTGCTCAGGACTTCGGGACAGCACTGGAAAGGACTGTCCAGGGCTTCGGGGCAGCAATGGAAAGGACTGTCCAGGGCTTCGCAACAGCAATGGAAAGGACTGTCCAGGGCTTCACCGAAGCTCTGGCACCTGCCACGCAAGTGCTAAGTGCTGCCACGTAGTCACTCACTGGCCTCATGCAGGCGCAGATTGAGGCCACGCGACAACTGACTGCTCCCACCCTCGCTGGATTAGGCAGGATTCCCCGGGGCCCTTGCAGCACCACAGCAGGCCAGCAATCTGTGGACCAGCCGATTGCTGCGCATGCTGCGTTGCTGGCCCGTCAGAGTGCCAGTGTGTTGGCCGACCAGGGAGCTGCTGTCCGCTCTCAGGATGACAGCATTCCTGCTCCAACCGCTGGCACTTCTCCACTGCAGCTGCCACCACCTGCAGGACAGACTGCTTCCACCCATGCCATGTTGGAGCAGTCAGCAGCCGGGCCCTCCAGGGCCAGAGCTGGTCCAGGCCGTTCCTCACGGGCAGCTGCGATTTCGGACAGTCAGCAGGCCTCCCCCAGCCTTGCTGCAGCCACTGGGGTCCCACTACGAAGGAGCTGCGGGGAGGGACGGGGCAGAACTCGCAGGAGAAGCAGATCACCATTAAGGGGGAAAGATTAGAGGGTGCTGTTGAAACCCCGTTTTTGTTGCAATCAAGGCCGAGGATGCAGGTCTGGATGGTCGTACTGTTTTGGACAGTCTCCCGGGTGTGCGAGGCGTGGCCCAGAAAAACTCTGACTCTTATTCTTCCAGCCATGCGGCCTTCACCGCCTCGTGCGCGCTGAGCGGGCCGCCATCTTGGAATCAGCCATCTTCCCCATCCAGGTCTCAGACCAGCTCTACACCGCCGGAGTCCCCACACAGAAGTTCACCCAGGAGTCCTACTACAGCGGCAATGTCTCGAGGCCCGAAATGCTACTTCTGCGGCCAGGCCAAGCACCCGAGACAACGATGCCCAGCGAAGGACGCTACATGCTTCAAATGTAAGAAAAAGGGGCATTTTAGCAAAGTCTGCAGGGGGAATCCGATTTCCAACTCCATCACCGCCTCGTGCGTGCCATGCCGGCCGCCATCTTGGGATCCGCCATCTTTTCCCGACTCAACGGCCGCCCAGGGCCCAACAGTGGCTTCGATCACGGTGGATCAATCCAGGCCACACCCGTTGACAAAATCTATGATGGACATACAGGTAAACGGGAATTTAACGAAATGTTTAATTGACTGTGGGAGTACCGAGAGTTTTATCCACCCTAGCCTGGTACGGCGGCACTCATTAACGGTAACCCCTACACGGAGCAGAATTGCTATGGCTGCTAAGCCCCACACTTCGGACATTTTGGGCTACTGTGTGGTAACACTGACTGTAAAAGGCACGGACTACAAGGATTTTAAACTCCTCGTGATGCCAGAACTCTGTGTTAATGTAATCTTGGGCCTGGACTTCCAGTGCCACCACGAAAGTGTCACGCTAGCATATGGCGGGTCCCAGCCGCCACTCACAGTCTGTGGCCTATCAACCTTAAAAATCAGCCCGCCCTCTTTATTCGCTAATCTCGCTCCGAACTGTAGGCCCATAGCGGCCAAAAGTAGACGGTACAGTCTGGAAGACAGACACTTTATCAAGGCGGAAGTGGACAGACTCCTGCGGGAAGGCATTATTGAATGCAGTACCAGTCCGTGGCGTGCCCAAGTAGTCATAGTTAAAAATAGCGAAAAGAAATGGATGGTAATTGACTACAGCCAGACTGTTAATATTTATACCCAGCTGGACGCCTCCCCTTTACCCCGCATATCAAAAATGGTCAACCAGATTGCGCAATACCGAGTCTTCTCGACTATTGACCTCAAATCCGCGTATCACCAGCTCCCCATTAGAATGGAGGACCACCCATACACCGCCTTTGAGGCGAACGGACGCCTCTACCATTTTCTCAGAGTGCCCTTCGGGGTAACAAATGGGGTCTCGGTCTTCCAACGTGAGATGGACCGCATGGTTGACGAGAATAAACTACAAGCTACCTACCCCTATCTGGACAATGTCACTATCTGCGGGCACAACCAGCAAGACCACAATCTAAATCTTGCGAGATTTTTAAAAACTGCCCTAAAGCTGAATCTAACCTACAACGAAGACAAATGTGTCTTCAACACAACCCGTCTCTGTATCCTCGGCTGTGTGGTGGAAGATGGGGTAATTGGACCGGACCCTGACCGATTACGCCCCCTAAAGGAACTGCCCCTGCCACACAATCCCAAAGCTTTAAAAAGGTGCCTGGGATTTTTTTCGGATTATGCCCAATGGGTGCCCAATTACTCTGATAAGGCCCGACCCCTCATTAAATCGACGTCCTTCCCACTATCAGCTGAAGTTCGGGAGGCTTTCACCAGTAACAAACAGGACATTGAAAGGGCTGCACTGTGTGCAGTGGACGAAAGCATTCCCTTTCAAGTCGAAAGCGATGCGTCAGACTTTGCCTTAGCTGCGACCCTCAATCAGGCTGGGAGACCTGTGGCCTTCTTCTCCTGAACCCTTCAGGGACCTGAAATCAGGCATTCTTCTGTCGAGAAGGAGGCACAGGCTATAGTGGAGGCAGTGCGGCACTGGAGACACTACCTAGCCGGCAAACGTTTCACCCTGCTCACCGACCAGCGGTCGGTGGCTTTCATGTTTAATAACAAACAAAGGGGGAAAATCAAGAATGACAAAATACTCAGGTGGAGGATCGAACTATCCACGTTCGACTATGATATTATGTACAGGCCGGGAGCCCTTAATGAACCCCCAGACGCCCTATCGCGGGGTATGTGTGCCAGCATCCATACGGACAAATTACAGGGTCTCCACAGCGACCTCTGTCACCCAGGGGTCACCCGACTATACCATTTTATAAAGTCCCGCAATCTGCCCCACTCCATCGAGGAGGTCAGGGCAATGACCAGAGCCTGCCGCACCTGTGCGGAATGCAAGCCTCGTTTCTACAGGCCTGACCGTGCACACCTTATCAAAGCCACACGGCCATTCGAGCGCCTAAGTCTGGACTTCAAGGGACCCCTTCCCTCTGCCGACCGTAACGTATACTTCCTCAATATCATCGATGAATATTCCCGCTTCCCCTTCGCCATTCCCTGCCAAGACATGACCAGTGCCACGGTCATCAAGTGTCTCTGTAATCTATTCTGCATGTTTGGCATGCCGAACTACATACACAGCGATAGGGGGGCGTCATTTATGAGTGACGAACTGCGCCAGTTCTTGCTCTCAAAGGGGATAGCCACTAGCAGAACCACTAGCTACAACCCCCGGGGTAATGGGCAAGTGGAAAGGGAGAATGCTACTGTTTGGAAGGCTGTCACGTTAGCCTTAAAGTCAAAGGCCTAGAAATTCAGTATAGCCACGTTTGGGGCGCTAAAGTCGGGCGGCCGGTAAAGTTTGCGCCCGGCGCAAAGTCGCGCCACCTTCGCCGATATTCAGTCGCATCGCCCCAAGAGGTTGCTGCTGCGCTAAAACAGGCGATGCACGACTATCTTTAGGCGCTAAGCCGGCGGTGCTGAGCGATACCCCCGAGGCCGGGCGCAGCGCAGGTGCGGCGAGTTGTTGATTGATGGCAGACACTCTGGCGCCGGTCAGCTCTTAAAGGGGGAGGGTGGATTTGTTTGCCTGCCACGCCCTGCACACTGCAGCCCTCAACCTAGGCCTGACCACTTCTGCTTCATCTGCACAACGCCCAGGGCTATGGAGAAGGCCAGGGAGAGAGCGCAGCACTTCAGCGACGGTGACCTGAGGGTGCGGGTTGACGGAGTCGAGCGCAGGCGCCATGTTCTGTTCCCAGAAGGTGGCAGGAGGCCACTGCCCAGCGCCTACCGGAAAGCCTGGAGGGAGGTCTCAAACAGGGTGTCTTCCAACAGCGTGGTTGCCAGGACTCCTGTGCAATGCCGGAAAAAGTTCAACGACCTCACTCGGGTTGTCAGGGTGAGTACCCTTTCCAGTGTCCTCCTCATCCCTGCATGTGCACCTCAGTTTATGGGCAAAGGGACCTGAAAGCCCTAATGGCCAGCCCTCATCCAGCAGCTATGGGACTGTCATGAAAATCACTTGCACATTCAGCACTTTACACACTGTACAAGCTATTCGACCATGGGAGGCATTGTAGACAAGATCAGGGCTTCACACTGTACAAGCTATTCGACCATGGGAGGCATTGCAGACAAGATCAGGGCTTCACACTGTACAAGCTATTCCACCATGGGAGGCAGTGCAGACAAGATCAGGGCTTTACACTGTACTTAGAGGCCGTCCTTTCTCTTGCAGGCCAAGGTGGCGCACAACCGGCGGAAACTAAGTGAGACCGGGGGAGGCCGTCCTGACGTCAAAGAGCTCTCCGACCTCGACCAGCGTGTGGAGCGCCTTATGGCAGGTCGGCTGATTGGCCTCGTCGCCAGTGGAGATGCCGACCCTGTTCCGGGCACCAATGGTAAGGGCATCACCTTTTTGACCTCTCTCTTTCCACTTGCACCTCAGATCAGCATCCTTTTCCACTGTCCGACCAATGCAGTGCATGGCAGCACTCATGCCTCCCTCGCTGCCGCCCTGTCCTCACTCTAAAGCAACTCTTGTGCCTTCCTGCTTTCAGATGGTGAATCGCCAGGTGAGGAGGCGGGCCCTCAAGCTGCCACTGTCAGCGATTCCGAATTAGAGGAGGAGGAAGAGGAAGCCGGCCCATCAGTGCCACCCTCAGCCGCACCAGCCCATGGCGATGAAGGGGACACGTCTTCCCTGGAGGGGAGCCGGGGGGAAGGGTCGGAGGAGAGTGAAGCTCCGGGGCCCAGCGGCCTGCAGCAACGCAGGAGGGGTGGGGAAGCTCGGCGGACTTCTCCCCAGAGGGTGAGTGCGGCCTCCAGTCCTGCGACGGTGAGCGCAGAGGAGGTGCGGCTCCTGGAGGAAATGGCCGTCCAGGCTGAGCGCAGGCACAATGAGCTCATGGCTGCAGTGGCAAGGATGCCTGACTCCATTGAGTCTTTGTCAAGGAGTGTGCAGCAATTTGGAGCAGCACAGGCCAGGAGTCTACAGGACTTCGCGGCAGCACAGGCGGCTTCGAGCCAAGTGCTCAGTCATGCCGTCCATTCACTGGCTGTTGTCATGTGGACACAGACCAGGGCCACACGGGCACTAACTGCTGCCACCCTCGCTGGGTCAGCCAGGCATTGCCAGGGCACTCGCCGCGCAGCAGCAGCCCAGCAGTCTGTTCTTCAGCTGTTTGCTGCGCATGCTGCAGTGCTGGCCCGTGCGAGTGCCAATGTATCAGGTGACCAGGGAGCACCTGCGATCTGTCAGGTTGGCACCATTCCTGCAGCCGACACTGCCACTCCGCCATTGCAGCTGCCACGAGCCGCTGGACAGACTGCTGCTGCCCAAGCAGAGTTGGAGCAGTCAGCAGCCGGCCCCTCCAGGGCCAGAGCTGGTACAGGCCGACCCCCAAGGGCATCTGCCGTCTCGCCATCTGACCCTCAGCAGCCTTCCCCCAGCCTTGCTGCAGCCACTGGGCTCCCATTGAGGAGGAGCTGCAGGGCGGGCAGGGGCCAGGCAAGGATGCGAAAGGCATCGCCCTCGCAGGGCAAAAAGTAGAAGGTCTGCACAAATGCTTTGTGGTTGTTGAAAGGCCGAGACTGGTGTAGTTGTGTTTTTGTAAGGCCGAGACTGGTGTCTTTCTTTGTTTTTGTAAGGCCGAGACTGTTAGTTTTGTGTTTTTGGAGGGGGCTTCTCAACATGAGGTTGTAATGTGGGAAGGGCAGAGGTTTGCAATAAATTAATGTTCTTAAATCGCACTGTGCATGTTTTTTTTGGCAAGTCCTGGTTGCCCTGCTCGGCTGAGGGCTTGTGGAGCGGCTACATTCATCTGCTGACATTGGCACAAGCCATTCCCTGAGAGGGGGCCTAGAACCGACGTTCAATAAGCCGGCGACGGGCGGCCCTTGCACTTTCTGCCTCCCTCCTGTGCTGGTCCTCCTCCTCCTCCTCCTCCTCCTCCTCAGGTGGTCCTCAAATCTCTGGTGGCAGTGGCTGAGTCCTGCGGATAGCCAGGTTGTGCAGCATGCAGCACACGACCACGAAATGGGAGACTCGCTCCGGCGAATATTGTAGGGCTCCACCGGAATGATCCAGACAGCGGAACCGTTGCTTCAGGACGCCGATTGTTTGCTCAATGATGTTCCTGGTCGCTTGATGGCTGTCGTTGTATCCCTCTTCAGCAGGGGTGCTGGGCGCACAGAGCGGGGTCATCAGCCAGGTACACAAAGGATAGCCTTTGTACCCGAGAAGCCATCCTCGTGGGTGAGGCTGGGCCTGGAACATGTCTGCCACAGAAATCTGGCGCAGGATGAAGGCATCGTGGCTGCTGCCTGGAAAGCGGGCATTGACAGCTAGGATGAGCTGCCTGTGGTCACACACCAGCTGGACGTTGAGCGAATGGTAGCCCTTCCGGTTGCGGTAATCCTCGGAATTCTCCAGAGGTGCCCGCAAAGCCACATGCGTGCAGTCAATGGCGCCCTGCACCATGGGGAAGCCCGCGAATGCTGCAAAGCCCATTGCACGCTGTTGCTGCTTGGCAAGGGCCATGGAGAAGGAGATGAACTGACGTCTCCTTTTGAAAAGGGCATTGGTCACCTGGCGGATGCAGCAATGCACGGCGAACTGGGAGATGTTGGAAATGTCCCCAGTAGCAGATTGGAAGGAGCCGGTGGCATAGAAGTTGAGAGCCACCGTCACCTTCACTGCCACCGATAGAGACGTCCTGCTCCTCAGATGTGGCTGCAGATCACCGCCAAGCAGGTGGCAGATCTCTGTGACCACCTCCCTTCGGAATCGCAGCCTCCGAACACACTGCTCGTCAGCCATGTTCAGACAGGAGAACTGCTGGCGGTATACCCTGGGTGGGTAAGGCCTCCGTTCCCGACGCCTGTTGCCCCCTCTCCGTCTAGCCAGGACTGCCACTCTCTCACGGCGTCTGTGAGCCCTTTGGATGCAATGGAGAAGGCCAGCGTTTGCACCCATTGCAGCCCCCATTATATGTTAGCAAACAATGATATGTCAATGAAGGCAAAGACAAGTGGAAAGCTGTGGCCTGAAGCCACAAGTACCTGTCCGAGTGTTGAGCCAAAGCAGAAAGCTCTCTACCTTGGTCTCTCTGCAAAGATCCGTCTCTCAAGAAGGAGTGCTGCGAAATAGCAGCCTTTTCTAGTGCAGGAGGAGTGCCCTTTAATTTGCGCCCCCCGCGCCCCGCATCGACTGAGCACCGTTCCACTCTACCAGTAGCTAGGGGCGCCAGACGCACAAGAGGGCGTCGCGACTGAATTTCCGGTTTGGGGCGCACAAAGGGCGTTGCACGAGGAAATGACGTCAGGATCTGCGCGCGCAGCTGAGCGCGCGCAAAGACTTTGCGCCGCCGCTAAATCGTGAGTGAAGTTGGGGAGAGGCGCAGATCGCGCTGCGCCCGGCCGCTAGCCGCCTAGCGCCCGACATCTACTCCTCCTAAGGCGCTACCGGCTAGCGCAACCAACTGAATTTCTAGGCCAAAAGGCCTTCCGACCTCCCGCTGGCAGGAAGTCCTCCCAGACGTGCTCCACTCCATAAGGTCTCTGTTATGTACAGCCACTAATGCTACCCCTCACGAAAAGATGTTAGTTTTCCCCCGGAAATCCACCTCGGGCATATCTCTACCCGCGTGGCTGACGTCTCCGGGGACAGTACTATTGCGGAAGCACGTGAGAGGCCATAAAACGGACCCCCTTGTGGAAAAGGTACAGCTCCTCCATGCAAACCCTCAGTACGCCTATATCGAATACTCTGACGGGCGAGAGGACACTGTTTCCATAAAAGACCTCGCTCCCTCGGGGAGCGGAGAGAACGATGAGAGACTACCCGAGGAAGACCTACACCAAAAAGAGACAGGACGCCCAGAGGTATCAATACCCAACTTTAACCTGGAGGACACTGCAGATAACCTGGAAGACACTGCAGAGGCCCGGATAGCGGAGGAACCAGAATCCACTCCCCTAGAGGCACCCCAACCGGCTTTGCGCCGATCACTGAGAACCGCAAAACCTCCTGACAGACTCACTTATACCAACTTTTAAGAAACATCACCCCGATGGACTAAATCTAAAGAAGGGGTGAATGTAATGAAATCCGTTTGTCTTGTCTGTATTCGTTTAGCACTCATGTATATTACCCTCCCCCACACGGTGTATAGTTTCACTTCCTCTTCCCTGACTAACCTGGAATGTTCCAGGTCTTGGCTCTTGGCTCCACCCCTGACTTCTCTTACTTAAAGATCCCAGGATCTGTATGACTCATTCCTGTGAGCCAGTCAGTGTGTTGAGATGTTAGCTCTGATCTTAGTGATTAAAAGCCAACTTGTTAAAGTCTATGGCCTAGAAATTCAGTGGTGTTAGCACCCACTTAGCGCCTAAAGAGGTCTTTAGCGCCGGCGCTGTTGGTAGCCTGGAATTCAGTGTAGCGCAAATGGTGGCGTTAGCCGGTAGCGCTGCGCCGGCACCGATGACGTCATCGGTGTGCGCAGCGCTACCGGTTCCAACGCGATGCCGGCCCAACGCCCAAATTCACTTGCCACCGCCTCACCCGTAGCGGGCGCAAGGAGCGTTTGTAAAACGGGGCCTTGCAGCTCCGAGAGGCCGGGGCGTAAAGGTGCCGTCCGCTTTCCCAGCGGCCGCTTGGCCGCTCCTTCCTCCCCGGACTCCCACACCACCCCCCCCCCGCGGCATTGGTGTCTGACCCCCGCGAGCCCGGCACTTCTCCGTGGTGCCGGGCTCATTTGCCGGGGGAATCCAGCGGCGATCTCACGGCTGCAGGCAGCTCCTCCTTAAGAGAAGGAGGAGGCCTGCAGTACCCCAGCCTGCCGCACCGCATCGGGTGGCGCAGCGGCAGCTGGACGCCTGAAACTGACTTTCAGCGCCCCAAGCGAGGTGGCCAAACCCTGCAATAGCGCCCGCCTCCCTCTTGGGGCGCTGCAACTGAATTTCAGGCGGGCGCTACGGGAATCCGGGCGAGCGCTAAATTTCGGGCTCTAAATACCTGGCGCGGCGATAGCGAAATTCTAGGCCTATAACTTCTAGTTTTGTGGTTATTGAAGGCACATCATTGCCATTGTTTTTTTTTGCTGGAAGGAAGCACATTTTGTACAATAAACAACTTCCTTTATTTACAATGGCCATGTCTGCTGTTTACATGAATTTTGCCCTTCACATTCTGTTAGAGGGGCCTAGAAGCGACTTCTGATCAGCCTCTGACGGACGGACCTTCCAGTTTGTGCCTCCCTCCCATCTTGGACCTCGTCCTCCTCCTCCTCCTTGTCCTCCTCCTCCTCCTCCTCCTTCTCCTCCTCCTCCTCCTTCTCCTCCTCCTCTGCTGGTCCTTCAATGTCTGGTGGCATTGGCTGGGTACGTAGGATTGCCAGGTTATGCAGCATGCAGCACACTACCACAAAGTGGGAGACTCGCTCAGGCGAGTACTGCAGGGCTCCTCCGGAATGGTCCAGACAGCGGAACCGCTGCTTTAGCACGCCGATTGTGTGCTCCACAATGTTCCTCGTCACCTGATGGCTCGCATTGTAGCGTTCTTCAGCAGGGGTGCTGGGCGAACGGAGCGGGGTCATCAGCCAGGTGCACAGAGGATAGCCCTTGTCCCCGAGAAGCCAGCCTCCTGGGTGAGCCGGGGCCTCGAAAAGGTCTGCAACAGAAGTCTGGCGCAGGATGAAGGTGTCGTGGCTGCTTCCTGGGAACTGAGCATTCACTGCGAGGATCAGCTGTCGGTGGTCACAGACCAGCTGGACATTCAGGGAATGGAACCCCTTGCGGTCTACAGGTGCCCGCAAAGCCACGTGCATGCAGTCAATGGCACCCTGCACCATGGGGAAGTCCGCTATTGCTGCGAAGCCCTCTGCGCGCTCCCGCTGCTTGTCATTGGGAAGGAGATGTACTGCTGCCTCCTTTTATACAGGGCATCAGTCACTTGACGGATGCAGCAATGCAGCGCAAACTGCGAGATGTTGGCTATGTCCCCAGTTGCGCCCTGAAAGGAACCACTTGCGTAGAAGTTAAGGGCAACAGTGATCTTTGCAGCCACCGACAGAGATGTCCTGCATCTTAGCTGAGGCTGCAGATCTGGCTGAAGCAGGTGGCACAGCTCAGTCACCACCTCCTTTCTAAAGCGCAGCCTTCTGATACACTGCTCCTCCGACATGTTCATGTGTGAGAGCTACTGTCGGAAAACCCTGGCAGTGTACAGTCTCCTGTGGCGGCGTCTGTTGTCCCTCCTCTGTCTGGCCATGCCTGCCCCTCTCTCCCTGTGTCTCTGTGCCCTTTCCAGATGATTCAGCAGCAGAACATTCGCCTCCAATGCAGCCCCCATAATAAGTGCACACAGAAAGTTTCCCCGTTTGAAAAGCTCACCAACAGCAAGGAGATGGTCAGAAGGCTGAAGCTCTGCTGCCAGCGCTGGCTCAGTGGTGAAAGGGCTCTCAGTGTGCAGCTGAGCAACTCTCTGTAACTCTGGAAGAAGTTGTGCTCCAGAAATGGCTGCCGCTTTTAAACCACAGCAGTCCCCTTTAAAGAGCGCCCCCCCAGCCCGAGAGCGGCTGGGGAGCACTCCAGGTAAGCTGCCTTTATTAGCACCAGGCGGAACGGAGGGGGGCGCCACTGAATTTCCAGTCTGGGGCGCCCAAAAGGCGTTGCACACTGAAATGACGTCAGGATCTGCCTGCGCTTGTTTTGCGCCGGCGATAAATGTCCGCTCAATATGGGAGGAGGCGCAAGGATCGCTGCGCCCGGGCGTTAGTTGGTTAGCGCCCCACTTCTCGGCATCTTTAGGCGCTAATAGATGGCGCAACCAACTGAATTTCGAGAAATTCGGCTGCTTTTCGCCTCCTGTTAGCGCCTGGGGAAGGCGGTAACGGGGGCGCTGAAGGGTTGGCGACCGGGCGCGATGAATTCAGCGACGCCCGCGAACTTCCCTGCCGATCTAGCGCTGGCGCTAACACTTACCGCCTCGCCGTCTAGCACCTGACAGATCATGACGTAATAAAGTGCGCAGCGCCCCGTTACCGCCCCGGATGTGAAGTTGCCTCCCGCCCCCCTCCGCTGTATGGCCGGGCGTGAACAACGGCAGGAAGAGGAGGCGTCCTCACCTCGGCTAAAAGAAACACTCGCATTTCTATAGCGCCTTTCACAACCACTGGACGTCTGAAAGTGCTTTACAACCAATGGAGTGTAGTCACTGTTGTAATGTGGGAAACACGGCAGTCACAATTTGTGCACAGCAAGCTCCCACAAACAGCAATGTGATAATGAGCAGATAATCTGTTTTTTAGTGATGTTGATTGAGGGATAAATATTGGCCAGGACACCGGGGAGAACTCTCCTTCTCTTCTTCGAAATAGTGCCGCGGGATCTTTTAAGTCCACCTGAGAGGGCAGACGGGGCCTCTGTTTAACGTCTCATCCGAAAGACGGCACCTCTGACAGTGCAGCGCTCCCTCAGCACCGCACTGGAGCGTCAGCCTAGCTTTATGTGCTCAAGTCCCTGGAGTGGGATTTGAACCCACAACCTTCTGACTCAGAGGCGAGAGTGCTGCCCACTGAGCCACGGCTGACATGACTGGCCGCTTAGGGAGCGCTATTTCCGGTGGGCCAAACTTTATTCTTTGCACCAGTCCGGCGCCTGCTGAAAGTTTCCGATGCTTTATTGCTGCGAGAGGTCCAAGCCCTCCACTCTCTGAGAGAGTTTGAGGCTGCAATGGCAGTCGCGCAGGTCGCCTGGCAACACAGAACTGAGCAGAAGTATGTTGTGAATCATCAATGGCCCTTCCCTTTAAGCGAGGGAAGCAGCCAGCGATGCCGGTATCTTTTCACTCCACATTGTTCAGCACTCTGTCGCTCCCGCCCCGCTCTCGGACATTAGCGCCCTAGGAGAAGGGTTTATGCTTGATTTAGCGCTCCACTTCCCTCTTGGAGCACTAAGGCTGAATTACGCGGCAGGAGAGAATCATTAGCGCCGGGCGCCACTTCTACTACTTTTCAAAAGTTAGCGCCCCAACTGTGGCAATACTGAATTTCTAGCCCCTTGTCTCTAATCGGAGCAGAGAATCAATCTGACAAAAATATTATTTTTGCATCTTTTATGGCCATGGGTCTCAAATGTTTTTGGTCGACGGACCCCTTTACAAATCGATTAGTAATCTCAGACCCGCGAAGGACCCCTTTACAAATCGATTAGTAATCTCAGACCCCCGAAGGACCCCTTTACAAATCGATTAGTAATCTCAGACCCCCGAAGGACACTTTACAAATCGATTAGGAATCTCAAACCCCCGAAGGACCCCTTTACAAATCGATTAGTAATCTCAGACCCCCGAAGGACCCCTTTACAAATCGATTAGTAATCTCAGACCCCCGAAGGACCCCTTTACAAATCGATTAGTAATCTCAGACCCCCGAAGGACCCCTTTACAAATCGATTAGTAATCACAGACCCCCGAAGGACCCCTTTACAAATCGATTAGTAATCTCAGACCCCCGAAGGACACTTTACAAATCGATTAGTAATCTCAGACCCCCGAAGGACCCCTTTACAAATCGATTAGTAATCTCAGACCCCGAAGGACCCCTTTACAAATCGATTAGTAATCTCAGACCCCCGAAGGACACTTTACAAATCGATTAGTAATCTCAGACCCCCGAAGGACCCCTTTACAAATCGATTAGTAATCTCAGACCCCCGAAGGACACTTTACAAATCGATTAGTAATCTCAGACCCCCGAAGGACACTTTTACAAATCGATTAGTAATCTCAGACCCCCGAAGGAACCCTTTACAAATCGATTAGTAATCTCAGACCCCCGAAGGACCCATTTAAAAATCGATTAGTAATCTCAGACCCCCGAAGGACCCCTTTACATATCGATCAGAAATCTCAGACCCCCGAAGGACCCCTTTACAAATCGATTAGTAATCTCAGACCCCCGAAGGACCCCTTTACAAATCGATTAGTAATCTCAGACCCCCGAAGGACCCCTTTACAAATCGATTAGTAATCTCAGATCCCCGAAGGACACCTTTACAAATCGATTAGTAATCTCAGACCCCCGAAGGACCCCTTTACAAATCAATTAGTAATCTCAGACCCCCGAAGGACACTTTACAAATCGATTAGTAATCTCAGACCCCCGAAGGACACCTTTACAAATCGATTAGTAATCTCAGATCCCCAAAGGACCCCTTTACGAATCGATTAGTAATCTCAGACCCCCGAAGGACCCCTTTACAAATCGATTCGTAATCTCAGACCCCCGAAGGACCCCTTTACAAATCGATTAGTAATCTCAGACCCCCGAAGGACCCCTTTACAAATCGATTAGTAATCTCAGACCCCCGAAGGACCCCTTTACAAATCGATTAGTAATCTCAGACCCCGAAGGACCCCTTTACAAATCGATTAGTAATCTCAGACCCCCGAAGGACCCCTTTACAAATCGATTAGTCATCTCAGACCCCCGAAGGACACTTTACAAATCGATTAGTAATCTCAGACCCCCGAAGGACCCCTTTACAAATCGATTAGTAATCTCAGACCCCCGAAGGACCCCTTTACAAATCGATTAGTAATCTCAGACCCCCGAAGGACCCCTTTACAAATCGATTAGTAATCTCAGACCCCCGAAGGACCATTTACAAATCGATTAGTAATCTCGGACCCCCCGAAGGACCCCTTTACAAATCGATTAGTAATCTCAGACCCCCGAAGGACCACTTTACAAATCGATTAGTAATCTCAGACCCCCGAAGGACCCCTTTACAAATCGATTAGTAATCTCAGACCCCCGAAGGACCCCTTTACAAATCGATTAATAATCTCAGACCCCCGAAGGACCCTTTACAAATCGATTAGTAATCTCAGACCCCCGAAGGACCCCTTTACAAATCGATTCATAATCTCAGATCCCGAAGGACCCTTTACAAATCGATTAGTAATCTCAGACCCCCGAAGGACCCCTTTACAAATCGATTAGTAATCTCAGACCCCCGAAGGACCCTTTACAAATCGATTAATAATCTCAGACCCCCGAAGGACCCCTTTTCAAATCGATTAGTAATCACAGACCCCCGAAGGACGCTTTACAAATCGATTAATAATCTCAGACTCCCGAAGGACACTTTACAAATCGATTAGTAATCACAGACCCCCGAAGGACCCCTTTACAAATTGATTAGTAATCTCAGACCCCCGAAGGACCCTTTACAAATCGATTAGTAATCTCAGACCCCCGAAGGACCCCTTTACAAATCGATTAGTAATCTCAGACCCCCGAAGGACCCCTTTACAAATCGATTAGTAATCTCAGACCCCGAAGGACCCCTTTACAAATCGATTAGTAATCTCAGACCCCCGAAGGACCCCTTTACAAATCGATTAGTAATCTCAGACCCCCGAAGGACCCCTTTACAAATCGATTAGTAATCTCAGACCCCGAAGGACCCCTTTACAAATCGATTAGTAATCTCAGACCCCCGAAGGACCCCTTTACAAATCGATTAGTAATCTCAGACCCCCGAAGGACCCCTTTACAAATCGATTCGTAATCTCAGACCCCCGAAGGACCCCTTTACAAATCGATTAGAAATCTCAGACCCCCGAAGGTCCCCTTTACAAATCGATTGGTAATCTCAGACCCCCGAAGGACCCCTTTACAAATCGATTAGTAATCTCAGACCCCCGAAGGACCCCTTTACAAATCGATTAGTAATCTCAGACCCCCGAAGGACCCCTTTACAAATCGATTAGTAATCTCAGACCCCGAAGGACCCCTTTACAAATCGATTAGTAATCTCAGACCCCCGAAGGACACTTTACAAATCGATTAGTAATCTCAGACCCCCGAAGGACACTTTACAAATCGATTAGTAATCTCAGACCCCCGAAGGACCCCTTTACAAATCGATTGGTAATCTCAGACCCCCGAAGGACCCCTTTACAAATCGATTAATAATCTCAGACCCCCGAAGGAACCTTTACAAATCGATTAATAATCTCAGACCCCCGAAGGACCCCTTTACAAATCGATTAATAATCTCAGATCCCGAAGGACCCTTTACAAATCGATTAATAATCTCAGACCCCCGAAGGACCCCTTTACAAATCGATTAGTAATCTCAGACCCCCGAAGGACCCTTTACAAATGTAGCCTGGCGAAATGGAGCAGCACAGGACACGAACTTTCGTTTTTGGGGTTTTTTATTCTGTATTAATAACTTGGGTCTAGGTTTAGGATGAAATTGTAAATACATAAAACACAGTCGACAAAATACGGCAGTGGCTTGCTGTAAAACAGAACATGAGGTAAACCACAAATCATTGTACAAAACAAAACATATCATACCATACATTCGTATGTCCCGTTATCACTTGTTACCTCTTACAAGCAAACAGAAAGTATTAAACTCGTTCGAAACGTAGCCCCATGGACTCAACAACAATTTTAACAAAGGTTAACACCAGCACATGGTGGGACAATTGTTGTGTATGTAATATGTGTGCTACTTTGAACCTATGGACAGGACTGCACTACTTGTTGGGCGTAGTGACACGCAGTACCACTCCTGGCCATAGGGGTATAAATAGTACTGTGGGTACTGATCCCCCTCAGTTCCCGCCTGTGGGCATGAAGTAAAGAGCTACGTGTAGTCTCTACCTCCAACCAGTAAAGACCTGTTTGAGTTGTACGTTTAAGTCTTTGTGTTAATTGTTCAATACAATACACATACTTAACACTGGCGACGAGTCGGTTCGAACCCTGCGGCAGTTATTCCACAGCGGCTTCGTCCAAAGACAGGACGTTGAAGAGAGGTTCCAATCCTCAACACCCCACTGAAAACTGAAGGGCAGCAGAAATCCTGACAGCTTCCAGCGACTGGAAGCGACAGGCATTAGGACCCTGAAGCCTCCATAACCTCGTGGGTAAGCCAGAGCCCGGGAGGGCGCGAGCGGGTAAGCCAGAGCCCGGGAGGGAGCGAGCAAGAGCCGCCGAGCGGGTGAGCCAGAGGCCGGGAGCCGCTTCAAGCGGGAGGCGCTTAGCGGGCTAGCGATCGCACCGGTGATAAGGGCTGAGAACCGTTTCGGGCGGGCGGTGCACCAGCGATCGCACAGGAGATAAGAGCCGCAGTCGGGCTGAAAGTCAGCGACGAGAAGCGCGGGAAAACCGCCATTGAAGTGGGCGGGGAGAGCGAGAAGCGCGGGAAAGCCGCCATTTTTCGTGGGAAAACCGCTGGGGAAGAAGGCAGAAGCGGGAAAACCACCATTTTGTGGGCGGAGGACGACGGCAAGAGCGGGAAGCCGCCATCTTTGATAACAAGTAAACAAAATAAAATCTGAGAAATTGCAAATCTACAATGCCTAAACACGGGAATATTAGCACCTTTGATAGTGACCTCGAAGATTGGGCCATATATGTTGAAAGAGTAAAAAATTATTGTAAGGCCAATAAAATTCATGACCAAGATAAAGCTCTAACATTATTAAATTTAATGGGTGCGAAGACATACGGGCAATTGAAACACCTGTTATCACCAGGTGAACCGGCGGATAAGACGTTCGATGAGATTGTTACTGTCCTGAAAGATCATCTAAACCCCACGCCGCTGATGCTAGCGGAACGATTTAAATTTTACGACAGAAGGCAGCTACAGCATGAAAGCAATGCTGATTATTTGCTGGAATTGCGTAAATTAGCGAAATATTGCCAGTTTGGAACGGGACTGACAGAGGCACTTCGAGACAAATTTGTGTGTGGTTTATTTAAACAGGATACACAAAAGCGACTGCTCGAGGAGAATGAGCTGACGCTTGAGAAGGCGGTCACTATGGCAGCAGCACACGAAGCCGCAGCGAGAGGCACGGCAGTAATGCAGCTACGGTCACCGGAGCTCAGTGCACACAAATTGGGTGTGAGTTCTGGCAAATGTTATCGTTGTGGAAAGACAACGCATGATCAGAACCAGTGTTGGTTTAAAAACCAAGAATGTAGAACTTGTGGTAGGCTTGGACATATAGCTAGAGTATGCAGGTCAGGGAAGAAGACCAGCAACAAGAAGTCACCGCAAGGAAAATACGCAAAGGTACACAAGGTGACCGAACAGGAGTCCGATTCAGATGCTAGCAGTAATGAACTGGCTAGCTTAAGAGTACTCAACGCTGGTAAGGGTGCAGACCTCCAGACAATTTGGGTCACTCTTCAGATAGAAGGTGTCCAAGTAAAACTGGAATTGGACACTGGATCGGCATTGACGGTCATAAATAAGAAAGATTACGGAAAGTTAGTCCAACATGTTCCCCTACAGGATACGGGGATTATATTGAAAACATACACGGGGCAAAGAGTGCACCCCATCGGGAAAATAGAGGTTGCAGTGGTCCACAAGGGCGAAGACAGTCAAATAATGGACTTATATGTGATATCTGAAGGAGGTTCTCCACTACTAGGACGGGAGTGGATTAGGAAAATGAATATGGACTGGCATTTCCTACAAACAATAACGAGTGAGAACTCGGTGAAGATAGTCGGCCCAGACTCTGGAACGGATGATGGTAAGCCCAACTCAGGTGCAAAAGACAAAGTTTCAGCACAGAATTCCACTGAGCAACAACAACATAGTTTAACTGTGGATTCTGAGTCTGGCAAGTCTACTGATGTGCCCATTTCTGAGGGACACCGGGCTCGAACTCAACTCCATTTCAAACTACAACAGCAATTAGAACAAATGCTTCGCCGTTGTGAGCAAGAGTTGAATGCAACGAAAGAGTTCTTTGATATAGAGTTGGAGAATCTGGAAAGACAACAGAAGCAGCTGATGGAGAAAATGGAGCAGGAGCACACAAAACGTCTGATGTCAGAGGAGTTAACGGTCAGCCAACTCCTGCATATGCTGAAGGACAGGACTCTGAAATGGGAAAAACTTGAACACGAACTTCAATATTCAAAGGAAAGGGGTTCGGAGCTATCAAAGGTTATTGGAAGAGCTGAGGTGGCAACACAGACTGAGATGACTGCAACAGAGCAGCCCTTGGATGCCAAAAGTACGCTGACTCACGTCAACGTAGAACAACAGACCGCTGAAACAGCTGCTCCGGTAGAGGGATTGAATAGTCCGATCAATCAATCTCCAAAAGAAGTTGAAGTAGTAAAATCTCAAATGAGGTCATTAGTAAACGACTTGCTGAAAGCCCAGAAAAAGCTGGATGAAGAGGTACGCATGAAGAAGTCTCTTCAGGAAAGATGTCTGGACTTGGAACAAAAGCTGGCTAACGCCCAGCTGAGTATGGAGGAAATAGAAGACCCTCTCGCTGGCCTAGATCAGGACGACACCGAATATTACTATGTCCTGTCCTGCCCAACTTGTAACTTCGACTCCCACCATACAGAAATCATGGAGGAGCACCGAAAGTCTACAGAACATCGGGAGAAGGTGGCTCTACTACGGAAAAAGGAGGGAGAGAAGGAGGAACTGCGCATGCAGCTGGCAGCTGACAGTGGAGCCCAGAGAGTCTCCAAGAAGCAGAAAAGGAAAAGTCGAAACAGAAGATGACCCATCTGAACCATTATTACCTCTACCAGATCACACACGTGGTCCCTCCGAACGGAGCCAATTCAGTTCGGAAGTTCAAACTGTTAAATCCATGGAAGGACTATTGAATGAGTCACTCCAGCAACGTGAACCGACTCCACCACAGAGATTGAATCTGTGAACTGTTTTCCGCAGAGACTGAATCTGTGATCTGTTTTGACATGAAGTTATCTATGTTATTCTGTTATGTAAACCTGAAGTTATATATGTATATATGTTATTACGTTATGTTAAATGGGGAGATGACTGTAAAGCTAGGAAGGGAGGAATGTTGTGTATGTAATATGTGTGCTACTTTGAACCTATGGACAGGACTGCACTACTTGTTGGGCGTAGTGATACGCAGTACCACTCCTGGCCATAGGGGTATAAATAGTACTGTGGGTACTGATCCCCCTCAGTTCCCGCCTGTGGGCATGAAGTAAAGAGCTACGTGTAGTCCCTACCTCCAACCAGTAAAGACCTGTTTGAGTTATACGTTTAAGTCTTTGTGTTAATTGTTCAATACAATACACATACTTAACAACAATCTACAAGCATCCCCGTGATATCGAGTGATTTGGGAAACAATATCACTTTAAAACTATGTCTGGCTGCACTAAATGCTGTTTTAGTTGTACTTTACACAGACTAAGTTCATTTCAAAAGTCATATTCACCCCAACTCTCCTCAGAGCACATCCCTCACGCTGGATCTAGAAAATGGAGGCTGTGAAGAAAGGGGAGGTTCCTTTGGCATCACATGGCCCTTCCCATAACCCTTTTCTCCTTTTTTCAAATTCTAAAGGGGAAAATGAACCGCGCCATCTAGTGGACTTAAATATTCACTGCATTTTCCCACTTGGCTACATTCTCCCCTGCTTTAAAGTCAACGTCCTCGGTGACTTAGCACCCGTTTTTCACTTCTTTTACAGCTTCTCGAAAAAATGCAGCACCCAGACTCGATAAAACATGAGAGAACACCTCAGGACTGAGTGAGACTGCATTACAGGCTGACTGAGGCAAATGGTATGGGTTAGGGTTTACCCCAGCATTGGCTCTTTTAGTTCTGCGAGGAGCCGGAATGGGTACCTCAACCTCAGTCCCACACTCAGAAGGATCTGAATGCTCTGGCTCAGAAACAGCCTCTGATTCCTGTACATCTTGGGCGTTACCAACAGGATCATTGTTTACTTTTTCCTCCTGAGTTAACTCTGGATAGGTGACTTCCTCTACCACAACAAACTCAGTATCAGAGGGCTCTGGCAACGATTCTGTCAAAAGAGTGACAGGGGGTACGGTGACAGGGGACTTGGTTCTCGTCCGCCTAGGCTCAGGGACAGGGGTAACACATGGCCTAAGATTAACTCTATGGACCCTTTTTAAAGGACCGCCCTCTACAGGCTCAACTGCATGTGTAGTACCCTGTACCTCCACCACTCTGTACACAGTAGGACCCCAAACATCCTGAATTTTGTTCCTACCCAAAGGCATGTGTCATAAGTATACCAACTGACCCACCTCAATGGTTGGACAGTACACTTTGTCTTTGTTAAGTTCAATTCTTTGAGCTGATTTCTTTTCAGTGTACTCTCTTGCCCTTGCATGTGCCTCCTTCAAACGCTCTTGGTGGACAACCAACCACTCATGTTTCTTGTCTGACACTTGCTCCTGACCTAATAAAGCATCTACAGGAAGGTGTGGATGAACCCCGAAAAGCAGATAGTACGGTGAGTAGCCAGTCGTAGCATGGGGTGTTACATTGTAGGCATACACCAACTCAGATAAGTGCTCAGGCCAGCGGCGCTTCTTTTCTGGAGGCAGTGTACGCAAAAGATCATGTAAAGATCTGTTGAATCTCTCACATTGAGCATTTCCTTCCGGGTGGTGTGGGGTAGTGCGGGTTTTCTTTACACCATAAAGCTTACACAGCTCGGCAATGATTTCACTCTCAAAATTTCGACCTCGGTCTGAATGCAATCTTTCTGGGACCCCATACTTCATGAACCACTCTTTGGGAAGGACTTTTGCCGTGGTATCAGCCTTTTGGTCCCGAGTAGGGAAGGCTTGTGTGAATTTAGTGAAAACATCGGTCACCACTAACACATTCTCACGACCATCGGAGGCCGGTTCCAGCATGGTGAAATCTACAGCAACTACTTCAAGGGGCCGGGAGGCTAGAAATGATTTCATAGGGGCATGTATCTTGGGGTGGGGCATTTTTGTCAAAACACACCTCTCGCATTTCTTGACCCACTGTTCCACATCCCCATACATCCCAACCCAAAAACATCTCTGTCTCAAAAGGTTCTGTGTGCGCTCTATTCCCTGATGGCCCATACGATCATGCACACTTTCAAGCACGACTTCTTTCAAACAAGAGGGCAGTAGTAGCTGGTGACACTCACCAACATGGACATCCTCGATTACACGGTACAACAAGCCATCTTGCTCACAAATACGGGGCCACTGCTTTAACGTGGATAATACTAGCTTGGATAACTGCGACCTCTCCTTGTAAGTTGGCCTTCGCTGCTCACCCCAAAACTTCCTAAACACGCTGAGGGTGGGTTCTGTGTCCTGAAACTTACGTAGTTCCTCTTTAGAGTAACCGGGAAGTGTTGGTGTGTTACCCTGCAACTCACTACGCTCAGTACTTTCTTCTGCGTCCGAAACACGGATCTGTCTGACTTTACAGCACTTGACTCCTGCTGTCCCTAAGTCTGGTCCTAGAGCTGTTCCCTTGTGAGTGACATTACATATGGCCACACAACCATCATAGTCTGCATCCCCACTGTCTGACTCGGGCTCCCCTGCTAACGGCTGCCTAGAGAGGGCATCTGCTGCTGCATTACAGCGGCCTGGGCGGTACTTGACGTCAAAGTCAAAAACAGCTAACTGAGCCACCCATCTTTGCTCAACAGCACCTAACTTAGCTGTAGAAAGGTGACACAGGGGGTTGTTATCTGTTATGACAGTGAACTTGGAACCTAGAAGGTAACCTCGAAATTTCTCTGAAACAGCCCATTTGAGGGCGAGGAGCTCTAGTTTCATACTGCTGTAGTTTCTGTCATTTCTTTCAGCATTACGGAGCCTCCTACTGGCATATGCTATCACTCTCTTCCTATCTCCCTGCTGCTGGTGGAGGATGGCACCTAATCCTAGGTTACTGGCATCCGTCTCTACAATAAAAGGCTGAGTGAAATCTGCGTAACCTAACACTGGAGCACTGATCAGCTTTTCTTTCAGCTGTTCGAAAGCAGCTTGGCACGCAGCTGTCCATGAACCTTCAAACAACCGTTTTGCTTTTGCTGGGCTGTCTTCCCTAAGGCATGCATTGACTACGTCATGGAGAGGGCCAGCTCGTTTAGAAAAATCCTCAATGAACCTCCTGTAATAACTACAGAAACCAAGAAATGACCTCAGATCTTTGACTGTACTGGGGACCGGCCACTTCTTTACGGCGGCAATTTTCTCTGGATCTGTCCCTATACCCTCCCCTGAAATTTGATGCCCAAGGAACCTGACTTCCTGCTGCAGGAAGTGACACTTTTCAAGCTTTACTTTCAACCCTGTCTCTTTCAGTCGTCTTAGAGCTGTCTCAAGCCTCTCTAAATGGCCCGGGAAGGTCTGAGAGAACACAAGGATGTCATCTAAATACACTAATAGGATGTGGAACACTAAGTCGCTCATAGTCGCTTGCATAAGTCGTTGAAAAGTCGCAGGTCCATTACAGACACCAAAAGGCATTCTGAGGTACTCAAAAAGGCCAAAAGGAGTTGTAAAAGCAGTCTTAGGCCTGTCACTTTCACGAACAGCAACCTGGTGGTACCCACTTGCAAGATCAATGGTCGAGAAGAACTTTGCACCATGAAGGGCATCAAAACTCTCGTCAATGCGGGGCAAAGGAAATGCGTCACGTCTGGTTTTTGAGTTTAGTTTCCTAAAGTCAACACATAGTCGTATGTCTCCATCAGTCTTACGAACTACCACTGTGGGTGAAGCGTATGAACTATTGCTCTCCTGGATGACACGCTTTCTTAAAAGCTTAGTGATGTGGTCCCTCACCTCTTTGTACAGTGTAGGTGGGATACGACGGTATGGCTCTGTAACTGGTGCGTCATCTACCAAGTTAATCTCATGCTCAACTTTATCAGTGTAGCCTAGGTCCTCATCCTTAAAAGCAAATACTTCCGAATACCTGGCTAAAAGTGCACCTAACTCTGCTTGTTGGCCCTGTGTGCCACCTATGTGTAGTTTGTCCAAAAGCAGCTGAATGTCTTGGTCTGTCATCTGTCCTTCTTGTCTGCCAACAGTTACTTCCTCTGTGTCAGCGGAGATGCGTTGAAATCGCACCTCACAGGAGTCCTTGTCTACACACTCTGCCTGAGTCGGAATACCAAGCCTGGTCCTGGGGCTTAACCACACATCCTCCTCAGAGAAATTTACCACCTGCACTGGAAATAAATGTCCCTTTGATTCAACTAGAGTGGGGACAACTACCAGGCCACCTGGCAATGGTGTGTTACCTGGCTCCAACAGCATTTTAGTGCTGCCACCTGACTGAGTTTTAAGTCCCTTTACGTAGACTGTAGCTATGGAAGACGCAGGCACATGTACAGCACCCCTACCAGCTACACGGACAGAAGATGACTTTGGAGTGATGTTACACTGTTGTACTTGCTGAAATGCTTCCCTCCAATCTGAATCCAACTTTCCCCCTAGAGTAGTGTCAAACTCAGCATGAACTAGTTGTCTGCATCGGCTGATGATGTTCATACCAATAAGACCTGGTGCTGCAGGCTGTGACTGCTGATGCTCTTTGACTACCAGGAAACCACATTCGGGTAAGGTTATGCCCATAGTTTCAACGTCTAACTCAAGGTAGCCCAAGTAGGGAATGTCCAACCCGTTGGCGGCAGTGATCTTAAGCCACCCGGTTGTAGGCAGCATATCCTCATCCCTCCCAAGTAAGTGCTCTCTGAAAAAAACTTCAGTAATAGTGCTGACTTGGCTCCCGGTATCCAGTAAACAGTTAGCAGTAACCCCCCCAATCTTGAGATCTACTACTGGACATTTACCTACTGCACGGTCAAGAAATCTGTCACGAATACCAGTACTGTTCTGAGAGCCTGCAGGTTTTCCTCGCATTGCCCGGCTCATGGCAATCGAGGGAGTTAGTTTTCCTGCACCCCAGCCAGCAGTGGTGGATGTGTTTGCTACCTCGTGCTTCTGAGGACACTGTTTGGCAATGTGCCCCGCCCCGTTACACTTAAAGCAAATAGGCTGACCTTCATCAGTGAACTTTGGCTTGGCTCTAGGTTTCCCAACCTTGTCATTACCCGTGTTTTCCTTCTGTAGAGCAAGACCCCGTACTGCCTCTGTTAGTTCCCCGATAGCTTTACCCTGTTCCGCCACCACTTTAAGAACATCCTGTAAAGTGACAGCCTGGCTGCCTGGTACCCCAATGGCAGAACACTGAAGATCCCTCCCCGTACTGTCACACACTACATTCTTGCTCTTTGCAACTTTAGTGCTACAGGGCTGGTCTTCTAAGGACCATAAGACAGCTTCCTCACGTACATCGAACAGGGTAGACTGGGGGTTGTCTCGTACAAACTTGCGCAACTCTCTCCGGAGTGAGGGATCTCTAACACCATCAACAAATCTGTTTCTGACAACCCGTTTTGTGTCCGGCACAGCATCAGGTGATTGCTTTACCAAAGTTCTAATAATCTGAGAGAGTGCATGTGAGTATTCTCGGAAATCTTCACCCTCTTCTTGCTTGCGTCCATAGAAAGTTTCTAACAGCTGGGACTCACTGCGTTTTTCGGTGAAAGCCCCCCTTAGGTAACTGAACAGGTCACTGGGCTGCTTAGACTCTCCACCCAACCGTAACCTAATTTCCTGTAGGGCTGCCCCCCTCAACAAAGATCGAATGAAATCTACCTGCTCTGCAGGAGTCTGATCTCTAGCTCGTAGTACACTTTCAACCTCTTCAATGAACTCATCAACTGAACGACTATCTTTGGATACCTCGCCACTGAATGGTTGGATCTGACGCTCTCTGGGTACATACACATATGACTTGGTTGCCCCATTACCTAGAGTGGCAATAATTGCCATTGCTTGTTCATGGTTTTTTTTCAACTCTGAAATCTGTGCCTTGAGTTGATCTATCTGGTTGCCCTCACCCACACTAGAGGTATTGTCCTCACCATCCGAATTGTGAGCTCCACCCGCCTCCTCAGGAGGGTCTAACATTTTGACTCAGTTCACAAGTCCCTGACAGTCACTGAATGGGATGGCCGCTGCGACGATTCTTCTCCAATGGTGTCCCTCCTCGGTGCCTTGATGGGTCCTCTCCCAGATTGGTCCTGGCGCCCTCTGGATCCCGTCTGTCTGGTCTGGTCCTCCTTAGCAACCCCAGGCAGCACTCTCCGTCCGTCTCCAGGTCCACTTGGCACCACACCGCTCTTCCCCCACTGCCGTATTTTATGTAACTTTCCCAAACCTGAGAAACTCCAAGCTAACAGACCCCACTCCTGGTACCAAAATGTGTAGCCTGGCGAAATGGAGCAGCACAGGACACGATCTTTCGTTTTTGGGGTTTTTTTATTCTGTATTAATAACTTGGGTCTAGGTTTAGGATGAAATTGTAAATACATAAAACACAGTCGACAAAATATGGCAGTGGCTTGCTGCAAAACAGAACATGAGGCAAACCACAGGTGAAGGCAGTTAATTAACTAACAATCATTATACAAAACAAAACATATCATACCATACATTCGTATGTCCCGTTATCACTTGTCACCTCTTACAAGCAAACAGAAAGTATTAAGCTCGTTCGAAACGTAGCCCCAAGGACTCAACAACAATTTTAACAAAGGTTAACACCAGCACATGGTGGGACAATCTGCAAGCATCCCCGTGATATCGAGTGATTTGGGAAACAATATCACTTTAAAACTATGTCTGGCTGCACTAAATGCTGTTTTAGTTGTACTTTACGCAGACTAAGTTCATTTCAAAAGTCATATTCACGCCAACTCTCCTCAGAGCACACCCCTCACGCTGGATCTAGAAAATGGAGGCTGTGAAGAAAGGGGAGGTTCCTTTGGCATCACATGGCCCTTCCCATAACCCTTTTCTCCTTTTTTCAAATTCTAAAGGGGAAAATGAACCGCGCCATCTAGTGGACTTAAATATTCACTGCATTTTCCCACTTGGCTACATAAAGGTGTTCTTCGGGGGTCTGAGATTACTAATCGATTTGTTAAGGGGTCCTTCGGGGGTCTGAGATTACTAATCGATTTGTAAAGGGGTCCTTCGGGGGTCTGAGATTACTAATCTATTTGTAAAGGGGACCTTCGGGGGTCTGAGATTACTAATCGATTTGTAAAGGGGTCCTTCGGGGGTCTGAGATTACTAATCGATTTGTAAAGGGGTCCTTCGGGGGTCTGAGATTACTAATTGATTTGTAAAGGGGTCCTTCGGGGTCTGAGATTACGAATCGATTTGTAAAGGGGTCCTTCGGGGGTCTGAGATTACTAATCGATTTGTAAAGGGGTCCATCGGGGGTCCGAGATTACTAATCGATTTGTAAAGGGGTCCTTCGGGGTTCTGTGATTACTAATCGATTTGTAAAGGTGTCCTTCGGGGGTCTGAGATTACTAATCGATTTGTAAAGAGGTCCTTCGGGGTCTGAGATCACAAATCGAATTGTAAAGGGGTCCTTCGGGGGTCTGAGATTACTAATCGATTTGTAAAGGGGTCCTTCGGGGGTCTGAGATTACTAATCGATTTGTAAAGGGGTCCTTCGGGGTCTGAGATTACTAATCGATTTGTAAAGGGGTCCTTCGGGTGTCTGAGATTACTAATCGATTTGTAAAGGGGTCCGTCGGGGGTCTGAGATTACTAATCGATTTGTAAAGGGGTCCTTCGGGGGTCTGAGATTACTAATCGATTTGTAAAGGGGTCCTTCGGGGGTCTGAGATTACTAATCGATTTGTAAAGGGGTTCTTCGGGGGTCTGAGATTACTAATCGATTTGTAAAGGGGTCCTTCAGGGGTCCGAGATTACTAATCGATTTGTAAAGGGCCCTTCGGGGGTCTGAGATTACTAATCGATTTGTAAAGGGGTCCTTCGGGGGTCTGAGATTACTAATCGATTTGTAAAGGGTCCTTCGGGGGTCTGAGATTACTAATCGATTTGTAAAGGGGTCCTTCGGGGGTCTGTGATTACTAATCGATTTGTAAAGGGGTCCTTCGGGGGTCTGAGATTATTAATCGATTTGTAAAGGGGTTCTTCGGGGGTCTGAGATTACTAATTGATTTGTAAAGGGGTCCTTCGGGGGTCTGAGATTACTAATCGATTTGTAAAGGGGTCCTTCGGAGGTCTGTGATTACTAATCGATTTGTAAAGGGGTCCTTCGGGGGTCTGTGATTACTAATCGATTTGTAAAGGGTCCTTCGGGGGTCTGAGATTACTAATCGATTTGTAAAGGGTTCCTTCGGGGGACTGAGATTACTAATCTATTTGTAAAGGGGTCCTTCGGGGGTCTGAGATTACTAATCGATTTGTAAAGGGTCCTTCGGGGGTCTGAGATTACGAATCGATTTGTAAAGGGGTCCTTCGGGGGTCTGAGATTACTAATCGATTTGTAAAGGGGTCCTTCAGGGGTCCGAGATTACTAATCGATTTGTAAAGGGCCCTTCGGGGGTCTGAGATTACTAATCGATTTGTAAAGGGGTCCTTCGGGGGTCTGAGATTACTAATCGATTTGTAAAGGGTCCTTCGGGGGTCTGAGATTACTAATCGATTTGTAAAGGGGTCCTTCGGGGGTCTGAGATTACTAATCGATTTGTAAAGGGGTCCTTCGGGGGTCTGAGATTACTAATCAATTTGTAAAGGGTCCTTCGGGGGTCTGACATTACTGATCGATTTGTAAAGGGGTCCTTCGGGGGTCTGAGATTACTAATCGATTTGTAAAGGGGTCCTTCGGGGGTCCGAGATTACTAATCGATTTGTAAAGGGTCCTTCGGGGGTCTGAGATTACTAATCGATTTGTAAAGGGGTCATTCGGAGGTCTGAGATTACTAATCGATTTGTAAAGGGTTCTTCGGGGGTCTGAGATTACTAATCGATTTGTAAAGGGGTCCTTCGGGGGTCTGTGATTACTAATCGATTTGTAAAGGGGTCCTTCGGGGGTCTGAGATTAGTAATCGATTTGTAAAGGAGTCCTTCGGGGGTCTGAGATTACTAATCGATTTGTAAAGTGTCCTTCGGGGGTCTGTGATTACAAATCGATTTGTAAAGGGGTCCTTCGGGGGTCTGAGATTACTAATCGAATTGTAAAGGGGTCCTTCGGGGGTCCGTGATTACTAATCGATTTGTAAAGTGTCCTTCGGGGGTCTGTGATTACTTATGGATTTGTAAAGTGTCCTTCGGGGGTCTGTGATTACTAATCGATTTGTAAAGGTGTCCTTCGGGGGTCTGAGATTACTAATCGATTTGTTAAGGGGTCCTTCGGGGGTCTGAGATTACTAATCGATTTGTAAAGGTGTCCTTCGGGGGTCTGTGATTACGAATCGATTTGTAAAGGTGTCCTTCGGGGGTCTGAGATTACTAATCGAATTGTAAAGGGGTCCTTCGGGGGTCCGTGATTACTAATCGATTTGTAAAGTGTCCTTCGGGGGTCTGTGATTACTTATGGATTGGTAAAGTGTCCTTCGGGGGTCTGTGATTACTAATCGATTTGTAAAGGTGTCCTTCGGGGGTCTGAGATTACTAATCGATTTGTTAAGGGGTCCTTCGGGGGTCTGAGATTACGAATCGATTTGTAAAGGGGTCCTTCGGGTGTCTGAGATTACTAATCGATTTGTAAAGGGGTCCTTCGGGGGTCTGAGATTACTAATCGATTTGTAAAGGGGTCCTTCGGGGGTCTGAGATTACTAATCGATTTGTAAAGGGGTCCTTCGGGGGTCTGAGATTACTAATCGATTTGTAAAAGGGTCCTTCGGGGGTCTGAGATTACGAATCGATTTGTAAAGGGGTCCTTCGGGGGTCTGAGATTATTAATCGATTTGTAAAGGGGTCCTTCGGGGGTCTGAGATTACTAATCGATTTGTAAAGGGGTCCTTCGGGGGTCTGAGATTACTAATCGATTTGTAAAGTGTCCTTCGGGGGTCTGTGATTACTAATCGATTTGTAAAGGGGTCCTTCGGGGGTCCGTCATTACTAATCGATTTGTAAAGGTGTCCTTCGGGGGTCCGAGATTACTAATCGATTTGTAAAGGGTCCTTCGGGGGTCTGCGATTACTAATCGATTTGTAAAAGGGTCCTTCAGGGGTCTGAGATTACTAATCGATTTCTAAAGGATCCTTCGGGGGTCTGAGATTACTAATCGATTTGTAAAGGTGTCCTTCGGGGGTCTGAGATTACTAATCGATTTGTAAAGGGTCCTTCGGGGGACTGAGATTACTAATCGATTTGTAAAGCGTCCTTCGGGGGTCTGAGATTACTAATCGATTTGTAAAGGGGTCCTTCGGGGGTCTGAGATTACTAATCGATTTGTAAAGGGGTCCTTCGGGGGTCTGAGATTACTAATCGATTTGTAAAGCGTCCTTCGGGGGTCTGAGATTACTAATCGATTTGTAAAGGGGTCCTTCGGGGGTCCGTGATTAATAATCGATTTGTAAAGGTGTCCTTCGGGGGTCTGAGATTACTAATCGATTTGTAAAGGGGTCCTTCGGGGGTCCGAGATTACTAATCGATTTGTAAAGGGTCCTTCGGGGGTCTGAGATTACTAATCGATTTGTAAAGGGGTCCTTCGGGGGTCCGTGATTAATAATCGATTTGTAAAGGGGTCCTTCGGGGTCTGAGATTACTAATCGATTTGTAAAGGGGTCCTTCGGGGGACTGAGATTACTAATCGATTTGTAAAGGGGTCCTTCGGGGGTCTGAGATTACTAATCGATTTGTAAAGGGGTCCTTCGGGGGTCTGTTATTACTAATCGATTTGTAAAGTGGTCCTTCGGGGGTCTGAGATTACTAATCGATTTGTAAAGGGGTCCTTCGGGGGTCTGTGATTACTAATCGATTTGTAAAGCGTCCTTCGGGGTCTGAGATTACTAATCGATTTGTAAAGGGGTTCTTCGGGGGTCTGAGATTATTAATCGATTTGTAAAGGGGTCCTTCGGGGGTCCGAGATTACTAATCGATTTGTAAAGGGATCCTTCGGGGGTCTGAGATTACTAATCGATTTGTAAAGTGTCCTTCGGGAGTCTGAGATTACTAATCGATTTGTAAAGGGGTCCTTCGGGGGTCCGAGATTACTAATCGATTTGTAAAGGGGTCCTTCGGGGTTCTGTGATTACTAATCGATTTGTAAAGGTGTCCTTCGGGGGCCTGAGATTACTAATCGATTTGTAAAGGGGTCCTTCGGGGGTCTGAGATAACTAATCGATTTGTAAAGGGGTCCTTCGGAGGTCTGTGATTACTAATCGATTTGTAAAGGAGTCCGTCAGGGGTCTGAGATTACTAATCGATTTGTAAAGGGGCCCTTCGGGGGTCTGTGATTACTAATCGATTTGTAAAGGGGTCCTTCGGGGGTCTGAGATTACTAATCGATTTGTAAAGGGGTCCTTCGGGGGTCTGAGATTACTAATCGATTTGTAAAGGATCCTTCGGGGGTCTGAGATTACTAATCGATTTGTAAAGGTGTCCTTCGGGGGTCTGAGATTACTAATCGATTTGTAAAGGGTCCTTCGGGGGACTGAGATTACTAATCGATTTGTAAAGCGTCCTTCGGGGGTCTGAGATTACTAATCGATTTGTAAAGGGGTCCTTCGGGGGTCTGAGATTACTAATCGATTTGTAAAGGGGTCCTTCGGGGGTCTGAGATTACTAATCGATTTGTAAAGGGGTCCTTCGGGGGTCTGAGATTACTAATCGATTTGTAAAGGGGTCCTTCGGGGGTCCGTGATTAATAATCGATTTGTAAAGGTGTCCTTCGGGGGTCTGAGATTACTAATCGATTTGTAAAGGGGTCCTTCGGGGGTCCGAGATTACTAATCGATTTGTAAAGGGTCCTTCGGGGGTCTGAGATTACTAATCGATTTGTAAAGGGGTCCTTCGGGGGTCCGTGATTAATAATCGATTTGTAAAGGGGTCCTTCGGGGTCTGAGATTACTAATCGATTTGTAAAGGGGTCCTTCGGGGGACTGAGATTACTAATCGATTTGTAAAGGGGTCCTTCGGGGGTCTGAGATTACTAATCGATTTGTAAAGGGGTCCTTCGGGGGTCTGTTATTACTAATCGATTTGTAAAGTGGTCCTTCGGGGGTCTGAGATTACTAATCGATTTGTAAAGGGGTCCTTCGGGGGTCTGTGATTACTAATCGATTTGTAAAGCGTCCTTCGGGGTCTGAGATTACTAATCGATTTGTAAAGGGGTCCTTCGGGGGTCTGAGATTATTAATCGATTTGTAAAGGGGTCCTTCGGGGGTCCGAGATTACTAATCGATTTGTAAAGGGGTCCTTCGGGGGTCTGAGATTACTAATCGATTTGTAAAGTGTCCTTCGGGAGTCTGAGATTACTAATCGATTTGTAAAGGGGTCCTTCGGGGGTCCGAGATTACTAATCGATTTGTAAAGGGGTCCTTCGGGGTTCTGTGATTACTAATCGATTTGTAAAGGGGTCCTTCGGGGGTCTGAGATTACTAATCGATTTGTAAAGGTGTCCTTCGGGGGCCTGAGATTACTAATCGATTTGTAAAGGGGTCCTTCGGGGGTCTGAGATTACTAATCGATTTGTAAAGGGGTCCTTCGGAGGTCTGTGATTACTAATCGATTTGTAAAGGGGTCCTTCGGGGGTCTGAGATTACTAATCGATTTGTAAAGGGTCCTTCGGGGGACTGAGATTACTAATCGATTTGTAAAGCGTCCTTCGGGGGTCTGAGATTACTAATCGATTTGTAAAGGGGTCCTTCGGGGGTCTGAGATTACTAATCGATTTGTAAAGGGGTCCTTCGGGGGTCTGAGATTACTAATCGATTTGTAAAGCGTCCTTCGGGGGTCTGAGATTACTAATCGATTTGTAAAGGGGTCCTTCGGGGGTCCGTGATTAATAATCGATTTGTAAAGGTGTCCTTCGGGGGTCTGAGATTACTAATCGATTTGTAAAGGGGTCCTTCGGGGGTCCGAGATTACTAATCGATTTGTAAAGGGTCCTTCGGGGGTCTGAGATTACTAATCGATTTGTAAAGGGGTCCTTCGGGGGTCCGTGATTAATAATCGATTTGTAAAGGGGTCCTTCGGGGTCTGAGATTACTAATCGATTTGTAAAGGGGTCCTTCGGGGGACTGAGATTACTAATCGATTTGTAAAGGGGTCCTTCGGGGGTCTGAGATTACTAATCGATTTGTAAAGGGGTCCTTCGGGGGTCTGTTATTACTAATCGATTTGTAAAGTGGTCCTTCGGGGGTCTGAGATTACTAATCGATTTGTAAAGGGGTCCTTCGGGGGTCTGTGATTACTAATCGATTTGTAAAGGGGTCCTTCGGGGGTCTGAGATTACTAATCGATTTGTAAAGGGGTCCTTCGGGGGTCTGAGATTACTAATCGATTTTTAAAGGGGTCCTTCGGTGGTCTGAGATTACTAATCGATTTGTAAAGTGTCCTTCGGGGGTCTGTGATTACTTATGGATTTGTAAAGCGTCCTTCGGGGGTCTGTGATTACTAATCGATTTGTAAAGGTGTCCTTCGGGGGTCTGAGATTACTAATCGATTTGTTAAGGGGTCCTTCGGGGGTCTGTGATTACGAATCGATTTGTAAAGGTGTCCTTCGGGGGACTGAGATTACTAATCGAATTGTAAAGGGGTCCTTCGGGGGTCCGTGATTACTAATCGATTTGTAAAGTGTCCTTCGGGGGTCTGTGATTACCTATGGATTTGTAAAGTGTCCTTCGGGGGTCTGTGATTACTAATCGATTTGTAAAGGTGTCCTTCGGGGGTCTGAGATTACTAATCGATTTGTTAAGGGGTCCTTCGGGGGTCTGAGATTACTAATCGATTTGTAAAGGGGTCCTTCGGGGGTCTGAGATTACTAATCGATTTGTAAAGGTGTCCTTCGGGGGTCTGAGATTACTAATCGATTTGTAAAGGGGTCCTTCGGGGGTCTGAGATTACGAATCGATTTGTAAAGGGGTCCTTCGGGGTCTGAGATTACTCATCGATTTGTAAAGGGGTCCTTCGGGGGTCTGAGATTACTAATCGATTTGTAAAGGGGTCCTTCGGGGGTCTGAGATTACTAATCGATTTGTAAACGGGTCCTTCGGGGGTCTGAGATTACTAATCGATTTGTAAAGTGTCCTTCGAGGGTCTGAGATTACTAATCTATTTGTAAAGGGGTCCTTCGGGATCTGAGATTACGAATCGATTTGTGAAGGGGTCCTTCGGACGTCCGAGATTACTAATCGATTTGTAAAAGGGTCCTTCGGGGGTCTGTGATTACGAATCGATTTGTAAAGGGGTCCTTCGGGGGTCTGAGATTATTAATCGATTTGTAAAGGGGTCCTTCGGGGGTCTGAGATTACTAATCGATTTGTAAAGTGTCCTTCGGGGGTCTGTGATTACTAATCGATTTGTAAATGGGTCCTTCGGGGGTCCGTCATTACTAATCGATTTGTAAAGGTGTCCTTCGGGGGTCCGAGATTACTAATCGATTTGTAAAGGGTCCTTCGGGGGTCTGCGATTACTAATCGATTTGTAAAAGGGTCCTTCAGGGGTCTGAGATTACTAATCGATTTGTAAAGGATCCTTCGGGGGTCTGAGATTCCTAATCGATTTGTAAAGGTGTCCTTCGGGGGTCTGAGATTACTAATCGATTTGTAAAGGGTCCTTCGGGGGACTGAGATTACTAATCGATTTGTAAAGCGTCCTTCGGGGGTCTGAGATTACTAATCGATTTGTAAAGGGGTCCTTCGGGGGTCTGAGATTACTAATCGATTTGTAAAGCGTCCTTCGGGGGTCTGAGATTACTAATCGATTTGTAAAGGGGTCCTTCGGGGGCCCGTGATTAATAATCGATTTGTGAAGGTGTCCTTCGGGGGTCTGAGATTACGAATCGATTTGTAAAGGGGTCCTTCGGGGGTCCGAGATTACTAATCGATTTGTAAAGGGTCCTTCGGGGGTCTGAGATTACTAATCGATTTGTAAAGGGGTCCTTCGGGGGTCCGTGATTAATAATCGATTTGTAAAGGGGTCCTTCGGGGTCTGAGATTACTAATCGATTTGTAAAGGGGTCCTTCGGGGGTCTGAGATTACTAATCGATTTGTAAAGGAGTCCTTCGGGGGTCTGTGATTACTAATCGATTGGTAAAGGGGTCCTTCGGGGGTCTGTGATTACTAATCGATTTGTAAAGGGGTCCTTCGGGGGTCTGAGATTACTAATCGATTTGTAAAGGGGTCCTTCGGGGGTCTGTTATTACTAATCGATTTGTAAAGGGGTCCTTCGGGGGTCTGTTATTACTAATCGATTTGTAAAGGGGTCCTTCGGGGGTCTGTTATTACTAATCGATTTGTAAAGGGGTCCTTCGGGGGTCTGTTATTACTAATCGATTTGTAAAGGGGTCCTTCGGGGGTCTGAGATTACTAATCGATTTGTAAAGGGGTCCTTCGGGGGTCTGAGATTACTAATCGATTTGTAAAGGGGTCCTTCGGGGGTCTGAGATTACTAATCGATTTGTAAAGCGTCCTTCGGGGGTCTGAGATGACTAATCGATTTGTAAAGGGGTCCTTCGGGGGTCTGTTATTACTAATCGATTTGTAAAGTGGTCCTTCGGGGGTCTGAGATTACTAATCGATTTGTAAAGGGGTCCTTCGGGGGTCTGTTATTACTAATCGATTTGTAAAGGGGTCCTTCGGGGGTCTGTTATTACTAATCGATTTGTAAAGGGGTCCTTCGGGGGTCTGTTATTACTAATCGATTTGTAAAGGGGTCCTTCAGGGGTCTGTTATTACTAATCGATTTGTAAAGTGTCCTTCGGGGGTCTGAGATTACTAATCGATTTGTAAAGGGGTCCTTCGGGGTCTGAGATTATTAATCGATTTGTAAAGGGGTCCTTCGGGGGTCCGAGATTACTAATCGATTTGTAAAGGGGTCCTTCGGGGGTCCGAGATTACTAATCGATTTGTAAAGCGTCCTTCGGGGGTCTGAGATTACTAATCGATTTGTAAAGGGGTCCTTCGGGGGTCTGAGATTACTAATCGATTTGTAAAGGGGTCCTTCGGGGGTCCGAGATTACTAATCGATTTGTAAAGCGTCCTTCGGGGGTCTGAGATTACTAATCGATTTGTAAAGGGGTCCTTCGGGGGTCTGAGATTACTAATCGATTTGTAAAGGGGTCCTTCGGGGGTCCGAGATTACTAATCGATTTGTAAAGTGTCCTTCGGGGGTCTGAGATTACTAATCGATTTGTAAAGTGTCCTTCAGGGGTCTGAGATTACTAATCGATTTGTAAAGGGGTCCTTCGGGGGTCTGTGATTACTAATCGATTTGTAAAGGGGTCCTTCGGGGGTCTGAGATTACTAATCGATTTGTAAAGGGGTCCTTCGGGGTTCTGTGATAACTAATCGATTTGTAAAGGTGTCCTTCGGGGGCCTGAGATTACTAATCGATTTGTAAAGGGGTCCTTCGGGGGTCTGAGATTACTAATCGATTTGTAAAGGGGTCCTTCGGAGGTCTGTGATTACTAATCGATTTGTAAAGGAGTACGTCAGGGGTCTGAGATTACTAATCGATTTGTAAAGGGGCCCTTCGGGGGTCTGTGATTACTAATCGATTTGTAAAGGGGTCCTTCGGGGGTCTGAGATTACTAATCGATTTGTAAAGGGGTCCTTCGGGGGTCTGAGATTACTTATCGATTTGTAAAGGGGTCCTTCAGGGGTCTGAGATTACTAATCGATTTTTAAAGGGGTCCTTCGGTGGTCTGAGATTACTAATCGATTTGTAAAGGGGTCATTCGGGGGTCTGAGATTACTAATCGATTTGTAAAGGGTCCTTCGGGGGTCCGAGATTACTAATCGATTTGTAAAGGGGTCCTTCGGGGGTCTGAGATTAATAATCGATTTGTAAAGGGGTCCTTCGGGGGTCTGAGATTACTAATCGATTTGTAAAGGGGTCCTTCGGGGGTCTGAGATTACTAATCGATTTGTAAAGGGGTCCTTCGGGGGTCTGAGATTACTAATCGATTTGTAAAGGGGTCCTTCGTGGGTCTGAGATTACTAATCGATTTGTAAAGGCTCCTTTGGGGGTCTGTGATTACTAATCGATTTGTAAAGGGTCCTTCGGGGGTCTGAGATTACTAATCGATTTGTAAAGGGGTCCTTCGGGGGTCTGAGATTACTAATCGATTTGTAAAGGGTCCTTCGGGGGTCTGAGATCACTAATTGATTTGTAAAGGGGTCCTTCGGGGGTCTGAGATTACTAATCGATTTGTAAAGGGGTCCTTCGGGTGTCTGAGATTACTAATCGATTTGTAAAGGGGTCCTTCGGGGGTCTGTGATTACTAATCGATTTGTAAAGGGTCCTTCGGGGGTCTGAGATTAGGAATCGATTTGTAAAGGGGTCCTTCGGGGGTCTGAGATTACTAATCGATTTGTAAAGGGGTGCTTCGGGGGTCTGAGATTACTAATCGATTTGTAAATGGGTCCTTCGGGGGTCTGAGATTACTAATCGATTTGTAAAGTGTCCTTCGGGGGTCTGTGATTACTAATCGATTTGTAAAGGGGTCCTTCGGGGGTCTGAGATTATTAATCGATTTGTAAAGGGGTCCTTCGGGGGTCTGTGATTACCAATCGATTTGTAAAGGGGTCCTTCGGGGGTCTGAGATTACTAATCGATTTGTAAAGGGGTCCTTCGGGGGTCTGAGATTACTAATCGATTTGTAAAAGCGTCCTTCGGGGGTCTGAGATTACTAATCGATTTGTAAAGGGGTCCTTCGGGGGTCTGTGATTACTAATCGATTTGTAAAGGGGTCCATTGGGGGTCTGTGATTACTAATCGATTTGTAAAGGGGTCCTTCGGGGGTCTGAGATTACTAATCGATTTGTGAAGCGGTCCTTCGGGGGTCTGAGATTATTAATCGATTAGTAAAGGTGTCCTTCGGGGGTCCGAGATTACTAATCGATTTGTAAAGGGGTCGTTCAGTGGTCTGAGATTACTAATCGATTTGTAAAGGGGTCCTTCGGGGGTCTGAGATTACTAATCGATTTGTAAAGGGGTCCTTCGGGGGTCTGAGATTACTAATCGATTTGTAAAGCGGTCCTTCGGGGGTGTGAGATTACTAATCGATTTGTAAAGGGGTCCTTCGGGGGTCTGAGATTACTAATCGATTTGTAAAGGGGTCCTTCGGGGGTCTGAGATTACTAATCGATTTGTAAAGGGGTCCTTCAGGGGTCCGAGATTACTAATCGATTTGTAAAGGGGTCCTTCGGGGGTCTGTGATTACTAATCGATTTGTAAAGGGGTCCTTCGGGGGTCCGAGATTACTAATCGATTTGTAAAGGGGTCCTTCGGGGGTCTGAGTTTACTAATCGATTTGTAAAGTGTCCTTCGGGGGTCTGAGATTACTAATCGATTTGTAAAGGGGTCCTTCGGGGGTCCGAGATTACTAATCGATTTGTAAAGGGGTCCTTCGGGGGTCTGAGTTTACTAATCGATTTGTAAAGGGTCCTTCGGGGGTCTGAGATTACTAATCGATTTGTAAAGTGTCCTTCGGGGGTCTGAGATTACTAATCGATTTGTAAAGGGGTCCTTCGGGGGTCTGAGATTACTAATCGATTTGTAAAGGGGTCCTTCGGGGGTCTGAGTTTACTAATCGATTTGTAAAGGGTCCTTCGGGGGTCTGTGATTACTAATCGATTTGTAAAGTGTCCTTCGGGGGTCTGAGATTACTAATCGATTTGTAAAGGGGTCCTTCGGGGGTCTGAGATTACTAATCGATTTGTAAAGTGTCCTTCGGGGGTCTGAGATTACTAATCGATTTGTAAAGGGGTCCTTCGGGGGTCTGAGTTTACTAATCGATTTGTAAAGGGTCCTTCGGTGGTCTGAGATTACTAATCGATTTGTAAAGGTTCCTTCGGGGGTCTGAGATTATTAATCGATTTGTAAAGGGGTCCTTCGGGGGTCTGAGATTACTAATCGATTTGTAAAGGGGTCCTTCGGGGGTCTGAGATTACTAATCGATTTGTAAAGGGGTCCTTCGGGGGTCTGAGATTACTAATCGATTTGTAAAGGGGTCCTTCGGGGGTCTGAGATTACTAATCGATTTGTAAAGGGTCCTTCGGGGGTCCGAGATTACTAATCGATTTGTAAAGGGGTCCTTCGGGGGTCTGAGATTACTAATCGATTTGTAAAGGGTCCTTCGGGGGTCTGAGATTACTAATCGATTTGTAAAGGGGTCCTTCGGGGGTCTGAGATGACCAATCGATTTGTAAAGGGGTCCTTCGGGGGTCTGAGATTACTAATCGATTTGTAATGGGATCCTTCGGGGGTCTGAGATTACTAATCGATTTCTAAAGGGGTCCTTCGGGGGTCTGAGATTACTAATCGATTTGTAAAGGGGTCCTTCGGGGGTCTGAGATTACTAATCGATTTGTAAAGGGGTCCTTCGGGGGTCTGAGATTACTAATCGATTTGTAAAGTGTCCTTCGATTGACTGAGATTACTAATCTATTTGTAAAGGGGTCCTTCGGGGTCTGAGATTACGAATCGATTTGGAAAGGGGTCCTTCGGAGGTCCGAGATTACTAATCGATTTGTAAAGGGGTCCTTCGGGGGTCTGAGATTACCAATCGATTTGTAAAGGGGTCCTTCGGGGGTCTGAGATTATTAATCGATTTGTAAAGGGGTCCTTCAGGGGTCTGAGATTACTAATCGATTTGTAAAGTGTCCTTCGGTGGTCTGTGATAACTAATCGATTTGTAAAGGGGTCCTTCGGGGGTCCGTCATTACTAATCGATTTGTAAAGGTGTCCTTCGGGGGTCCGAGATTACTAATCGATTTGTAAAGGGTCCTTCGGGGGTCCGAGATTACTAATCGATTTGTAAAGGGTCCTTCGGGGGTCTGAGATTACTAATCGATTTGTAAAAGGGTCCTTCAGGGGTCTGAGATTACTAATCGATTTGTAAAGGATCCTTCGGGGGTCTGAGATTACTAATCGATTTGTAAAGGGGTCCTTCGGGGGTCTGAGATTACTAATCGATTTGTAAAGGGGTCCTTCGGGGGTCTGTGATTACTAATCGATTTGTAAAGGGGTCCTTTGGGGGTCTGTGATTACTAATCGATTTGTAAAGGGGTCCTTCGGGGGTCTGAGATTACTAATCGATTTGTGAAGCGGTCCTTCGGGGGTCTGAGATTATTAATCGATTAGTAAAGGTGTCCTTCGGGGGTCCGAGATTACTAATCGATTTGTAAAGGGGTCCTTCAGTAGTCTGAGATTACTAATCGATTTGTAAAGGGGTCCTTCGGGGGTCTGAGATTACTAATCGATTTGTAAAGGGGTCTTTCGGGGGTCTGAGATTACTAATCGATTTGTAAAGCGGTCCTTCGGGGGTGTGAGATTACTAATCGATTTGTAAAGTGTCCTTCGGGGGTCTGAGATTACTAATCGATTTGTAAAGGGGTCCTTCGGGGTCTGAGATTACTAATCGATTTGTAAAGGGGTCCTTCGGGGGTCTGAGATTACTAATCGATTTGTAAACGGGTCCTTCGGGGGTCTGAGATTACTAATCGATTTGTAAAGGTGTCCTTCGGGGGTCTGAGATTACTAATCGATTTGTAAAGGGGTCCTTCGGGGGTCTGAGATTACTAATCGATTTGTAAAGGGGTCCTTCAGGGGTCCGAGATTACTAATCGATTTGTAAAGTGTCCTTCGGGGGTCTGAGATTACTAATCGAATTGTAAAGGGGTCCTTCGGGGGTCCGTGATTACTAATCGATTTGTAAAGGGTCCTTCGGGGGTCTGAGATTACTAATCGATTTGTAAAGGGTTCCTTCGGGGGTCTGAGTTTACTAATCGATTTGTAAAGGGTCCTTCGGGGGTCTGAGATTACTAATCGATTTGTAAAGGGGTCCTTCGGGGGTCTGAGATTACTAATCGATTTGTAAAGGGTCCTTCGGGGGTCTGAGATTACTAATCGATTTGTAAAGGGGTCCTTCGGGGGTCTGAGTTTACTAATCGATTTGTAAAGGGTCCTTCGGGGGTCTGAGATTACTAATCGATTTGTAAAGGGGTCCTTCGGGGGTCTGAGATTACTAATCGATTTGTAAAGGGGTCCTTCGGGGGTCTGAGATTACTAATCGATTTGTAAAGTGTCCTTCGGGGGTCTGTGATTACAAATCGATTTGTAAAGGGGTCCTTCGGGGGTCCGTGATTACTAATCGATTTGTAAAGTGTGCTTCGGGGGTCTGTGATTACTAATCGATTTGTAAAGGTGTCCTTCGGGGGTCTGAGATTACTAATCGAATTGTAAAGGGGTCCTTCGGGGGTCCGTGATTACTAATCGATTTGTAAAGTGTCCTTCGGGGGTCTGTGTTTATTAATGAATTTGTAAAGTGTCCTTCGGGGTTCTGTGATTACTGATCGATTTGTAAAGGTGTCCTTCGGGGGTCTGAGATTACTAATCGATTTGTTAAGGGGTCCTTCGGGGGTCTGAGATTACTAATCGATTTGTAATGGGATCCTTCGGGGGTCTGAGATTACTAATCGATTTCTAAAGGGGTCCTTCGGGGGTCTGAGATTACTAATCGATTTGTAAAGGGGTCCTTCGGGGGTCTGAGATTACTAATCGATTTGTAAAGTGTCCTTCGATTGTCTGAGATTACTAATCTATTTGTAAAGGGGTCCTTCGGGGTCTGAGATTACGAATCGATTTGGAAAGGGGTCCTTCGGAGGTCCGAGATTACTAATCGATTTGTAAAGGGGTCCTTCGGGGGTCTGAGATTACCAATCGATTTGTAAAGGGGTCCTTCGGGGGTCTGAGATTATTAATCGATTTGTAAAGGGGTCCTTCGGGGGTCTGAGATTACTAATCGATTTGTAAAGTGTCCTTCGGGGGTCTGTGATAACTAATCGATTTGTAAAGGGGTCCTTCGGGGGTCCGTCATTACTAATCGATTTGTAAAGGTGTCCTTCGGGGGTCCGAGATTACTAATCGATTTGTAAAGGGTCCTTCGGGGGTCTGAGATTACTAATCGATTTGTAAAAGGGTCCTTCAGGGGTCTGAGATTACTAATCGATTTGTAAAGGATCCTTCGGGGGTCTGAGATTACTAATTGATTTGTAAAGGGGTCCTTCGGGGGTCTGAGATTACTAATCGATTTGTAAAGGTGTCCTTCGGGGGTCTGAGATAACTAATCGATTTGTAAAGGGTCCTTCGGGGGTCTGAGATTACTAATCGATTTGTAAAGGGTCCTTCGGGGGTCTGAGATTACGAATCGATTTGTGAAGGGGTCCTTCGGGGGTCCGTGATTAATAATCGATTTGTAAAGGGGTCCTTCGGGGGTCTGAGATTAATGATCGATTTGTAAAGGGGTCCTTCGGGGGTCTGAGATTACTAATCGATTTGTAAAGGGGTCCTTCGGGGGGTCTGAGATTACTAATCGATTTGTAAAGGGGTCCTTCGGGGGCCTGAGGTTACCAATCGATTTGTAAAGCGTCCTTCGGGGTCTGAGATTACTAATCGATTTGTAAAGGGGTCCTTCGGGGGTCTGAGATTATTAATCGATTTGTAAAGGGGTCCTTCGGAGGTCCGAGATTACTAATCGATTTGTAAAGTGGTCCTTCGGGGGTCTGAGATTACTAATCGATTTGTAAAGTGTCCTTCGGGGGTCTGAGATTACTAATCGATTTGTAAAGGGGTCCTTCGGGGGTCCGAGATTACTAATCGATTTGTAAAGGGGTCCTTCGGGGTTCTGTGATTACTAATCGATTTGTAAAGGTGTCCTTCGGGGGTCTGAGATTACTAATCGATTTGTAAAGGAGTCCTTCGGGGGTCTGAGATTACTAATCGATTTGTAAAGGGGTCCTTCGGAGGTCTGTGATTACTAATCGATTTGTAAAGGCGTCCGTCGGGGGTCTGAGATTACTAATCGATTTGTAAAGGGGCCCTTCGGGGGTCTGTGATTACTAATCGATTTGTAAAGGGGTCCTTCGGGGGTCTGAGATTACTAATCGATTTGTAAAGGGGTCCTTCGGGGGTCTGAGATTACTAATCGATTTGTAAAGCGGTCCTTCGGGGGTCCGTGATTACTAATCGATTTGTAAAGTGTCCTTCGGGGGTCTGAGATTACTAATCGATTTGTAAAGGAGTCCTTCGGGGTCTGAGATTACTAATCGATTTTTAAAGGGGTCCTTCGGGGGTCTGAGATTACTAATCGATTTGTAAAGGTGTCCTTCGGGGGTCTGAGATTACTAATCGATTTATAAAGGGGTCCTTCGGGGTTCTGTGATTACTAATCGATTTGTAAAGGTGTCCTTCGGGGGCCTGAGATTACTAATCGATTTGTAAAGGGGTCCTTCGGGGGTCTGAGATTACTAATCGATTTGTAAAGGGGTCCTTCGGAGGTCTGTGATTACTAATCGATTTGTAAAGGAGTCCGTCAGGGGTCTGAGATTACTAATCGATTTGTAAAGAGGCCCTTCGGGGGTCTGTGATTACTAATCGATTTGTAAAGGGGTCCTTCGGGGGTCTGAGATTATTAATCGATTTGTAAAGGGGTCCTTCGGGGGTCTGAGATTACTAATCGATTTGTAAAGAGGTCCTTCGGGGGTCTGAGATTACTAATCGATTTTTAAAGGGGTCCTTCGGTGGTCTGAGATTTCTAATCGATTTGTAAAGTGTCCTTCGGGGGTCTGTGATTACTTATGGATTTGTAAAGTGTCCTTCGGGGGTCTGTGATTACTAATCGATTTGTAAAGGTGTCCTTCGGGGGTCTGAGATTACTAATCGATTTGTTAAGGGGTCCTTCGGGGGTCTGAGATTACTAATCGATTTGTAAAGGTGTCATTCGGGGGTCTGTGATTACGAATCGATTTGTAAAGGTGTCCTTCGGGGGTCTGAGATTACTAATCGAATTGTAAAGGGGTCCTTCGGGGGTCCGTGATTACTAATCGATTTGTAAAGTGTCCTTCGGGGGTCTGTGATTACTTATGGATTTGTAAAGTGTCCTTCGGGGGTCTGAGATTACTAATCGATTTGTTAAGGGGTTCTTCGGGGGTCTGAGATTACTAATCGATTTGTAAAGGGGTCCTTCGGGGGTCTGAGATTACTAATCGATTTGTAAAGGGGTCCTTCGGGGGTCTGAGATTACTAATCGATTTGTAAAGGGGTCCTTCGGGGGTCTGAGATTACTAATCGATTTGTAAAGGGGTCCTTCGGGGGTCTGAGATTACTAATCGATTTGTAAAGTGTCCTTCGAGGGTCTGAGATTACTAATCTATTTGTAAAGGGGTCCTTCGGGATGTGAGATTACGAATCGATTTGTAAAGGGGTCCTTCGGACGTCCGAGATTACTAATCGATTTGTAAAAGGGTCCTTCGGGGGTCTGAGATTACGAATCGATTTGTAAAGGGGTCCTTCGGGGGTCTGAGATTATTAATCGATTTGTAAAGGGGTCCTTCGGGGGTCTGAGATTACTAATCGATTTGTAAAGTGTCCTTCGGGGGTCTGTTATTACTAATCGATTTGTAAAGGGGTCCTTCGGGGGTCCGTCATTACTAATCGATTTGTAAAGGTGTCCTTCGGGGGTCCGAGATTACTAATCGATTTGTAAAGGGTCCTTCGGGGGTCTGCGATTACTAATCGATTTGTAAAAGGGTCCTTCATGGGTCTGAGATTACTAATCGATTTGTAAAGGATCCTTCGGGGGTCTGAGATTCCTAATCGATTTGTAAAGGTGTCCTTCGGGGGTCTGAGATTACTAATCGATTTGTAAAGGGTCCTTCGGGGGACTGAGATTACTAATCGATTTGTAAAGCGTCCTTCGGGGGTCTGAGATTACTAATCGATTTGTAAAGGGGTCCTTCGGGGGTCTGAGATTACGAATCGATTTGTAAAGGGGTCCTTCGGGGGTCTGAGATTACTAATCGATTTGTAAAGGGGTCCTTCGGGGGTCTGAGATTACTAATCGATTTGTAAAGCGTCCTTCGGGGGTCTGAGATTGCTAATCGATTTGTAAAGGGGTCCTTCGGGGGTCCGTGATTAATAATCGATTTGTAATGGTGTCCTTCGGGGGTCTGAGATTACTAATCGATTTGTAAAGGGGTCCTTCGGGGGTCCGAGATTACTAATCGATTTGTAAAGGGTCCTTCGGGGGTCTGAGATTACTAATCGATTTGTAAAGGGGTCCTTCGGGGGTCCGTGATTAATAATCGATTTGTAAAGGGGTCCTTCGGGGTCTGAGATTACTAATCGATTTGTAAAGGGGTCCTTCGGGGGTCTGAGATTACTAATCGATTTGTAAAGGGGTCCTTCGGGGGGTCTGAGATTACTAATCGATTTGTAAAGGGGTCCTTCGGGGGTCTGAGATTACTAATCGATTTGTAAAGGGGTCCTTCGGGGGTCTGTTATTACTAATCGATTTGTAAAGTGGTCCTTCGGGGGTCTGAGATTACTAATCGATTTGTAAAGGGGTCCTTCGACGGTCTGAGATTACTAATCGATTTGTAAAGGGGTCCTTCGGGGGTCTGAGATTACTAATCGATTTGTAAAGGTGTCCTTCGGGGGTCTGAGATTACTAATCGATTTGTAAAGGGGTCCTTCGGGGGTCTGAGATTACGAATCGATTTGTAAAGGGGTCCTTCAGGGGTCCGAGATTACTAATCGATTTGTAAAGGGTCCTTCGGGGGTCTGAGATTACTAATCGATTTGTAAAGGGGTCCTTCGGGGGTCTGAGTTTACTAATCGATTTGTAAAGGGTCCTTCGGGGGTCTGAGATTACTAATCGATTTGTAAAGGGGTCCTTCGGGGGTCTGAGATTACTAATCGATTTGTAAAGGGGTCCTTCGGGGGTCTGAGATTACTAATCGATTTGTAAAGTGTCCTTCGGGGGTCTGAGATTACTAATCGATTTGTAAAGTGTCCTTCGGGGGTCTGAGATTACTAATCGAATTGTAAAGGGGTCCTTCGGGGGTCTGAGATTACTAATCGATTTGTAAAGTGTCCTTCGGGGGTCTGAGATTACTAATCGAATTGTAAAGGGGTCCTTCGGGGGTCCGTGATTACTAATCGATTTGAAAAGTGTCCTTCGGGGGTCTGTGTTTATTAATGAATTTGTAAAGTGTCCTTCGGGGTTCTGTGATTACTAATCGATTTGTAAAGGTGTCCTTCGGGGGTCTGAGATTACTAATCGATTTGTTAAGGGGTCCTTCGGGGGTCTGAGATTACTAATCGATTTGTAATGGGATCCTTCGGGGGTCTGAGATTACTAATCGATTTCTAAAGGGGTCCTTCGGGGGTCTGAGATTACTAATCGATTTGTAAAGGGGTCCTTCGGGGGTCTGAGATTACTAATCGATTTGTAAAGTGTCCTTCGATTGTCTGAGATTACTAATCTATTTGTAAAGGGGTCCTTCGGGGTCTGAGATTACGAATCGATTTGGAAAGGGGTCCTTCGGAGGTCCGAGATTACTAATCGATTTGTAAAGGGGTCCTTCGGGGGTCTGAGATTACCAATCGATTTGTAAAGGGGTCCTTCGGGGGTCTGAGATTATTAATCGATTTGTAAAGGGGTCCTTCGGGGGTCTGAGATTACTAATCGATTTGTAAAGTGTCCTTCGGGGGTCTGTGATAACTAATCGATTTGTAAAGGGGTCCTTCGGGGGTCCGTCATTACTAATCGATTTGTAAAGGTGTCCTTCGGGGGTCCGAGATTACTAATCGATTTGGAAAGGGTCCTTCGGGGGTCTGAGATTACTAATCGATTTGTAAAAGGGTCCTTCAGGGGTCTGAGATTACTAATCGATATGTAAAGGATCCTTCGGGGGTCTGAGATTACTAATCGATTTGTAAAGGGGTCCTTCGGGGGTCTGAGATTACTAATCGATTTGTAAAGGGGTCCTTCGGGGGTCTGTGATTACTAATCGATTTGTAAAGGGGTCCTTTGGGGGTCTGTGATTACTAATCGATTTGTAAAGGGGTCCTTCGGGGGTCTGAGATTACTAATCGATTTGTGAAGCGGTCCTTCGGGGGTCTGAGATTATTAATCGATTAGTAAAGGTGTCCTTCGGGGGTCCGAGATTACTAATCGATTTGTAAAGGTGTCCTTCAGTGGTCTGAGATTACTAATCGATTTGTAAAGGGGTCCTTCGGGGGTCTGAGATTACTAATCGATTTGTAAAGGGGTCTTTCGGGGGTCTGAGATTACTAATCGATTTGTAAAGGATCCTTCGGGGGTCTGAGATTCCTAATCGATTTGTAAAGGGTCCTTCGGGGGTCTGAGATTACTAATCGATTTGTAAAGGGTCCTTCGGGGGACTGAGATTACTAATCGATTTGTAAAGCGTCCTTCGGGGGTCTGAGATTACTAATCGATTTGTAAAGGGGTCCTTCGGGGGTCTGAGATTACTAATCGATTTGTAAAGGGGTCCTTCGGGGGTCTGAGATTACTAATCGATTTGTAAAGCGTCCTTCGGGGGTCTGAGATTGCTAATCGATTTGTAAAGGGGTCCTTCGGGGGTCCGTGATTAATAATCGATTTGTAAAGATGTCCTTCGGGGGTCTGAGATTACTAATCGATTTGTAAAGGGGTCCTTCGGGGGTCCGAGATTACTAATCGATTTGTAAAGGGTCCTTCGGGGGTCTGAGATTACTAATCGATTTGTAAAGGGGTCCTTCGGGGGTCCGTGATTAATAATCGATTTGTAAAGGGGTCCTTCGGGGTCTGAGATTACTAATCGATTTGTAAAGGGGTCCTTCGGGGGTCTGAGATTACTAATCGATTTGTCAAGGGGTTCTTCGGGGGTCTGAGATTACTAATCGATTTGTAAAGGGGTCCTTCGGGGGTCTGTTATTACTAATCGATTTGTAAAGTGGTCCTTCGGGGGTCTGAGATTACTAATCGATTTGTAAAGGGGTCCTTCGACGGTCTGAGATTACTAATCGATTTGTAAAGGGGTCCTTCGGGGGTCTCAGATTACTAATCGATTTGTAAAGGGGTCCTTCGGGGGTCTGAGATTACTAATCGATTTGTAAAGGTGTCCTTCGGGGGTCTGAGATTACTAATCGATTTGTAAAGGGGTCCTTCGGGGGTCTGAGATTACGAATCGATTTGTAAAGGGGTCCTTCAGGGGTCCGAGATTACTAATCGATTTGTAAAGGGTCCTTCGGGGGTCTGAGATTACTAATCGATTTGTAAAGGGGTCCTTCGGGGGTCTGAGTTTACTAATCGATTTGTAAAGGGTCCTTCGGGGGTCTGAGATTACTAATCGATTTGTAAAGGGGTCCTTCGGGGGTCTGAGATTACTAATCGATTTGTAAAGGGTCCTTCGGGGGTCTGAGATTACTAATCGATTTGTAAAGGGGTCCTTCGGGGGTCTGAGATTACTAATCGATTTGTAAAGGGGTCCTTCAGGGGTCCGAGATTACTAATCGATTTGTAAAGGGTCCTTCGGGGGTCTGAGATTACTAATCGATTTGTAAAGGGGTCCTTCGGGGGTCTGAGTTTACTAATCGATTTGTAAAGGGTCCTTCGGGGGTCTGAGATTACTAATCGATTTGTAAAGGGGTCCTTCGGGGGTCTGAGATTACTAATCGATTTGTAAAGGGTCCTTCGGGGGTCTGAGATTACTAATCGATTTGTAAAGGGGTCCTTCGGGGGTCTGAGATTACTAATCGATTTGTAAAGGGTCCTTCGGGGGTCTGAGATTACTAATCGATTTGTAAAGGGGTCCTTCGGGGGTCTGAGATTACTAATCGATTTGTAAAGGGGTCCTTCGGGGGTCCGTGATTACTAATCGATTTGTAAAGTGTCCTTCGGGGGTCTGTGTTTATTAATGAATTTGTAAAGTGTCCTTCGGGGTTCTGTGATTACTAATCGATTTGTAAAGGTGTCCTTCGGGGGTCTGAGATTACTAATCGATTTGTTAAGGGGTCCTTCGGGGGTCTGAGATTACTAATCGATTTGTAATGGGATCCTTCGGGGGTCTGAGATTACTAATCGATTTCTAAAGGGGTCCTTCGGGGGTCTGAGATTACTAATCGATTTGTAAAGGGGTCCTTCGGGGGTCTGAGATTACTAATCGATTTGTAAAGTGTCCTTCGATTGTCTGAGATTACTAATCTATTTGTAAAGGGGTCCTTCGGGGTCTGAGATTACGAATCGATTTGGAAAGGGGTCCTTCGGAGGTCCGAGATTACTAATCGATTTGTAAAGGGGTCCTTCGGGGGTCTGAGATTACCAATCGATTTGTAAAGGGGTCCTTCGGGGGTCTGAGATTATTAATCGATTTGTAAAGGGGTCCTTCGGGGGTCTGAGATTACTAATCGATTTGTAAAGTGTCCTTCGGGGGTCTGTGATAACTAATCGATTTGTAAAGGGGTCCTTCGGGGGTCCGTCATTACTAATCGATTTGTAAAGGTGTCCTTCGGGGGTCCGAGATTACTAATCGATTTGGAAAGGGTCCTTCGGGGGTCTGAGATTACTAATCGATTTGTAAAAGGGTCCTTCAGGGGTCTGAGATTACTAATCGATTTGTAAAGGATCCTTCGGGGGTCTGAGATTACTAATCGATTTGTAAAGGGGTCCTTCGGGGGTCTGAGATTACTAATCGATTTGTAAAGGGGTCCTTTGGGGGTCTGTGATTACTAATCGATTTGTAAAGGGGTCCTTCGGGGGTCTGAGATTACTAATCGATTTGTGAAGCGGTCCTTCGGGGGTCTGAGATTATTAATCGATTAGTAAAGGTGTCCTTCGGGGGTCCGAGATTACTAATCGATTCGTAAAGGGGTCCTTCAGTGGTCTGAGATTACTAATCCATTTGTAAAGGGGTCCTTCGGGGGTCTGAGATTACTAATCGATTTGTAAAGGGGTCTTTCGGGGGTCTGAGATTACTAATCGATTTGTAAAGTGTCCTTCGGGGGTGTGAGATTACTAATCGATTTGTAAAGGGGTCCTTCGGGGGTCTGAGATTACTAATCGATTTGTAAAGTGTCCTTCGGGGGTGTGAGATTACTAATCGATTTGTAAAGGGGTCCTTCGGGGGTGTGAGATTACTAATCGATTTGTAAAGGGGTCCTTCGGGGGTCTGAGATTACTAATCGATTTGTAAAGTGTCCTTCGGGGGTCTGAGATTACTAATCGATTTGTAAAGGGGTCCTTCGGGGGTCTGAGATTACTAATCGATTTGTAAAGGGGTCCTTCGGGGCTCTGAGATTACTAATCAATTTGTAAAGGGGTCCTTCGGGGGTCTGAGATTACTAATCGATTTGTAAAGGGGTCCTTCGGGGGTCTGAGATTACTAATCGATTTGTAAAGGGGTCCTTCGGGGGTCCGAGATTACTAATCGATTTGTAAAGTGTCCTTCGGGGGTCTGTGATTACTAATCGATTTGTAAAGGTGTCCTTCGGGGGTCTGAGATTACTAATCGAATTGTAAAGGGGTCCTTCGGGGGTCCGTGATTACTAATCGATTTGTAAAGTGTCCTTCGGGGGTCTGTGTTTATTAATGAATTTGTAAAGTGTCCTTCGGGGTTCTGTGATTACTAATCGATTTGTAAAGGTGTCCTTCGGGGGTCTGAGATTACTAATCGATTTGTTAAGGGGTCCTTCGGGGGTCTGAGATTACTAATCGATTTGTAATGGGATCCTTCGGGGGTCTGAGATTACTAATCGATTTCTCAAGGGGTCCTTCGGGGGTCTGAGATTACTAATCGATTTGTAAAGGGGTCCTTCGGGTGTCTGAGATTACTAATCGATTTGTAAAGGGGTCCTTCGGGGGTCTGAGATTACTAATCGATTTGTAAAGTGTCCTTCGATTGTCTGAGATTACTAATCTATTTGTAAAGGGGTCCTTCGGGGTCTGAGATTACGAATCGATTTGGAAAGGGGTCCTTCGGAGGTCCGAGATTACTAATCGATTTGTAAAGGGGTCCTTCGGGGGTCTGAGATTACCAATCGATTTGTAAAGGGGTCCTTCGGGGGTCTGAGATTATTAATCGATTTGTAAAGGGGTCCTTCGGGGGTCTGAGATTACTAATCGATTTGTAAAGTGTCCTTCGGGGGTCTGTGATAACTAATCGATTTGTAAAGGGGTCCTTCGGGGGTCCGTCATTACTAATCGATTTGTAAAGGTGTCCTTCGGGGGTCCGAGATTACTAATCGATTTGTAAAGGGTCCTTCGGGGGTCTGAGATTACTAATCGATTTGTAAAAGGGTCCTTCAGGGGTCTGAGATTACTAATCGATTTGTAAAGGATCCTTCGGGGGTCTGAGATTACTAATCGATTTGTAAAGGGGTCCTTCGGGGGTCTGAGATTACTAATCGATTTGTAAAGGTGTCCTTCGGGGGTCTGAGATTACTAATCGATTTGTAAAGGGTCCTTCGGGGGTCTGAGATTACTAATCGATTTGTAAAGGGGTCCTTCGGGGGTCTGAGATTAATGATCGATTTGTAAAGGGGTCCTTCGGGGGTCTGAGATTAATGATCGATTTGTAAAGGGGTCCTTCGGGGGTCTGAGATTAATGATCGATTTGTAAAGGATCCTTCGGGGGTCTGAGATTACTAATCGATTTGTAAAGGGTCCTTCGGGGGTCTGTGATTACAAATCGAATTGTAAAGGGGTCCTTCGGGGGTCTGAGATTACTAATCGAATTGTAAAGGGGTCCTTCGGGGGTCCGTGATTACTAATCGATTTGTAAAGTGTCCTTCGGGGGTCTGTGTTTATTAATGAATTTGTAAAGTGTCCTTCGGGGGTCTGTGATTACTAATCGATTTGTAAAGGTGTCCTTCGGGGGTCTGAGATTACTAATCGATTTGTTAAGGGGTCCTTCGGGGGTCTGAGATTACTAATCGATTTGTAATGGGATCCTTCGGGGGTCTGAGATTACTAATCGATTTGTAAAGTGTCCTTCGGGGGTCTGTGTTTATTAATGAATTTGTAAAGTGTCCTTCGGGGGTCTGTGATTACTAATCGATTTGTAAAGGTGTCCTTCGGGGGTCTGAGATTACTAATCGATTTGTTAAGGGGTCCTTCGGGGGTCTGAGATTACTAATCGATTTGTAATGGGATCCTTCGGGGTCTGAGATTACTAATCGATTTGTTAAGGGGTCCTTCGGGGGTCTGAGATTACTAATCGATTTGTAATGGGATCCTTCGGGGGTCTGAGATTACTAATCGATTTCTAAAGGGGTCCTTCGGGGGTCTGAGATTACTAATCGATTTGTAAAGGGGTCCTTCGGGGGTCTGAGATTACTAATCGATTTGTAAAGTGTCCTTCGATTGTCTGAGATTACTAATCTATTTGTAAAGGGGTCCTTCGGGGTCTGAGATTACGAATCGATTTGGAAAGGGGTCCTTCGGAGGTCCGAGATTACTAATCGATTTGTAAAGGGGTCCTTCGGGGGTCTGAGATTACCAATCGATTTGTAAAGGGGTCCTTCGGGGGTCTGAGATTATTAATCGATTTGTAAAGGGGTCCTTCGGGGGTCTGAGATTACTAATCGATTTGTAAAGTGTCCTTCGGGGGTCTGTGATAACTAATCGATTTGTAAAGGGGTCCTTCGGGGGTCCGTCATTACTAATCGATTTGTAAAGGTGTCCTTCGGGGGTCCGAGATTACTAATCGATTTGGAAAGGGTCCTTCGGGGGTCTGACATTACTAATCGATTTGTAAAAGGGTCCTTCAGGGGTCTGAGATTACTAATCGATTTGTAAAGGATCCTTCGGGGGTCTGAGATTACTAATCGATTTGTAAAGGGGTCCTTCGGGGGTCTGTGATTACTAGTCGATTTGTAAAGGGGTCCTTTGGGGGTCTGTGATTACTAATCGATTTGTAAAGGGGTCCTTCGGGGGTCTGAGATTACTAATCGATTTGTGAAGCGGTCCTTCGGGGGTCTGAGATTATTAATCGATTAGTAAAGGTGTCCTTCGGGGGTCCGAGATTACTAATCGATTCGTAAAGGGGTCCTTCAGTGGTCTGAGATTACTAATCGATTTGTAAAGGGGTCCTTCGGGGGTCTGAGATTACTAATCGATTTGTAAAGGGGTCTTTCGGGGGTCTGAGATTACTAATCGATTTGTAAAGGTGTCCTTCGGGGGTGTGAGATTACTAATCGATTTGTAAAGTGTCCTTCGGGGGTCTGAGATTACTAATCGATTTGTAAAGGGGTCCTTCGGGGTCTGAGATTACTAATCGATTTGTAAAGGGGTCCTTCGGGGGTCTGAGATTACTAATCGATTTGTAAAGGGGTCCTTCGGGGGTCTGAGATTACTAATCGATTTGTAAAGGTGTCCTTCGGGGGTCTGAGATTACTAATCGATTTGTAAAGGGGTCCTTCGGGGGTCTGAGATTACTAATCGATTTGTAAAGGGGTCCTTCGGGGGTCTGAGATTACTAATCGATTTGTAAAGGTGTCCTTCGGGGGTCTGAGATTACTAATCGATTTGTAAAGGGGTCCTTCGGGGGTCTGAGATTACTAATCGATTTGTAAAGGGGTCCTTCAGGGGTCCGAGATTACTAATCGATTTGTAAAGGGTCCTTCGGGGGTCTGAGATTACTAATCGATTTGTAAAGGGGTCCTTCGGGGGTCTGAGTTTACTAATCGATTTGTAAAGGGTCCTTCGGGGGTCTGAGATTACTAATCGATTTGTAAAGGGGTCCTTCGGGGGTCTGAGATTACTAATCGATTTGTAAAGGGGTCCTTCGGGGGTCTGAGATTATTAATCGATTTGTAAAGTGTCCTTCGGGGGTCTGTGATTACTAATCGATTTGTAAAGGTGTCCTTCGGGGGTCCGTGATTACTAATCGATTTGTAAAGTGTCCTTCGGGGGTCTGTGATTACTAATCGATTTGTAAAGGTGTCCTTCGGGGGTCTGAGATTACTAATCGAATTGTAAAGGGGTCCTTCGGGGGTCCGTGATTACTAATCGATTTGTAAAGTGTCCTTCGGGGGTCTGTGTTTATTAATGAATTTGTAAAGTGTCCTTCGGGGTTCTGTGATTACTAATCGATTTGTAAAGGTGTCCTTCGGGGGTCTGAGATTACTAATCGATTTGTTAAGGGGTCCTTCGGGGGTCTGAGATTACTAATCGATTTGTAATGGGATCCTTCGGGGGTCTGAGATTACTAATCGATTTCTCAAGGGGTCCTTCGGGGGTCTGAGATTACTAATCGATTTGTAAAGGGGTCCTTCGGGGGTCTGAGATTACTAATCGATTTGTAAAGTGTCCTTCGATTGTCTGAGATTACTAATCTATTTGTAAAGGGGTCCTTCGGGGTCTGAGATTACGAATCGATTTGGAAAGGGGTCCTTCGGAGGTCCGAGATTACTAATCGATTTGTAAAGGGGTCCTTCGGGGGTCTGAGATTACCAATCGATTTGTAAAGGGGTCCTTCGGGGGTCTGAGATTATTAATCGATTTGTAAAGGGGTCCTTCGGGGGTCTGAGATTACTAATCGATTTGTAAAGTGTCCTTCGGGGGTCTGTGATAACTAATCGATTTGTAAAGGGGTCCTTCGGGGGTCCGTCATTACTAATCGATTTGTAAAGGTGTCCTTCGGGGGTCCGAGATTACTAATCGATTTGTAAAGGGTCCTTCGGGGGTCTGAGATTACTAATCGATTTGTAAAAGGGTCCTTCAGGGGTCTGAGATTACTAATCGATTTGTAAAGGATCCTTCGGGGGTCTGAGATTACTAATCGATTTGTAAAGGGGTCCTTCGGGGGTCTGAGATTACTAATCGATTTGTAAAGGTGTCCTTCGGGGGTCTGAGATAACTAATCGATTTGTAAAGGGTCCTTCGGGGTTCTGAGATTACTAATCGATTTGTAAAGGGTCCTTCGGGGGTCTGAGATTACTAATCGATTTGTGAAGGGGTCCTTCGGGGGTCCGTGATTAATAATCGATTTGTAAAGGGGTCCTTCGGGGGTCTGAGATTAATGATCGATTTGTAAAGGGGTCCTTCGGGGGTCTGAGATTACTAATCGATTTGTAAAGGGGTCCTTCGGGGGGTCTGAGATTACTAATCGATTTGTAAAGGGGTCCTTCGGGGGCCTGAGGTTACCAATCGATTTGTAAAGCGTCCTTCGGGGTCTGAGATTACTAATCGATTTGTAAAGGGGTCCTTCGGGGGTCTGTTATTACTAATCGATTTGTAAAGGGGTCCTTCGGGGGTCTGAGATTATTAATCGATTTGTAAAGGGGTCCTTCGGAGGTCCGAGATTACTAATCGATTTGTAAAGTGGTCCTTCGGGGGTCTGAGATTACTAATCGATTTGTAAAGTGTCCTTCGGGGGTCTGAGATTACTAATCGATTTGTAAAGGGGTCCTTCGGGGGTCCGAGATTACTAATCGATTTGTAAAGGGGTCCTTCGGGGTTCTGTGATTACTAATCGATTTGTAAAGGTGTCCTTCGGGGGTCTGAGATTACTAATCGATTTGTAAAGGAGTCCTTCGGGGGTCTGAGATTACTAATCGATTTGTAAAGGGGTCCTTCGGAGGTCTGTGATTACTAATCGATTTGTAAAGGCGTCCGTCGGGGGTCTGAGATTACTAATCGATTTGTAAAGGGGCCCTTCGGGGGTCTGTGATTACTAATCGATTTGTAAAGGGGTCCTTCGGGGGTCTGAGATTACTAATCGATTTATAAAGGGGTCCTTCGGGGGTCTGAGATTACTAATCGATTTGTAAAGCGGTCCTTCGGGGGTGTGAGAGTACTAATCGATTTGTAAAGTGTCCTTCGGGGGTCTGAGATTACTAATCGATTTGTAAAGGGGTCCTTCGGGGTCTGAGATTACGAATCGATTTTTAAAGGGGTCCTTCGGGGGTCTGAGATTACTAATCGATTTGTAAAGGGGTCCTTCGGGGGTCTGAGATTACTAATCGATTTATAAAGGGGTCCTTCGGGGGTCTGAGATTACTAATCGATTTGTAAAGGGGTCCTTCGGGGGTCTGAGTTTACGAATCGATTTGTAAAGGGGTCATTCGGGGGTCTGAGATTACTAATCGATTTGTAAATGGGTCCTTCGGGGGTCCGTCATTACTAATCGATTTGTAAAGGTGTCCTTCGGGGGTCCGAGATTACTAATCGATTCGTAAAGGGGTCCTTCAGTGGTCTGAGATTACTAATCGATTTGTAAAGGGGTCCTTCGGGGGTCTGAGATTACTAATCGATTTGTAAAGGGGTCTTTCGGGGGTCTGAGATTACTAATCGATTTGTAAAGCGGTCCTTCGGGGGTCTGAGATTACTAATCGATTTGTAAAGTGTCCTTCGGGGGTCTGAGATTACTAATCGATTTGTAAAGGGGTCCTTCGGGGGTCTGAGATTACTAATCGATTTGTAAAGGGGTCCTTCGGGGGTCTGAGATTACTAATCGATTTGTAAAGGGGTCCTTCGGGGTCTGAGATTACTAATCGATTTGTAAAGGGGTCCTTCGGGGGTCTGAGATTACTAATCGATTTGTAAAGGTGTCCTTCGGGGGTCTGAGATTACTAATCGATTTGTAAAGGGGTCCTTCGGGGGTCTGAGATTACTAATCGATTTGTAAAGGGGTCCTTCAGGGGTCCGAGATTACTAATCGATTTGTAAAGGGTCCTTCGGGGGTCTGAGATTACTAATCGATTTGTAAAGGGGTCCTTCGGGGGTCTGAGTTTACTAATCGATTTGTAAAGGGTCCTTCGGGGGTCTGAGATTACTAATCGATTTGTAAAGGGGTCCTTCGGGGGTCTGAGATTACTAATCGATTTGTAAAGGGGTCCTTCGGGGGTCTGAGATTATTAATCGATTTGTAAAGTGTCCTTCGGGGGTCTGTGATTACTAATCGATTTGTAAAGGTGTCCTTCGGGGGTCTGAGATTACTAATCGAATTGTAAAGGGGTCCTTCGGGGGTCCGTGATTACTAATCGATTTGTAAAGTGTCCTTCGGGGTTCTGTGATTACTAATCGATTTGTAAAGGTGTCCTTCGGGGGTCTGAGATTACTAATCGATTTGTTAAGGGGTCCTTCGGGGGTCTGAGATTACTAATCGATTTGTAATGGGATCCTTCGGGGGTCTGAGATTACTAATCGATTTCTCAAGGGGTCCTTCGGGGGTCTGAGATTACTAATCGATTTGTAAAGGGGTCCTTCGGGGGTCTGAGATTACTAATCGATTTGTAAAGTGTCCTTCGATTGTCTGAGATTACTAATCTATTTGTAAAGGGGTCCTTCGGGGTCTGAGATTACGAATCGATTTGGAAAGGGGTCCTTCGGAGGTCCGAGATTACTAATCGATTTGTAAAGGGGTCCTTCGGGGGTCTGAGATTACCAATCGATTTGTAAAGGGGTCCTTCGGGGGTCTGAGATTATTAATCGATTTGTAAAGGGGTCCTTCGGGGGTCTGAGATTACTAATCGATTTGTAAAGTGTCCTTCGGGGGTCTGTGATAACTAATCGATTTGTAAAGGGGTCCTTCGGGGGTCCGTCATTACTAATCGATTTGTAAAGGTGTCCTTCGGGGGTCCGAGATTACTAATCGATTTGTAAATGGGTCCTTCGGGGGTCTGAGATTACTAATCGATTTGTAAAAGGGTCCTTCAGGGGTCTGAGATTACTAATCGATTTGTAAAGGATCCTTCGGGGGTCTGAGATTACTAATCGATTTGTAAAGGTGTCCTTCGGGGGTCTGAGATTACTAATCGATTTGTAAAGGGTCCTTCGGGGTTCTGAGATTACTAATCGATTTGTAAAGGGTCCTTCGGGGGTCTGAGATTAATGATCGATTTGTAAAGGGGTCCTTCGGGGGGTCTGAGATTACTAATCGATTTGTAAAGGGTCCTTCGGGGGTCTGAGATTACTAATCGATTTGTAAAGGGGTCCTTCGGGGGTCTGTGATTACTAATCGATTTGTAAAGGGGTCCTTCGGGGGTCTGAGATTAATGATCGATTTGTAAAGGGGTCCTTCGGGGGGTCTGAGATTACTAATCGATTTGTAAAGGGTCCTTCGGGGGTCTGAGATTACTAATCGATTTGTAAAGTGTCCTTCGGGGTCTGAGATTACTAATCGATTTGTAAAGGGGTCCTTCGGGGGTCTGAGATTACTAATCGATTTGTAAAGGGGGCCTTCGGGGGTCTGAGATTACTAATCGATTTGTAAAGGGGGCCTTCGGGGGTCTGAGATTACTAATCGATTTGTAAAGGGTCCTTCGGGGGTCTGAGATTACTAATCGATTTGTAAAGTGTCCTTCGGGGTCTGAGATTACTAATCGATTTGTAAAGGGTCCTTCGGGGGTCTGAGATTACTAATCGATTTGTAAAGTGTCCTTCGGGGTCTGAGATTACTAATCGATTTGTAAAGGGGTCCTTCGGGGGTCTGTGATTACTAATCGATTTGTAAAGTGTCCTTCGGGGGTCTGTGATTACTAATCGATTTGTAAAGTGTCCTTCGGGGGTCTGTGATTACTAATCGATTTGTAAAGGTGTCCTTCGGGGGTCTGAGATTACTAATCGAATTGTAAAGGGGTCCTTCGGGGGTCCGTGATTATTAATGAATTTGTAAAGTGTCCTTCGGGGGTCTGTGATTACTAATCGATTTGTAAAGGTGTCCTTCGGGGGTCTGAGATTACTAATCGATTTGTTAAGGGGTCCTTCGGGGGTCTGAGATTACTAATCGATTTGTAAAGGGGTCCTTCGGGGGTCTGAGATTACTAATCGATTTGTAAAGTGTCCTTCGATTGTCTGAGATTACTAATCGATTTGTAAAGGGGTCCTTCGGGGTCTGAGATTACGAATCGATTTGGAAAGGGGTCCTTCGGAGGTCCGAGATTACTAATCGATTTGTAAAGGGGTCCTTCGGGGGTCTGAGATTACCAATCGATTTGTAAAGGGGTCCTTCGGGGGTCTGAGATTATTAATCGATTTGTAAAGGGGTCCTTCGGGGGTCTGAGATTACTAATCGATTTGTAAAGTGTCCTTCGGGGGTCTGTGATAACTAATCGATTTGTAAAGGGGTCCTTCGGGGGTCCGTCATTACTAATCGATTTGTAAAGGTGTCCTTCGGGGGTCCGAGATTACTAATCGATTTGGAAAGGGTCCTTCGGGGGTCTGACATTACTAATCGATTTGTAAAAGGGTCCTTCAGGGGTCTGAGATTACTAATCGATTTGTAAAGGATCCTTCGGGGGTCTGAGATTACTAATCGATTTGTAAAGGGGTCCTTCGGGGGTCTGAGATTACTAATCGATTTGTAAAGGGGTCCTTCGGGGGTCTGTGATTACTAATCGATTTGTAAAGGGGTCCTTTGGGGGTCTGTGATTACTAATCGATTTGTAAAGTGTCCTTCGGGGGTCTGTGATTACTAATCGATTTGTAAAGGGGTCCTTCGGGGGTCTGAGATTACTAATCGATTTGTAAAGGGATCTTTCGGGGGTCTGAGATTACTAATCGATTTGTAAAGCGGTCCTTCGGGGGTGTGAGATTACTAATCGATTTGTAAAGTGTCCTTCGGGGGTCTGAGATTACTAATCGATTTGTAAAGGGGTCCTTCGGGGTCTGAGATTACTAATCGATTTGTAAAGGGGTCCTTCGGGGGTCTGAGATTACTAATCGATTTGTAAAGGGGTCCTTCGGGGGTCTGAGATTACTAATCGATTTGTAAAGGTGTCCTTCGGGGGTCTGAGATTACTAATCGATTTGTAAAGGGGTCCTTCGGGGGTCTGAGATTACTAATCGATTTGTAAAGGGGTCCTTCAGGGGTCCGAGATTACTAATCGATTTGTAAAGGGTCCTTCGGGGGTCTGAGATTACTAATCGATTTGTAAAGGGGTCCTTCGGGGGTCTGAGTTTACTAATCGATTTGTAAAGGGTCCTTCGGGGGTCTGAGATTACTAATCGATTTGTAAAGGGGTCCTTCGGGGGTCTGAGTTTACTAATCGATTTGTAAAGGGGTCCTTCGGGGGTCTGAGTTTACTAATCGATTTGTAAAGGGGTCCTTCGGGGGTCTGTGATTACTAATCGATTTGTAAAGGGGTCCTTCGGGGGTCTGTGATTACTAATCGATTTGTAAAGGGGTCCTTCGGGGGTCTGAGATTACTAATCGATTTGTAAAGGGGTCCTTCGGGGGTCTGAGATTATTAATCGATTTGTAAAGTGTCCTTCGGGGGTCTGTGATTACTAATCGATTTGTAAAGTGTCCTTCGGGGGTCTGAGATTACTAATCGAATTGTAAAGGGGTCCTTCGGGGGTCTGTGATTACAAATCGATTTGTAAAGGTGTCCTTCGGGGGTCTGTGATTACTAATCGATTTGTAAAGTTTCCTTCGGGGGTCTGTGTTTATTAATGAATTTGTAAAGGTGTCCTTCGGGGGTCTGAGATTACTAATCGATTTGTTAAGGGGTCCTTCGGGGGTCTGAGATTACTAATCGATTTGTAATGGGATCCTTCGGGGGTCTGAGATTACTAATCGATTTCTCAAGGGGTCCTTCGGGGGTCTGAGATTACTAATCGATTTGTAAAGGGGTCCTTCGGGGGTCTGAGATTACTAATCGATTTGTAAAGGGGTCCTTCGGGGGTCTGAGATTACTAATCGATTTGTAAAGTGTCCTTCGATTGTCTGAGATTACTAATCTATTTGTAAAGGGGTCCTTCGGGGTCTGAGATTACGAATCGATTTGGAAAGGGGTCCTTCGGAGGTCCGAGATTACTAATCGATTTGTAAAGGGGTCCTTCGGGGGTCTGAGATTACCAATCGATTTGTAAAGGGGTCCTTCGGGGGTCTGAGATTATTAATCGATTTGTAAAGGAGTCCTTCGGGGGTCTGAGATTACTAATCGATTTGTAAAGTGTCCTTCGGGGGTCTGTGATAACTAATCGATTTGTAAAGGGGTCCTTCGGGGGTCCGTCATTACTAATCGATTTGTAAAGGTGTCCTTCGGGGGTCCGAGATTACTAATCGATTTGTAAAGGGTCCTTCGGGGGTCTGAGATTACTAATCGATTTGTAAAAGGGTCCTTCAGGGGTCTGAGATTACTAATCGATTTGTAAAGGATCCTTCGGGGGTCTGAGATTACTAATCGATTTGTGAAGGGGTCCTTCGGGGGTCCGTGATTAATAATCGATTTGTAAAGGGGTCCTTCGGGGGTCTGAGATTAATGATCGATTTGTAAAGGGGTCCTTCGGGGGTCTGAGATTACTAATCGATTTGTAAAGGGGTCCTTCGGGGGCCTGAGGTTACCAATCGATTTGTAAAGCGTCCTTCGGGGTCTGAGATTACTAATCGATTTGTAAAGGGGTCCTTCGGGGGTCTGTTATTACTAATCGATTTGTAAAGGGGTCCTTCGGGGGTCTGAGATTATTAATCGATTTGTAAAGGGGTCCTTCGGAGGTCCGAGATTACTAATCGATTTGTAAAGTGGTCCTTCGGGGGTCTGAGATTACTAATCGATTTGTAAAGTGTCCTTCGGGGGTCTGAGATTACTAATCGATTTGTAAAGGGGTCCTTCGGGGGTCCGAGATTACTAATCGATTTGTAAAGGGGTCCTTCGGGGTTCTGTGATTACTAATCGATTTGTAAAGGTGTCCTTCGGGGGTCTGAGATTACTAATCGATTTGTAAAGGAGTCCTTCGGGGGTCTGAGATTACTAATCGATTTGTAAAGGGGTCCTTCGGAGGTCTGTGATTACTAATCGATTTGTAAAGGCGTCCGTCGGGGGTCTGAGATTACTAATCGATTTGTAAAGGGGCCCTTCGGGGGTCTGTGATTACTAATCGATTTGTAAAGGGGTCCTTCGGGGGTCTGAGATTACTAATCGATTTGTAAAGGGGTGCTTCGGGGGTCTGAGATTACTAATCGATTTGTAAAGCGGTCCTTCGGGGGTGTGAGAGTACTAATCGATTTGTAAAGTGTCCTTCGGGGGTCTGAGATTACTAATCGATTTGTAAAGGGGTCCTTCGGGGTCTGAGATTACGAATCGATTTTTAAAGGGGTCCTTCGGGGGTCTGAGATTACTAATCGATTTGTAAAGGGGTCCTTCGGGGGTCTGAGATTACTAATCGATTTGTAAAGGTGTCCTTCGGGGGTCTGAGATTACTAATCGATTTATAAAGGGGTCCTTCGGGGGTCTGAGATTACTAATCGATTTGTAAAGGGGTCCTTCGGGGGTCTGAGTTTACGAATCGATTTGTAAAGGGGTCATTCGGGGGTCTGAGATTACTAATCGATTTGTAAAGTGTCCTTCGGGGGTCTGTGATTACAAATCGATTTGTAAAGGGGTCCTTCGGGGGTCCGTGATTACTAATCGATTTGTAAAGTGTCCTTCGGGGGTCTGTGATTACTAATCGATTTGTAAAGGTGTCCTTCGGGGGTCTGAGATTACTAATCGAATTGTAAAGGGGTCCTTCGGGGGTCCGTGATTACTAATCGATTTGTAAAGTGTCCTTCGGGGGTCTGTGATTACTAATCGATTTGTAAAGGTGTCCTTCGGGGGTCTGAGATTACTAATCGATTTGTTAACATAGAAACATAGAGATAGGAACAGGAGTAGGCCATTCGGCCCTTCGAGCCTGCTCCGCCATTCAATGAGATCATGGCTGATCTTCGTCTGAGATCTTAGCTGATCTTACCAGTTCAGTACCCCGTCCCCGCCTTTTCTCCGTAACCCTTAATCCCCTTAGCCTTCAGAAATATATCCAATTCTCTCTTGAAAATATTTATTGAATTAGCCTTCACAGCCCTCTGTGGCAGGGAATTCCACAGGCTCACCACTCTTTGAGTGAAGAAATTCTTCCTCATCTCTGTTTTAAATGATTTGCCCGCTATTTTTAGACTGTGGCCCCTGGTTCTGTGCTCCCCTGCCATTGGAAACATTCTCTCTGAATTCAGCCTGTCCAGGCCTGCCATAATTTTATATGTTTCGATGAGATCCCCTCTCAATCTTCTAAACTCCAGTGAGTACAAGCCCAAACTATTCAATCTCTCCTCGTAGGTCATTCCCGCCATTCCAGGTATCAGCCTGGTGAATCGCCGCTGCACTCTTTCCATGGCAAGAACATCCTTCCGCAGATGGGGCGACCAAAACTGTACACAATACTCCAGATGCGGTCTCACCAGCACCTTGTACAGCTGTAGTAAGGTATCCCTATTCCTATACTCGAACCCCCTTGATATGAAGGCCAACATACCATTTGCCTTCTTAATCGCCTGTTGCACCTGCATGCTCTCCTTCAGTGACTGGTGCACAAGAACACCCAGGTCCCTCTGCACTTCCCCATCTCCCAATCTATTGCCATTTAGATAATAATCTACCCTCCTGTTTTTACCCCCAAAGTGGATAACCTCGCATTTATCCACATTATAGTGCATCTGCCACGTATCCGCCCATTCCCCCAACCTGTCCAAATCGCACTGTAGCCTCCTGACATCCTCATCAGAGCCCACCCCTCCTCCTAGTTTAGTGTCGTCAGCGAATTTGGAAATATTGCATCCAATTCCCTGATCCAGATCATTTATATATATTGTGAACAGCTGGGGTCCCAGGACAGATCCTTGCGGCACCCCGCTGGTCACTGCCTGCCACTCCGAAAACGAGCCGTTTATTCCAACTCTCTGTTTTCTATCCGCCAGCCAGTTCTCTATCCACGTTAATACTTTGCCCCCAATCCCATGAGCCTTAATTTTGCATGATAATCTTTTGTGTGGAACCTTATCGAAGGCTTTCTGGAAGTCAAGGTACACCACATCCACTGGCTCTCCCCCATCTATTTTACCAGTTACTTCCTCAAAAAATTCCAGCAGATTAGTCAAACACGATTTACCCTTTGTAAATCCATGTTGACTCTGTCCGATCCTTTCCCCATTTGTCAAGTGCTCCGCTATTTTATCCTTAATAATGGACTCTAGCATTTTGCCCACAACCGATGTAAGGCTTACTGGTCTATAATTCCCTGCTTTCTCTCTACCCCCCTTTTTAAATATTGGGGTAACATTAGCTACCCTCCAATCCACGGGTACTGTTCCCGAGTCAATGGAGTTCCGGAAGATGATCCTTAGAGCATCTGCTATCTCCAGGGCCACCTCCTTAAGTACCCTAGGATGTAGTTTATCAGGCCCCGGGGATTTGTCGGCCTTCAGTCCCCTCAACTTACCCAACACCATATCCCTAGAGATACTAATTTCTGTCAGCTCCTCCCTCTCATTAGTCCCTATGTTTGCCGATATTCCTGGGAGGTTATTTGTGTCCTCCTTTGTGAATACAGAACCAAAGTATGAGTTTAATTGGTCTGCCATTTCCTTATTCTCCATTATATATTAAGGGGTCCTTCGGGGGTCTGAGATTACTAATCGATTTGTAATGGGATCCTTCGGGGGTCTGAGATTACTAATCGATTTCTAAAGTGGTCCTTCGGGGGTCTGAGATTACTAATCGATTTGGAAAGGGGTCCTTCGGGGGTCTGAGATTACTAATCGATTTGTAAAGTGTCCTTCGATGGTCTGAGATTACTAATCTATTTGTAAAGGGGTCCTTCGGGGTCTGAGATTACGAATCGATTTGGAAAGGGGTCCTTCGGAGGTCCGAGATTACTAATCGATTTGTAAAGGGGTCCTTCGGGGGTCTGAGATTACCAATCGATTTGTAAAGGGGTCCTTCGGGGGTCTGAGATTATTAATCGATTTGTAAAGGGGTCCTTCGGGGGTCTGAGATTACTAATCGATTTGTAAAGTGTCCTTCGGGGGTCTGTGATAACGAATCGATTTGTAAAGGGGTCCTTCGGGGGTCCGTCATTACTAATCGATTTGTAAAGGTGTCCTTCGGGGGTCCGAGATTACTAATCGATTTGTAAAGGGTCCTTCGGGGGTCTGAGATTACTAATCGATTTGTAAAAGGGTCCTTCAGGGGTCTGAGATTACTAATCGATTTGTAAAGGATCCTTCGGGGGTCTGAGATTACTAATCGATTTGTAAAGGGGTCCTTCTGTGGTCTGAGGAGACTAATCGATTTGTAAAGGTGTCCTTCGGGGGTCTGAGATAACTAATCGATTTGTAAAGGGTCCTTCGGGGGTCTGAGATTACTAATCGATTTGTAAAGGGTCCTTCGGGGGTTTGAGATTACTAATCGATTTGTGAAGGGGTCCTTCGGGGGTCCGTGATTAATAATCGATTTGTAAAGGGGTCCTTCGGGGGTCTGAGATTAATAATCGATTTGTAAAGGGGTCCTTCGGGGTTCTGAGATTACTAATCGATTTGTAAAGGGGTCCTTCGGGGGGTCTGAGATTACTAATCGATTTGTAAAGGGGTCCTTCGGGGGTCTGTTATTACTAATCGATTTGTAAAGGGGTCCTTCGGGGGTCTGAGATTATTAATCGATTTGTAAAGGGGTCCTTCGGAGGTCCGAGATTACTAATCGATTTGTAAAGTGGTCCTTCGGGGGTCTGAGATTACTAATCGATTTGTAAAGTGTCCTTCGGGGGTCTGAGATTATTAATCGATTTGTAAAGGGGTCCTTCGGGGGTCCGAGATTACTAATCGATTTGTAAAGGGGTCCTTCGGGGTTCTATGATTACAAATCGATTTGTAAAGGTGTCCTTCGGGGGCCTGAGATTACTAATCGATTTGTAAAGGGGTCCTTCGGGGGTCTGAGATTACTAATCGATTTGTAAAGGGGTCCTTCGGAGGTCTGTGATTACTAATCGATTTGTAAAGGCGTCCGTCGGGGGTCTGAGATTACTAATCGATTTGTAAAGGGGCCCTTCGGGGGTCTGTGATTACTAATCGATTTGTAAAGGGGTCCTTCGGGGGTCTGAGATTGCTAATCGATTTGTAAAGCGGTCCTTCGGGGGTCTGAGATTACTAATCGATTTGTAAATGGGTCCTTCGGGGGTCTGAGATTATTAATCGATTTGTAAAGGGTCCTTCGGGGGTCCGAGATTACTAATCGATTTGTAAAGGGGTCCTTCAGTGGTCTGAGATTATTAATCGATTTGTAAAGGGGTCCTTCGGAGGTCTGAGATTACTAATCGATTAGTAAAGGGGTCCTTCGGGGGTCTGAGATTACTAATCGATTTGTAAAGGGGTCCTTCGGGGGTCTGAGATTACTAATCGATTTGTAAAGGGGTCCTTCGGGGGTCTGAGATTACTAATCGAATTGTAAAGGGTCCTTCGGGGGTCTGAGATTACTAATCGATTTGTAAAGGAGTCCTTTGGGGGTCTGAGATTACTAATCGATTTGTAAAGGTTCCTTCGGGGGTCTGAGATTACTAATCGATTTGTAAAGGGGCCCTTCGGGTGTCTGAGATTACTAATCGATTTGTAAAGCGGTCCTTCGGGGGTCTGTGATTACTAATCGATTTGTAAAGTGTCCTTCGGGGGTCTGAGATTACTAATCGATTTGTAAAGGGGTCCTTCGGGGGTCTGAGATTACTAATCGATTTGTAAATGGGTCCTTCGGGGGTCTGACATTACTAATCGATTTGTAAAGTGTCCTTCGGGGGTCTGTGATTACTAATCGATTTGTAAAGGGGTCCTTCGGGGGTCTGAGATTACTAATCGATTTGTAAAGGGGTCCTTCGGGGGTCTGTGATTACTAATCGATTTGTAAAGGGGTCCTTCGGGGGTCTGAGATTACCAATCGATTTGTAAAGGGGTCCTTCGGGGGTCTGAGATTACTAATCGATTTTTAAAGTGGTCCTTCGGGGGTCTGAGATTACTAATCGATTTGTGAAGGGGTCCTTCGGGGGTCTGAGATTACTAATCGATTTGTAAAGGTTCCTTCGGGGGTCTGAGATTACTAATCGATTTGTGAAGGGGTCCTTCGGGGGTCTGTGATTACTAATCGATTTGTAAAGGGGTCATTCGGGGGTCTGAGATTACTAATCGATTTGTAAAGGCTCCTTCGGGGGTCCGAGATTACTAATCGATTTGTAAAGGGGTCCTTCGGGGGTCTGAGATTACTAATCGATTTGTAAAGGGGTCCTTCGGGGGTCTGAGATTACTAATCGATTTGTAAAGGGGTCCTTCGGGGGTCTGAGATTACTAATCGATTTGTAAAGGGGTCCTTCGGGGGTCTGAGATTACTAATCGATTTGTAAAGGGGTCCTTCGGGGGTCTGAGATTACTCATCGATTTGTAAAGGGGTCCTTCGGGGGTCTGAGATTACTAATCGATTTGTAAAGGGGTCCTTCGGGGGTCTGAGATTACTGATCGATTTGTAAAGGGTCCTTTGGGGGTCTGAGATTACTAATCGATTTGTAAAGTGTCCTTCGGGGGTCTGAGATTACTAATCGATTTGTAAAGGGGTCCTTCGGGGGTCTGAGATTACTAATCGATTTGTAAAGGAGTCCTTCGGGGGTCTGAGATCACTAATCGTTTTGTAAAGTGTCCTTCGGGGGTCTGAGATTACTAATCGATTTGTAAAGGGGTCCTTCGGGGGTCCGTGATTACTAATCGATTTGTAAAGGAGTCCTTCGGGGGTCTGAGATCACTAATCGTTTTGTAAAGGTTCCTTCGGGGGTCTGAGATTACTAATCGATTTGTAAAGGGGTCCTTCGGGGGTCTGAGATTACGAATCGATTTGTAAAGGGTCCTTCGGGGGTCTGAGATTACTAATCGATTTGTAAAGGGGTCCTTCGGGGGTCTGAGATTAGTAATCGATTTGTAAAGGGGTCCTTCGGGGGTCTGTGATTACTAATCGATTTGTAAAGGGGTCCTTCGGGGATCTGAGATTACTAATCGATTTGTAAAGGGGTCCTTCGGGGGTCTGAGATTACTAATCGATTTGTAAAGGGGTCCTTCGGGGGTCTGAGATTACGAATCGATTTGTAAACGGGTCCTTCGGGGTTCTGAGATTACTGATCGATTTGTAAAGGGTCCTTCGGGGGTCTGAGATTACCAATCGATTTGTAAAGGGGTCCTTCGGGGGTCTGAGATTACTAATCGATTTGTAAAGGGGTCCTTCGTGGGTCTGAGATTACTAATCGATTTGTAAAGGGGTCCTTCGGGGGTCTGTGATTACTAATCGATTTGTAAAGGGTCCTTCGGGGGTCTGAGATTACTAATCGATTTGTAAAGGGGTCCTTCGGGGGTCTGAGATTACTAATCGATTTGTAAAGGGGTCCTTCGGGGGTCTGAGATTACTAATCGATTTGTGAAGCGGTCCTTCGGGGGTCTGAGATTATTAATCGATTTGTGAAGAGGTCCTTCGGGGGTCTGAGATTACTAATCGATTTGTAAAGGGGTCCTTCGGGGGTCTGAGATTACTAACCGATTTGTAAAGGGGTCCTTCGGGGGTCCGTGATTACTAATCGATTTGTAAAGGGGTCCTTCGGGGGTCTGAGATTACTAATCGATTTGTAAAGGGGTCCTTCGGGGGTCTGAGATTACTAATCGATTTGTAAAGGGGTCCTTCGGGGGTCTGTGATTACTAATCGATTTGTAAAGGGGTCCGTCAACCATTAACGTTTGAGACCCACGGCCGTATAAAAAGCAAAAATAATATTTTTGTCAGATTGATTCTCTGCTCCGATTAGAGACAAGGGGCTAGAAATTCAGTATCGCCACAGTTGGGGCGCTAACTTTTGAAAAGTAGTCGAAGTGGCGCCAGGCGCTAATGATTCTCTCCTGCCGGGTAACCCAGCCTTAGCGCTCCAAGAGGGAAGTGGAGCGCTAAATCAAGCGTAAACCCCTTCTCCTAGGGCGCTAATGTCCGAGAGCGGGGCGGGAGCGACAGAGCGCTGAACAATGTGGAGTGAAAAGATACCGGCATCGCTGGCTGCTTCCCTCGCTTAAAGGGAAGGGCCATTGATGATTCACAACATACTTCTGCTCAGTTCTGTGTTGCCAGGCGACCTGCGCGACTGCCATTGCAGCCTCAAACACTCTCAGAGAGTGGAGGGCTTGGACCTCTCGCAGCAATAAAGCATCGGAAACTTTCAGCAGGCGCCGGACGGGTGCAAAGAATAAAGTTTGGCCCACCGGAAATAGCGCTCCCCAAGCGGCCAGTCATGTCAGCCGTGGCTCAGTGGGCAGCACTCTCGCCTCTGAGTCAGAAGGTTGTGGGTTCAAATCCTACTCCAGGGACTTGAGCACATAAAGCTAGGCTGACGCTCCAGTGCGGTGCTGAGGGAGCGCTGCACTGTCAGAGGTGCCGTCTTTCGGATGAGACGTTAAACAGAGGCCCCGTCTGCCCTCTCAGGTGGACTTAAAAGATCCCACGGCACTATTTCGAAGAAGAGAAGGAGAGTTCTCCCCGGTGTCCTGGCCAATATTTATCCCTCAATCAACATCACTAAAAAACAGATTATCTGGTCATTATCACATTGCTGTTTCTGGGAGCTTGCTGTGCACAAATTGTGACTACCGTGTTTCCCACATTACAACAGTGACTACACTTCATTGGCTGTAAAGCACTTTGAGACGTCCAGTGGTTGCGAAAGGCGCTATAGAAATGCGAGTGTTTCTTTTAGCCGAGGTGAGGACGCCTCCTCTTCCTGCCGTTGATCACGCCCGGCCATACAGTGTGGGGGGGGCGGGAGGCAACTTCACATCTGGGGCGGTAATGGGGCGCTGCGCACTTTATTACGTCATGATCTGCCAGGTGCTAGAGGGCGAGGCGGTAAGTGTTAGCGCCAGCGCTAGATCGGCAGGGAAGTTCGCGGGCGTCGCTGAATTCGTCGCGCCCGGTCGCCAACCCCTCAGCGCCCCCGTTACCGCCTTCCCCAGGCGCTAACAGGAGGCGCAAAGCAGCCGAATTTCTCCCCCAAGGTGTTCAGAAGGTGTAAGAATAAAGTACGGAGCAATTACAAGCTCAGCACAGGGTGACCCTGATTGAAAACCATTTAACCGTTTAAAGGCGGGGGTAAACCTCAGTCATTTAGTGAGAAGCGATGGTGGATCTTTCCTTGGTCTGTATGGGGTTCACATGTGAGTTGTGGGTCCCCATTGCTTGGACCTACTCTGGGGAGCTGAGCTGTTGGTTCAGCTTGTGTTCAACTTTTATTTTATTTTCTCTCCATTCCTCGACTTTTGTAAGAATTCACACAACACCAGGTTATAGTCCAACAGTTTTATTTGAAATCACAAGCTTTCGGAGCGCTGCTCCTTCGTCAGGTGAAGTGGAGAGATGCATAAAGACACAGCTTATATAGTCAGAGAATAATGCCAGATGTTTACAGGTAATCTTTCTAACTGCCATTTATCACACCTCGACTTTGGGCAGGATTACAGCATTTGATGCTTCAAATGTCCAAGTGAAAAGCAGCTAATTGTCGATGCTGGAAATTTGAAACCTAGAACCCTGCAGCACAGAAGAGGCCATGCGGCCTGTCACGCCTGTGAATGAGCTGTCCAATTAATCCCACTCCCCAGCGTTTTCCCTATAACCCTGCAGATTTTTCCTCTTCAAGTACATGTCCAATTGCCCTTTGAAAGTTACAATGGAATCTGATTCCACCACACTTTCAGCAAGTGCGTTCCAGATCATAACAACCCTCTGTGTGAAGAATTGTCTCCCCATTTCCCCTCTAGTTCTTATCTCTGACCTCTGGTTATTGACCCACTTGCCAGAGGAAACAGTTTCTGCCTACTTGCTCTATCAAAACCCCCGATAATTTTGAATACCTCTATTAGGTCTCCCTGAACCTTCTCTGCTCTAAGGAGAACAAGCCCAGCTTCTCCAATCTCTCCACATAACTGAAGTCCCTCATCCCTGGTATCATCCTGGTAAATCTCCTCTGCACCCTCTCCAGGGCCTTGACACCTTTCCTAAAGTGTGGTGCCCAGAACTGGACACAATACTCCAGCTGAGGCCTAACCAGTAAAGGTTTAGAATAACTATCTTGTTTTTGTATTCAATGCCTCTATTTACAAAGCAAAGTATTCCATACGCTTTCTTAACTGCCTTATCAACTTGCCCTGCCACCTTCAAGGATTTGGGAATATGCACCCCCAGGTCCCTCTGCTCTTGCACCCCCTCAAAATAGTCCCATTTAGATTATACTGCCTCTCCATGCTGTTTCTCCCAAAGTGCATCACTTCACACTTATCCACATTTCATCTGCCATGTGTCTGCGATTTCACCAGTCTGTCTGTGTCCTCCTGAAATCTGCTGCTATCTTGTTCACTATTTACTACGTTGCCAAGTTTTGGATCACCCGCAAACTTCAACATTGCACTCCCTACACCCAAGTCCAGGTCATTTATATATGACAAGAACTGCTGCAAGCCTCACACCCACATCTCACAGCTTGCACACACTGCCAGCTGTTCAACCATGACAGGATCATCAGCCAAACACATTGTACAACACTCAGCTGTGGCTCAGTGGGTGGCACTCTCGCCTCTCAGTCAGAAGGTTGTGGGTTCAAGTCCCACTCCATAGACTTGAGCACAAAAATTTAAGCTGATGCTCCGAGATGCTAACTTTCGGAGGAGATGTTAAATCGAGGCCCCGTCTGCCCTCTCAGGTGGCCATAGTCCTATGGCACTATTTTGAAAAACTGTAGCTGAGTTATCCCCAGCGTCCTAGTCAATATTTATCCCTCAATCAACATCAATAAAACAGATTACCTGGTTATTATCACATTGCTGTTTGTGTGAACTTGCTGTGCACAATTTGGCTGCTGTGTTTCCTACATTAAACAGTGAGTACAGTTCAAAAGTTCTTCATTGGCTGTAAAGTGCTTTGGGACGTATATAAATGCAAGTCTTTCTTTCTTTCACTCACTGACACACTTCCTTCTCTCTCGCGGGATAAGGTGATGGACAAACAGAGGCAGCAGGAGTTAACCAGAGGGAGACAGGCGCGCCTCCATATTCTAACCCCCGTGGAGGAGGCGCTACTGTAATATATGTGGGTAGAACAAATGAAGGATAGCACAGGTACCAGCTCGCTGGAGGGAGAGGTCGCACACGGCAATGCTCCCTTTAAGCTGCGCGGCATTTGAATGGGCCGCTCAGCCCATTAAAGGGGCTGTGCAGGCCAAATAAATGATGGGGAACATTGGCACACGGGTTCCACTGCAGAGGACGCAGATGAGCACTTCGATGGGTCAGCCTACGGAAAGTCGCTGATGGGTATACACAACAAAACGTTTGGTGCATTGGCAGGCTGGCCAGAAAGACTGCCATCAATGTCAAGGAGTATGGAGGAGCCCGGCACCAACTTTTCACATGGCTTTGCACAGAGCTTAGTGCCCATCCTCTCCAGAATGGACGTGGTGGCTAACTCCATTCGCACAGTTGTGGACCCACCATGATGCAGCGTTTGATGGCCAACCTTACGGCTTCCATTGCAGCACGAGCAGCAGCCGCCCAATGCCGGAGTGCTGCAGTGGAAGCTCAGACTGCTGCCATCATGGCTGTGAATTACAGTGTCCAAAGGAGCTTGCAGGGTGTTACAGCAGTCCACCAATCTGTCCTCCAACAGACTGAGCTTGAGCACAGAGCTTGGAGACACTGTAGGGGGTGGCGTGTGCCCAGTCAGCTCTGCCCCTGACTGTCTCTGAGCGCTTCGAATCGCTCCCACACCCCTGGGTTCTAGACACCAGACATAGGTACAGGCGGCGATACAGAAAATCGAGTAGACAAGTGCAAGGTGCAAGATAACCGCAATTTTTATTGAAGACACAATAAAACACAATCTTACTGAGAATTAGTGATATAATTACAGGCATATAAAATTACACTTATTTGGGAATGGGGAACACACGGCACATCGAGGGAACAAACACATTAAAAATCCCCTTATCCTTATCCCACCCCCAATACCTAACTAGATTAAGCTAGGAGGGGCCAGGAATTCATGCTCACCAATTCGAAACCTGTTGGTATAACTGGTTGTGGGTTTTGAGGTTCACTCTTGTTGTCCTTTGGGGTTCGTCGTCGTCACGTGCTCGCAGGGCGAGGCGATGGAGTTGTTTGTGCAAAGCACCCTCCTTTTCCTCCGCTAATGTCTTCGTTGAGTACTTTGTTGCGATGGGTCTTCTTCTTCTTCGGGCGGTTTGGTCGCCATCGTTTTTTTTGTGGTTGGGACTCGGTTGGTGGTTTTTACCGTTAGACAGATTTTTCTACCCAAGCTTCAAACGCCAATTTATTCTTAATTGACCTTGCTATCCATGCTTCGAACACCAACTTATTCATCAAACGCCAGCTTATAACTAGGCCGTTTGTCTCGATTTCACTGTCCATGCATCAAACGCCAGCTTATAACTAGGCCGTTTGTCTCGATTTCACTGTCCATGCATCAAATGCTAGCTTATAACTAGGCCGTTTGTCTCGATTTCACTGTCCATGCATCAAACGCCAGCTTATAACTAGGTCGTTTGTCTCGATTTCACTGTCCATGCATCAAACGCCAGCTTATAACTCGGCCGTTTGTCCCCCAACGCGTCTTTCCGCTGCCCTTCTCTACCTTTACCGGTTTTACCGTTTTTCTCATCTCATCTCGTCCCGTCTCGTCTCATCTGTTCGTGGCCCCGTATGCCCTGTGCGTTTTCGATTCGGGTCTCGTTCTCCTCCCGCGTTTGGCCCCCGGTGTGGTAATGGGCGTCCTTGGTGTCAAGCGGCGCGGGGAGGGAGAAGAGAGCCGGCAACGAGGCACGAAGCAAGGGCGAGAGGCAGGAGGCAAAGGCCAAGAGAGCGAGAGCTACCGGTGGGCCTACAATTATACTCGGTTCTTCACCCCTTATCTGCGCGCCAAATCCGGTCAGTCCATTGTCTAACTTTTGGCGGGCTCGTCTAAAATGATTACAGTCATTTATTTTAACGACTTCTGGGGTGGTTGTCTCTGTGTTTAATGGCTTCGATATCCTGGCTGTTTGTTATTTATGAAACTTAATCGGGTTTTCCTGGCTCGGTGGCCTCGTTGACCTGTTACCAATTATATATGCAAAAGGTGATGGCCTCAAGATTAGGCCCATCCTGACTTGATCTGTTCCAAGGTGAAGAATGCATATTCTGTGTTTACCTAGCTGTCTGGCTTTACAAAGTCTTTCACAGATGCATGCTAGGTTTCATTTCAGGGCCTGCCTTTTGCAGGGCCTTGCTTTTAAAATCCTGTCGGTTTTGGTCACGAGGGTTCAGAAGCCATTTTGGGTACCCTTTGTAATAACTTGTCCATACAGGGTCCCTTTATCCATAACTTTTGGGGAATGTGGGAATTTTGAGAACCCTACTCTCTCCCCTGTTGATACTAAACTCGCTTTAAGTATCATCCTGACAAGGTGAGGAAAATTTCCGACCCTCCATAGTCAATCTTCCCCTGCAATTACCTATCTATGATCCCACGACACATGCATTTCCCATTCTGTAAAAATGTAGTGTACATAAGCATACATAGAATAATTACAGTCATTTACACACATCCAAGCATGGAGGGGTCCAACACCCCTGCACCACTTGGTACACACACACTTTATTAAAACAACACGTCGAAAATCTTTATTAAAAACAACAAAAGAACACCAAGAAAAATCTTTATTCAGAAATACACAAAAAAATTCAAATGGGTTTATCTCCCTCCACCTTGACATAATGTTCCTTCCAGGTCCTTTGGTGTCGGAATTCTAGTATTTGACCTTTTCCCTTGCACTGAGTGCACGCCAGGTACAATACTATTCCCAGCTGGCAAACCACGAGGATGTGGGAAGCCAGTCTAATCCACGAAAGGATCTCTATGTTTTCAAAAATGTCCCACCAGGGTGGAACCACAATATCCAATATTTTGGCCCCAATCTCTACCGTCTTCTGCTCCAGAGTGTAGAAATGTTTCTGTGAGACTATTACTGCTTTGCGAACCTGTCCCAGTTTACCTCCCTGAGCTGACCTTCTGTGAGCACCGGGGCTAGTACATGGGTGGGGGTCCGCATAACCCGGCCAGTCATCAGCTCGTACGGGGAGTAACCCGTGCTTTTTGACTGGCTGGCCCAGATCCCCATCAGGACGAACAGTAGGACCTCTGCCCATTTTCTAGGCGAGTCCACCATCTCTTTCCTCAGCCTTTCCTTTAAGGTCCTATTCATCCTCTCCACAATCCCTGATGACTGTGGGTTGTGGGCAACGTGCCACTTCCCCGCGATGCCGAGCAGCATAAGGGTATTCTGCATTACCTGCCCAGTAAAGTGACTCCCTTGGTCAGACTCCGCATACTGTGGTAGCCCCCACCGCGAGAACACCTCCTGGACCAGGATCCTGGCAGTACCCAGAGCTGTGGCTGTTCTGCAGGGGAAGGCTTCTACCCATTTCGTGAACACATCTACCAGGACTAGGCAGTACTTATAGCCTCCCTGGGCGATGGGCAGGGGCCCGATGTAGTCGACCTGTATCGACTGCCATGGTCCCTCTACCCTCCTGATGTGTCCCATAGGTACCTTCCTTTTGTGGGGATCAGGGTTGTTAGTAGCACACACCAGACAGCCGGTGCAGAACTCGCGGACATCTTCCCTGAGTCCTGGCCACCATCCCGCCTGTTCCACCCGCTGCCAGGTGGTCTCAGTCCCGGGATGCCCCGCTCCTCGACCCTCATGGGCCAGTGGAAGGAATTCCCTCCGGTGCTGCTGTGGCACAACCCACTGTTCTCCCCGGAACAGCATGCCCTCTTTCACAGAGAGGGTCGCTGTGCCGTAAGGGCCCTCTGCCCTTTTGTTGCATTTGCAAAGATAATCCAGAGGCCGTATGCAGAGCTCAGTTCATGTTGCTTTTAATGGCTGATCCAAAACACACTCTACAGGCAAAAGCAATCAAATACCTATATCCAATGTCAGACACAATACAACGATAACAGCACTATCAAACTCCATGAGCTCAGGCCAAGGCAATCGAGTACCTATCACCAATGTCAGACATAACATTTCCTCCCCCCTCACAGAATTTCAAACATGAAATGTAGTGACAAAGTCCTGTATGTGGCCAGGGCGAGAACATGTACAAACAGGCCGAGGTGCGGACTGGTGAAGAGCAGGCTGAGACACAACATCTGCTTGAGGGTTGGCTGGCTGAGCCACATGTGCATCCCGCCACTCTGGGGGTAAGGCTTGGGGATTAGGTCCGTACAATCCCGCATCAGGGGGTGCTGGCACCTTCCGAAGGCGGCTGGCATGCCACCGAGAGCCGTCAGTGAGGCAGAAAGTGGCTGGTCCAAGTTGGCGGCTGATTTGGAGAGGGGAGGACCAGAATGAGGCCATCTTATTGTTGCGGTGAGGCCTGCGGACTCTGACCCAATCGGAGACTGAGATGTTGGGCGAGTTGGCCCTCTTCGACTGGTCGAAGCGGAGTTTCATCTTCTCCTGCTGTCTAGCGACTGTGGCTTGAGCCGGTGGAGCAGGGCTCTGAGCTAGCGAGGGGCGGAGCCTGCCAAGGGGCAGCATGAGCTCACGGCCTAGCATGAGGGATGCGGGTGAGACCCCTGTAGTGGAATGCTGGGAGGCTCTGTAGTGCAGCAGTGTGTGGAGGAGGGCCTTGTCAAACACACACCCCTGGGATAGGTGTGCTCTGAGGCCATTTTTCAGTGTCTGTTTAAAACGCTCCACCCCCCCATTTGACTCGGGGTGGTAGTGACGGATGCCCTTGCTCTCAAGGTAAGAGGAGAGTTCCGAAGAGACCATTTGGGGGCCATTGTCTGTGGTGATGGCCTTTGGATGCCCCCAGCGGGAGAAGAGGGACTCAAGGATATCGATGATGACCCGAGAGGCGACGGAGCCCACGGCAGTGACCTCTGGCCATTTTGAGTGCAGGTCATAGGTCACCACTAGGAACCGTTGATGGTGAAGGACACCATGGACCTCCCCGCAGACGTCCAGCTGCAGGTGCTCCCAGGGCTGAGAGGGCCAGGCAAGGGGTTGCAGGGGTGGAGGAGCTTGGTGGCCAGTCTTGCCACTTACAAGGCAGGCTGCACAGTCCTTGACCAGGGCCTCGATTTCCCTGTCGATACCCGGTCACCACACTAGGTCTCGGCATCGTTGTTTGAGCTTCACTATGCCCAAGTGGCCCTCGTGCACCATGGTTAAAACACGCGCACGAAGGGCACTTGGGACCACAGTGCAGAGCCCACGTGCAACACAGGAGTCATTCCAGCAGGAGAGCTCCTCTTTAATGCTGGGGTAGGCAGACAGTGTACAGGTGCCACCGCTCACATGCCCAGACGCACGCCAGCGCCTCACGCTCGCCTACTGAGTACTTCTGTTCAGTGGGGCTAAGGGCTCGGGAGGCAAAGGTGATTGGTTTCTCCACTCCATTCTGTATCTGCGATAACACCGCCCCCACAGCTGCAGCAGACGCGTCGCAGGTGACGAGGGTGAGACTGGTGACGTCAAAGTGAGCCAACACTGGAGGCGACGTGAGCTGTGATTTGAGGAGGCGAACAGCTTCCATACAGGCTTGTGACCACACCCAGGGCTCATCCTTTCGCAGGAGCTGGCGCAGTGGGGCTGTGGTGGCTGAGTACTGGGACAAAAACTTCAGATAGTACCCAGTCATGCCAAGGAAGGAGGTAACCTGTGCAGCAGAGCTGGATTCTGGGATGCTGTGAATGGCATCCACGTTTGATTGGAGTGGGGATATACCATCAGCCGACAACCGAAACCCCACAAATTCGATCTCTGAAACAGCAAAGACACACTTTTCGCCATTCAGTGTGAGCTTGTGTTTTGCTAGAGCCGTGAAAACTCTGTGAAGGCGTTCATCGTGAGTGGAGGTCGAGGGCCCATGCACGACGATGTCATCCAGGTAGATGGCCACCCCAGGAATGCCCGTGAGCACAGAGGACATCACCTTTTGGAAGCAGCTGGGTGCAGAGCTAAGTCCAAATGGCGTCCTGGTGTACCGAAAGACGCCAGCATGTGTCACAAAAGCAGTGAGGTCCCTGCTGCTGGGGTGGAGGGGAACCTGTAGGTAGCCCTGTCGAAGGTCTAGTTTCAAGAACAGGATGGAACCATAGAACTGCGCTGTGAGTTCCTCTGACGTGGGCAGTGGATATTTGTCAGGGATTATGGCCTTATTCACTGCTCGAAGATCGACACAGACGTGTAGACCACCTGACTTTTTCGTTGCGACCACCAGGTTGGAGACCCATGGGGAGGCATCAACTGGTTCGATGATGCCAGCTTCCAGTAGCTGCTTTAGTTCAGCTGTGACCCCGTCACGGAGAGCAAGCGGGATGCGGCGCAGTGGCTGAATGACAGGGGTAACGATGGAGTCAACCATGGGCTGGTGGGTGAAGGCAGTCAGGCAGCCCAGACCCTCGAAGAGTGCTGGCCATGTTTGGCGCCACGGTGAGGCGACGTGCAGAATCGCAGACCCGCCGGTGTCCAAGAGAAAAAAACCCAGGTCAGTGAAAAGATCCAGTCCCATCAGGTTAGCTCCTTGGCATGCCACATGAAAACAAAAATCTGGCAAAACTTTTGTTCCATAGCTTACAGTGAGGTTGACTGAGCCCACTAGTCCAATTTTTGAATTACCATACCCACAAAGGGCAGTGGAGGGCGCAGAGAGTGGCAGGGAGCTGAAAAAGCATTTGAACGTCTCCACATTCAGCAGTGAGACGCTGGCACCGGTATCCAACAACAGCGGGATGCACACATCATTCAGGTTAATTGTGCATGACTTGAAAGCCACTACTGGCCCAGAGCTCACGTTGTGAATTATAGTGCTTGAGGACTGAGAGTGTTCATTTGTAGCAACCGGGACAGAGCTGCAGACATTGGCAAAGTGATTTTGTTTTCCTCAATTGCGACAGGCTTGGCCGCGCGCGGGGCAATTCTGCGCTCTGGTAGCATGTGAACGAGATCCACAGTTTCCACACTGTTGCCACGGTAGCGCGCGTTGCTGCCGTCATGCGAGCATTACAGTGTCAGGGCTGTCGGGGCCGAGGGCGCCATCACTGGGTATGTGTGCTAGTTTCGCTGCACATTCGGCTGCAGACTCCACTTGAAAGGCAATGTTAACTGCCTGTGACAATGACAGAACGTCGAACTCGAGTAACAGTCTTTCATGCACTCTCACGTTGTTGGTGTGCTCTATTAGTTGATCATGCACCATCTCGCCTTGTAGTGCACCGAACTTGCACAAGCTAGCTAACCCCCTCAAATTCGCCACGTATTGATGCACAGACTCACCGGGAAGTTGGTGATGCTGTCTAAAAATGAATCGCCGCAGGAGGGCACTTTGTGGGGCAGAGAAGTGTGTGCTTAACAGAGCCATAGCCACATCATATATTTGAATTGAGTCTGCTGTGCCAAGTGTCCCAAGAACACGCTGGCCCTCCGCTCCCAAGCAATGGGATAACAGTGCCTTTTTCCGTGCTGTACTCACATTTTCTAGTCCGAGAGCAATGAGGTAGGTTTCAAAGGACTGTAACCAGCGAACCCATGGGATCGGGGGCTCACCGGGTAGTGCAAGGAAGGGAGGAGGTGGTGGAAGAGAGATTTCAGCCATCCTCGTCTCCAAATGTTGCGTTTGCAAAGATAATCCAGAGGCCATATGCAGAGCTCAATTCATGTTACTTTTAATGGCTGATCTAAACACACTCTTACAGGCAAAAGCAATTGAATACCTATATCCAATGTCAGACACAATACAATGATAACAGCACTATCAAACTCCATGTGCTCAGGCCAAGGCAATCGAGTACCTATCACCAATGTCAGACATAACACAGACAACACAAAGCTGGGTGGGCGTGTGTGCTGTGAGGAGGATGCCGAGAAACTCCAGGATGATTTGGACAGGTTGGATGATTGGGCAGAAGCATGGCAGATGCAATATAACATGGATAAATGTGAGGTTATCCACTTTGGTGGCAAAAACAGGAAGGCAGATTATTATCTGAATGGCTATAGATTGGGCGAAGGGGAAGTGCAAAGAGACCTGGGTGTCCTTGTGCACCAGTCACTGAAGGTAAGCATGCAGGTGCAGCAGGCGGTTAAGAAGGCAAATGGTATGTTGGCCTTGGTAGTGAGAGGGTTTGAGTACAGGAACAAGAATGTTTTGCTGCAGTTGTACAGGGCCTTGGTGAGACCACATCTTGAGTATTGTGCGCAGTTTTGGTCGCCTTATCTGAGGAAGGATGTTCTTGCCATGGAAGGAGTTCAGCGAAGATTCACCAGGCTGATATCTGGGATGGCAGGAATGACGTATGGGGAGAGATTGGGTTGATTGGGCTTGTACTCGCTGGAGTTTAGAAGAATGAAAGGGGATCTCATTGAAACTTATTAAATTCTGACAGGACTGGACAAACTAGATGCAGGAAGGATGTTCCCGATGGTCGGGGAGTCCAGAACCAGGGGTCACAGTCTAAGGATAAAGGGTATGCCATTTAGGACAGAAGTGAGGAGGAATTTCTTTACCCAGAGAGTAGTGAACCTGTGGAATTCTCTACCACAGAAGGCAGTAGAGGCCAATTCATTAAATATATTCAAGAAGGAGTTGGATATATTTCTTAAGGCTAAAGGGATCAAGGGGTATGGGGAGAAAGCAGGGACAGGGTACTGAATTTGGATGATCAGCCATGATCGCATTGAATGGTGGAGTAGGCTCGAGGGGCCGAATGGACTACTCCTGCTCCTATCTATATATATAAAAGGATACTTCTGTCTGTCATTCCGTCTGTCTGTCTGTCTGTCTGTCTGTCTGTCTGTCTTGAATTAACTCGAAAGTTATAGAGCGTACCTACACGTGCGTTACGTCAAAAGAAAGCTGACAATTCCAGAACCGTCCTAAGCATATTTACATTTCGGCCGGACAAAAATTGCGCCCGCGGTATCCAAAAAACGATCAACATTCCGCTCATTATCCGCTCATTAGCATCGAGTGACGTCGAGGTCGACCAATCGTACAGCGGGTTCCTGGCGCGTGCGGCCGGGGCCCTCCTACGGTCGAGTGATGGGACGATTGACCAATCCTACGCTTCGGTGACCTGACAGTCCACCAATCGGTGCCTGTGTGGGCGGGCCTTATCGTTCTGAACCGAGGTGAGTCGCCGCCATCTTGATTCCAAACTTTTCATTTCTTTTTCCTGCTTTCTGCATGTTTCTTTTCAAATCTACATTTCCAGCAAAAAAAAAGTTGCTTTTAAAAGACAAATTGTTTTTAAAAAAAGTTAATTAATTTGTAAATCTTTTGTCTAACCTCTATTATTTTCCTACTTTTCACCGTTTTTTCCAGGCCTCAAAGCCTGGGCGTCTGTTGACCAGCCATGCCCGAGCTAGGCGCCTCCCGTCGCGATCGACAAAAGGCCAGCGATCGCCGCCATCTTTGTGAAGGCTGGAGGGGGCGGGCCCGAGCCGAGCGTCGCCACCGTCGCCATCTTAGTAAAGGCGGGCGGGGCGGGAGTCAGCGTCCGCGTCATCTTCTGCCCCGAGTGCGACTTGAGTCCGGCTGGGCCTCACGCGGTAGGTTGCGCGGCGGTGTCTCTCTGGTCTTGAAGCCTGCTCGGGCGGGGACATCGGGAGATCGCGGGGCGGGACATCGGGAGATCCGGGGGCGGGACATCGGGGGGCGGGACATCGGGAGATCGGGGGGCGGGAGATCGGGGGGCGGGACATCGGGGGGCGGGACATCGGGAGATCGGGGGGCGGGAGATCGGGGGGCGGGACATCGGGAGATCGGGGGACGGGAGATCGGGGGATGGGAGATCGGGGGGGCGGCACATCGGGAGATCGTGGGGCGGGACATCGGGGGCGGGACATCGGGAGATCAGGGGGCGGGACATCGGGAGATCGGGGGCGGGACATCGGGAGATCGGGGGCGGGGCATCGGGGATCGGGAGATCGGGGGGCGGGAGATCGGAGATCGGGGGGCGGGGCGGGGCTCGGGAACTCCCCCTCTCCCCCTGCTCTCCCCCTCCCCTCCCCTCCTCCCCTTCCTCCCCCCCCTCCCCTTCCTCCACCCTCCCCTTCCTCCCCCTCCCTTCTTCCTCCCCCTCCCCCTCCTCCCCCTTCCCCTTCCTCCCCCCTCCCCTTCCCCCCTTCCCCCCCTCCCCCCTTCCTCCCCCTCCCCTCCCCCTCCCCCCCTCCCTCCCCCCCCCTCCTCCCCTCCCCTCCTCCCCCCCTCCTCCTCCCCCCCGCTTCCCCCCAGTCGCTGTCTCTCTTCCCCCCAGTCGCTCTCTCTCTTCCCCCCAGTCGCGCGCTCTCTCTCTCTCTCTTCCAACAACAACATGCCCTCGAAAAAGCCTCGGCACCGCCGGGCACTCCAGCTAGTCTTCTATAATTCTATGTCATCCTAATATCCTGAGCAGTCATCTCAAAACAATACTAATTGACAGATTATCTAGTCTCATTGCTCTGTGACAATATCCAGAGTGTAAATAGGGTCCCACCACAATTAACCACCAACAGATCAATTAAAGATTTTACAAGGAATTTCCTAGTTGTGAGAATGTGAAACTCACTGCCACATGAAGTGGTAAAAAGGTTACACATACATTTAGGGAGAGGCTTGATGCATACTTGGAGAAGGGATAGAGGAATATGGGACAGGTGGGAAGAGTTAAGAGTGGGAGGGGGCTATTGTGACATTTAAACACCAGCAAAGATCAGTGTTGCTATATGGTCCTCTTTTGTACTGTAGAATCTTTGTAATAAGTGACAACACTTAAAATTCAGCAACTTGGAAATCCTTAGATCGCGATGGAAAGGGTCTGTATATAAATACAAGCAGCTTTTTCACTTCACACTAATTGTGGTCACTTCAGCAATGTGCAGAACAAGCAAATATAAAAACTGTGCTGCAATTATCAGCAGCTTCATGAGGAGAACAGGAGGAGAAACAAATCCAATGCAAAGGGTGGATGAAAAAAAAATTCAAGCAATTCCTGCCCCGATGCAGATTTCTTGTTGATTCTGCTTCCCTCACTGCATAGAATCACACAGCACAGAAGGACACAGGAGGCCATTTAGCCCATTATTCCTGTGCTATCAAATTAATCCCTCTGCTGTGCCCTTTCCTCACAACCATACAAATGTTGCCTATTCAACTACACATCCAATTCCTTTTTTGAAAGTTGCTACTGAATCTACTTCCAACCACCCTTTTCAGGCAGTCCGTTCCAGAAAAGTCACAACGCATTTCCCCTTTTGTTGCTGCTACAGAATCAGGACGGAGGCCAAAAACATCTACATTTCCCAAATATATTTTGAAGCAGGGAGCGTCAATCTGCGGGAAAGGACCACAGGGCACCGGTCAACCATCAGGACTGCATCAAGAGCTGCTGTTCCTAGCCCGACCTGCACTGTTCACAGCTCTGACAGCAGGAAAGGCCTTTCGGGCTTCTCCAATTGCCCATTTCCCCACCAGCCTTTCTAAGTGCGCTTCCCACAGCACTTCGGACAACCGACCCTCCCGTTCTCCCCTCGCAGAGCCGAGCAGCGGGCTTCCCGAGGCTCCTTCAATCCCACTGTCATCTGAGGCTTCTGGGCCACTCTTGCCAGGTTGGGCCGGGCCCGCTTTTACTGGGCCCGCGCCGCCGTTACTGTGGAGACCGCCGTTGTCATAGAGATGGCAAGCGGGCCAGGGGCGGCTGGCGAGAAAAGAAAGGGCCCGGGAATGGAAAACAGGGGAGTGAGAGAAAAGATAACAGTGAGGGAGAATATGGAGTGAGAGGAAAGATAACAGTGAGGGAGAATATGGAGTGAGGGGAAAGATAACAGTGAGGGAGAATATGGAGTGAGGGGAAAGATAACAGTGAGGGAGAATATGGAGTGAGAGGAAAGATAACAGTGAGAGAGAATATGGAGTGAGGGGAAAGATAACAGTGAGGGAGAATATGGAGTGAGGGGAAAGATAACAGTGAGGGAGAATATGGAGTGACGGAAAAGATAACAGTGAGGGAGAATATGGAGTGAGAGGAAAGATAACAGAGAGAGAGAATATGGAGTGAGGGGAATGATAACAGTGAGGGAGAATGTGGAGTGAGGGGAAAGATAACAGTGAGGGAGAATATGGAGTGAGGGGAAAGATAACAGTGAGAGAGAATATGGAGTGAGGGGAAAAGATAACAGTGAGGGAGAATATGGAGTGAGGGGAAAGATAACAGTGAGAGAGAATATGGAGTGAGGGGAAAGATAACAGTGAGGGAGAATAGGGAGTGAGGGGAAAGATAACAGTGAGGGAGAATATGGAGTGAGAGGAAAGATAACAGTGAGGGAGAATATGGAGTGAGGGGAAAGATAACAGTCAGGGAGAATATTTAGTGAGGGAAAAGATAACAGTGAGGGAGAATATGGAGTGAGGGAAAGTTAACAGTGAGAGAGAATATGGAGTGAGGGGAAGGATAACAGCGAGGGAGAATATGGAGTGAGGGGAAGTTAACAGTGAGAGAGAATATGGAGTGAGGGGAAAGATAACAGTGAGGGAGAATATGGAGTGAGGGGAAAGTTAACAGTGAGAGAGAATATGGAGTGAGGGGAAGGATAACAGTGAGAGAGAATATGGAGTGAGGGGAAGGATAACAGCGAGGGAGAATATGGAGTGAGGGGAAAGATAACAGTGAGGGAGAATATGGAGTGAGGGGAAAGATAACAGTGAGGGAGAATATGGAGTGAGAGGAAAGATAACAGTGAGGGAGAATATGGAGTGAGAGGAAAGATAACAGTGAGGGAGAATATGGAGTGAGAGGAAAGATAACAGTGAGAGAGAATATGGAGTGAGGGGAAGGATAACAGTGAGAGAGAATATGGAGTGAGGGGAAGGATAACAGTGAGAGAGAATATGGAGTGAGGGGAAAGTTAACAGTGAGAGAGAATATGGAGTGAGGGGAAGGATAACAGTGAGAGAGAATATGGAGTGAGGGGAAGGATAACAGCGAGGGAGAATATGGAGTGAGGGGAAAGATAACAGTGAGGGAGAATATGGAGTGAGGGGAAAGATAACAGTGAGGGAGAATATGGAGTGAGAGGAAAGATAACAGTGAGGGAGAATATGGTGTGTGAGAAAAGATAACAGTGAGGGAGAATATGGAGTGAGGTGAAAGATAACAGTGAGGGAGAAAAGGGAGTGAGGGGAAAGATACCAGTGAGGGAGAATATGGAGTGAGGGGAAAGATAACAGTGAGGGAGAATATGGAGTGAGGGGAAAGATAACCGTGAGGGAGAGTATGGAGTGAGGGAAAAGATAACAGTGAGGGAGAAAAGGGAGTGAGGGGAAAGATAACAGTGAGGGAGAAAAGGGAGTGAGGGGAAAGATAACAGTGAGGGAGAATATGGAGTGAGGGGAAAGATAACAGTGAGGGAGAATATGGAGTCAGCGAAAAGATAACAGTGAGGGAGAATATGGAGTGAGGGGAAAGATAACAGTGAGGGAGAATATGGAGTGAGGGGAAAGATAACAGTGAGGGAGAATATGGAGTGAGGGGAAAGTTAACAGTGAGTGAGAATATGGAGTGAGAGGAAAGATAACAGTGAGGGAGAATATGGAGTGAGGGGAAAGATAACAGTGAGGGAGAATGTGGAGTGAGGGAAAAGATAACAGTGAGGGAGAATATGGAGTGAGGGGAAAGATAACAGTGAGGGAGAATATGGAGTGAGGGAAAAGATAACAGTGAGGGAGAATATGGAATGAGAGAAAAGATAACAGTGGGGGAAAGATAACAGTGAGAGAGGATATGGAGTGAGGGGAATGATAACAGTGAGGGAGGAAAGGGAGTGAGAGGAAAGATAACAGTGAGGGAGAATATGGAGTGAGGGGAAAGATAACAGTGAGGGAGAATATGGAGTGAGGGGAAAGATAACAGTGAGGGAGAATATGGTGTGAGAGAAAAGATAACAGTGAGGGAGGGCAGCACGGTGGCATAGTGGTTAGCACTGTTGCCTCACAGCACCAGGGACCCGGGTTCGAATCCGGCCTCGGGCGACTGTCTGTGTGGAGTTTGCACATTCTCTCCGTGTTTGCGTGGGTTTTCTCCGGGTGTTCCGGTTTCCTCCCACAGTCCAAAGATGTGCGGGTTAGGTTGATTGGCTATGATAAATTGACCCTTAGTGTTAGGGGGATTAAATACGTGGGGTTACGGGGATAGGGTGGGATATGTGTTGTTACGGGGATCGCGTGGGACATGTGTCGGTGCAGGCTCGATGGGCCGAAATGGCCTCGATCTGCACTGTGGGGTTTCTGTGATTTCTGTGATCTGTGAATATGGAGTGAGGGGAAAGATAACAGTGAGGGAGAATATGGAGTGAGGGGAAAGATAACAGTGAGGGAGAATATGGAGTCAGAGAAAAGATAACAGTGAGGGAGAATATGGAGTGAGGGGAAAGATAACAGTGAGGGGGAATATGGAGTGAGGGGAAAGATAACAGTGAGGGAGAATATGGAGTGAGGGAACAGTGAGGGAGCATATGGAGTGTGGGGAAAGATAACAGTGAGGGAGAATATGGAGTGAGGGAAAAGATAACAGTGAGGGAGAATAGGGAGTGAGGGGAAAGATAACAGTGACAAAGGTAACAGTGAGGGAGAATATGGAGTGAGGGGAAAGATAACAGTGAGGGAGAATATGGAGTGAGGGGAAAGATAACAGTGAGGGAGAATATGCAGTGAGAGAAAAGATAACAGTGAGGGAGAATATGGAGTGAGGGGAAAGATAACAGTGAGGGGAGAATATGGAGTGAGGTGAAAGATAACAGTGAGGGAGAATATGGAGTGAGGGGAAAGATAACAGTGAGGGAGAATATGGAGTGAGGGGAAAGATAACAGTGAGGGAGAATATGGAGTCAGAGAAAAGATAACAGTGAGGGAGAATATGGTGTGTGAGAAAAGATAACAGTGAGGGAGAATATGGAGTGAGGTGAAAGTTAACAGTGAGGGAGAATATGGAGTGAGGGGAAAGATAACAGTGAGGGAGAATATGGAGTGAGAGGAAAGATAACAGTGAGAGAGAATATGGAGTGAGGGGAAAGATAACAGTCAGGGAGAATATGGAGTGAGGGGAAAGATAACAGTGAGGGAGAATATGGAGTGAGGTGAAAGATAACAGTGAGGGAGAATATGGAGTCAGCGAAAAGATAACAGTGAGGGAGAATATGGAGTGAGGGGAAAGATAACAGTGAGGGAGAATATGGAGTGAGGGGAAAGATAACAGTGAGGGAGAATATGAGGGAGAATATGGTGTGTGAGAAAAGATAACAGTGAGGGAGAATATGGAGTGAGGTGAAAGATAACAGTGAGGGAGAAAAGGGAGTGAGGGGAAAGATAACAGTGAGGGAGAATATGGAGTGAGAGGAAAGATAACAGTGAGGGAGAATATGGAGTGAGGTGAAAGATAACAGTGAGGGAGAATATGGAGTGAGGTGAAAGATAACAGTGAGGGAGAAAAGGGAGTGAGGGGAAAGATAACAGTGAGGGAGAATATGGAGTGAGAGGAAAGATAACAGTGAGGGAGAATATGGAGTGAGGTGAAAAATAACAGTGAGGGAGAAAAGGGAGTGAGGGGAAAGATACCAGTGAGGGAGAATATGGAGTGAGGGGAAAGATAACAGTGAGGGAGAATATGGAGTGAGGGGAAAGATAACAGTGAGGGGAAAGTTAACAGTGAGAGAGAATATGGAGTGAGGGGAATGATAACAGCGAGGGAGAATATGGAGTGAGGGGAAAGATAACAGTGAGGGAGAATATGGAGTGAGAGGAAAGATAACAGTGAGGGAGAATATGGAGCGAGGTGAAAGATAACAGTGAGGGAGAAAAGGGAGTGAGGGGAAAGATACCAGTGAGGGAGAATATGGAGTGAGGGGAAAGATAACAGTGAGGGAGAATATGGAGTGAGGGGAAAGATAACCGTGAGGGAGAGTATGGAGTGAGGGAAAAGATAACAGTGAGGCAGAATATGGAGTGAGGGGAAAGATAACAGTGAGGGAGAAAAGGGAGTGGAGGGGAAAGATAACAGTGAGGGAGAATATGGAGTGAGGGGAAAGATAACAGTGAGGGAGAATATGGAGTGAGGGGAAAGATAACAGTGAGGGAGAATATGGAGTGAGGGGAAAGATAACAGTGAGGGAGAATATGGTGTGAGAGAAAAGATAACAGTGAGGGAGGGCAGCACGGTGGCATAGTGGTTAGCACTGTTGCCTCACAGCACCAGGGACCCGGGTTCGAATCCGGCCTCGGGCGACTGTCTGTGTGGAGTTTGCACATTCTCCCCGTGTTTGCGTGGGTTTTCTCCGGGTGCTCCGGTTTCCTCCCACAGTCCAAAGATGTGCGGGTTAGGTTGATTGGCTATGATAACTTGACCCTTAGTGTTAGGGGGATTAAATACGTGGGGTTACGGGGATAGGGTGGGATATGTGTTGGTGTAGGGGTTACGGGGATCGGGTGGGACATGTGTCAGTGCAGGCTCGATGGGCCGAAATGGCCTCTATCTGCACTGTGGGGTTTCTGTGATTTCTGTGATCTGTGAATATGGAGTGAGGGGAAAGATAACAGTGAGGGAGAATATGGAGTGAGGGGAAAGATAACAGTGAGGGAGAATATGGAGTCAGAGAAAAGATAACAGTGAGGGAGCATATTGAGTGAGGGGAAAGATAACAGTGAGGGAGAATATGGAGTGAGGGAAAAGATAACAGTGAGGGAGAATATGGAGTGAGGGGAAAGATAACAGTGAGGGAGAATAGGGAGTGAGAGGAAAGATTACAGTGAGGGAGCATATGGAGTGAGGGGAAAGATAACAGTGAGGGAGAATATGGAGTGAGGGGAAAGATAACAGTGAGGGAGAATATGCAGTGAGAGAAAAGATAACAGTGAGGGAGAATATGGAGTGAGAGGAAAGATAACAGTGAGGGAGAATATGGAGTGAGGGGAAAGATAACAGTGAGGGAGAATATGGAGTGAGGGGAAAGATAACAGTGAGGGAGAAAAGGGAGTGAGAGGAAAGATAACAGTGAGGGAGAATATGGAGTGAGGGGAAAGATAACAGTGATGGAGAATATGGAATGAGAGAAAAGATAACAGTGGGGGAAAGATAACAGTGAGGGAGAATAGGGAGTGAGGGGAAAAGATAACAGTGAGGGAGAATATGGAGTGAGGGAAAAGATAACAGTGAGGGAGAATAGGGAGTGAGGGGAAAGATAACAGTGAGGGAGAATATGGAGTGAGGGGAGAATAGGGAGTGAGGGGAAAAGATAACAGTGAGGGAGAAAAGGGAGTGAGGGGAAAGATAACCGTGAGGGAGAATATGGAGTGAGGGGAAAGATAACAGTGAGGGAGAATATGGAGTGAGGGGAAAGATAACAGTGAGGGAGAATATGGAGTGAGGGAAAAGGTAACAGTGAGGGAGAATATGGAATGAGAGAAAACATAACAGTGGGGGAAAGATAACAGTGAGAGAGAATATGGAGTGAGGGGAATGATAACAGTGAGGGAAAAAAGGGAGTGAGAGGATAGATAACAGTGAGGGAGAATATGGAGTGAGGGGAAAGATAACAGTGAGGGAGAATATGGAGTGAGGGGAAAGATAACAGTGAGGGAGAATATGGTGTGAGAGAAAAGATAACAGTGAGGGAGGGCAGCACGGTGGCATAGTGGTTAGCACTGTTGCCTCACAGCACCAGGGACCCGGGTTCGAATCCGGCCTCGGGCGACTGTCTGTGTGGAGTTTGCACATTCTCCCCGTGTTTGCGTGGGTTTTCTCCGGGTGCTCCGGTTTCCTCCCACAGTCCAAAGATGTGCGGGTTAGGTTGATTGGCTATGATAAATTGACCCTTAGTGTTAGGGGGATTAAATACGTGGGGTTACGGGGATAGGGTGGGATATGTGTTGGTGTAGTGGTTACGGGGATCGCGTGGGACATGTGTCGGTGCAGGCTCGATGGGCCGAAATGGCCTCTATCTGCACTGTGGGGTTTCTGTGATTTCTGTGATCTGTGAATATGTAGTGAGGGGAAAGATAACAGTGAGGGAGAATATGGAGTGAGGCGAAAGATAACAGTGAGGGAGAATATAGAGTCAGAGAAAAGATAACAGTGAGGGAGAATATGGAGTGAGGGGAAAGATAACAGTGAGGGAGAATATGGAGTGAGGGGAAAGATAACAGTGAGGGAGAATATGGAGTGAGGGGAAAGATAACAGTGAGGGAGAATATGGAGTGAGGGGAAAGATAACAGTGAGGGAGAATATGGAGTCAGAAAAAGATAACAGTGAGGGAGAATATGGAGTGAGGTGAAAGATAACAGTGAGGGAGCATATGGAGTGAGGGAAAAGATAACAGTGAGGGAGAATATGTAGTGAGAGGAAAGATAACAGTGAGGGAGCATATGGAGTGAGGGAAAAGATAACAGTGAGGGAGAATATGTAGTGAGAGGAAAGATAACAGTGAGGGAGAATATGTAGTGAGGGAAAAGATAACAGTGAGGGAGAATGTGGAGTGAGGGGAAAGATAACAGTGAGGGAGAATATGGAGTGAGAGGAAAGATAACAGTGAGGGAGAATGTGGAGTGAGGGGAAAGATAACAGTCAGGGAGAATATGTAGTGAGGGAAAAGATAACAGTGAGGGGAAAGTTAACAGTGAGAGAGAATATGGAGTGAGGGGAAAGATAACAGTGAGAGAGAATATGGAGTGAGGGGAATGATAACAGCGAGGGAGAATATGGAGTGAGGGGAAAGATAACAGTGAGAGAGAATATGGAGTGAGGGGAATGATAACAGCGAGGGAGAATATGGAGTGAGGGGAAAGATAACAGTGAGGGAGAATATGGAGTGAGGGGAAAGATAACAGTGAGGGAGAATATGGTGTGAGGTGAAAGATAACAGTGAGGGAGAAAAGGGAGTGAGGGGAAAGATACTAGTGAGGGAGAATATGGAGTGAGGGGAAAGATAACAGTGAGGGAGAATATGGAGGGAGGTGAAAGATAACAGTGAGGGAGAAAAGGGAGTGAGGGGAAAGATACCAGTGAGGGAGAATATGGAGTGAGGGGAAAGATAACAGTGAGGGAGAATATGGAGTGAGGGGAAAGATAACCGTGAGGAGGGGAAAGATAACAGTGAGGGAGAATATGGAGTGAGGGGAAAGATAACCGTGAGGGAGAGTATGGAGTGAGGGAAAAGATAACAGTGAGGCAGAATATGGAGTGAGGGGAAAGATAACAGTGAGGGAGAATATGGAGTGAGGGGAAAGATAACAGTGAGGGAGAATATGGAGTCAGAGAAAAGATAACAGTGAGGGAGCATATTGAGTGAGGGGAAAGATAACAGTGAGGGAGAATATGGAGTGAGGGAAAAGATAACAGTGAGGGAGAATATGGAGTGAGGGGAAAGATAACAGTGAGGGAGAATAGGGAGTGAGAGGAAAGATTACAGTGAGGGAGCATATGGAGTGAGGGGAAAGATAACAGTGAGGGAGAATATGGAGTGAGGGGAAAGATAACAGTGAGGGAGAATATGCAGTGAGAGAAAAGATAACAGTGAGGGAGAATATGGAGTGAGAGGAAAGATAACAGTGAGGGAGAATATGGAGTGAGGGGAAAGATAACAGTGAGGGAGAATATGGAGTGAGGGGAAAGATAACAGTGAGGGAGAAAAGGGAGTGAGAGGAAAGATAACAGTGAGGGAGAATATGGAGTGAGGGGAAAGATAACAGTGATGGAGAATATGGAATGAGAGAAAAGATAACAGTGGGGGAAAGATAACAGTGAGGGAGAATAGGGAGTGAGGGGAAAAGATAACAGTGAGGGAGAATATGGAGTGAGGGAAAAGATAACAGTGAGGGAGAATAGGGAGTGAGGGGAAAGATAACAGTGAGGGAGAATATGGAGTGAGGGGAGAATAGGGAGTGAGGGGAAAAGATAACAGTGAGGGAGAAAAGGGAGTGAGGGGAAAGATAACCGTGAGGGAGAATATGGAGTGAGGGGAAAGATAACAGTGAGGGAGAATATGGAGTGAGGGGAAAGATAACAGTGAGGGAGAATATGGAGTGAGGGAAAAGGTAACAGTGAGGGAGAATATGGAATGAGAGAAAACATAACAGTGGGGGAAAGATAACAGTGAGAGAGAATATGGAGTGAGGGGAATGATAACAGTGAGGGAAAAAAGGGAGTGAGAGGATAGATAACAGTGAGGGAGAATATGGAGTGAGGGGAAAGATAACAGTGAGGGAGAATATGGAGTGAGGGGAAAGATAACAGTGAGGGAGAATATGGTGTGAGAGAAAAGATAACAGTGAGGGAGGGCAGCACGGTGGCATAGTGGTTAGCACTGTTGCCTCACAGCACCAGGGACCCGGGTTCGAATCCGGCCTCGGGCGACTGTCTGTGTGGAGTTTGCACATTCTCCCCGTGTTTGCGTGGGTTTTCTCCGGGTGCTCCGGTTTCCTCCCACAGTCCAAAGATGTGCGGGTTAGGTTGATTGGCTATGATAAATTGACCCTTAGTGTTAGGGGGATTAAATACGTGGGGTTACGGGGATAGGGTGGGATATGTGTTGGTGTAGTGGTTACGGGGATCGCGTGGGACATGTGTCGGTGCAGGCTCGATGGGCCGAAATGGCCTCTATCTGCACTGTGGGGTTTCTGTGATTTCTGTGATCTGTGAATATGTAGTGAGGGGAAAGATAACAGTGAGGGAGAATATGGAGTGAGGCGAAAGATAACAGTGAGGGAGAATATAGAGTCAGAGAAAAGATAACAGTGAGGGAGAATATGGAGTGAGGGGAAAGATAACAGTGAGGGAGAATATGGAGTGAGGGGAAAGATAACAGTGAGGGAGAATATGGAGTGAGGGGAAAGATAACAGTGAGGGAGAATATGGAGTGAGGGGAAAGATAACAGTGAGGGAGAATATGGAGTCAGAAAAAGATAACAGTGAGGGAGAATATGGAGTGAGGTGAAAGATAACAGTGAGGGAGAATATGGAGTGAGGGAAAAGATAACAGTGAGGGAGCATATGGAGTGAGGGAAAAGATAACAGTGAGGGAGAATATGTAGTGAGAGGAAAGATAACAGTGAGGGAGAATATGTAGTGAGGGAAAAGATAACAGTGAGGGAGAATGTGGAGTGAGGGGAAGATAACAGTGAGGGAGAATATGGAGTGAGGGGAAAGATAACAGTGAGGGAGAATATGGAGTGAGAGGAAAGATAACAGTGAGGGAGAATGTGGAGTGAGGGGAAAGATAACAGTCAGGGAGAATATGTAGTGAGGGAAAAGATAACAGTGAGGGGAAAGTTAACAGTGAGAGAGAATATGGAGTGAGGGGAAAGATAACAGTGAGAGAGAATATGGAGTGAGGGGAATGATAACAGCGAGGGAGAATATGGAGTGAGGGGAAAGATAACAGTGAGGGAGAATATGGAGTGAGGGGAAAGATAACAGTGAGGGAGAATATGGAGTGAGAGGAAAGATAACAGTGAGGGAGAATATGGTGTGAGGTGAAAGATAACAGTGAGGGAGAAAAGGGAGTGAGGGGAAAGATAACAGTGAGGGAGAATATGGAGGGAGGTGAAAGATAACAGTGAGGGAGAAAAGGGAGTGAGGGGAAAGATACCAGTGAGGGAGAATATGGAGTGAGGGGAAAGATAACAGTGACGGAGAATATGGAGTGAGGGGAAAGATAACCGTGAGGAGGGGAAAGATAACAGTGAGGGAGAATATGGAGTGAGGGGAAAGATAACCGTGAGGGAGAGTATGGAGTGAGGGAAAAGATAACAGTGAGGCAGAATATGGAGTGAGGGGAAAGATAACAGTGAGGGAGAATATGGAGTGAGGGGAAAGATAACAGTGAGGGAGAATATGGAGTGAGGGGAAAGATAACAGTGAGGGAGAATATGGTGTGTGAGAAAAGATAACAGTGAGGGAGAATATGGAGTGAGGGAAATGATAACAGTGAGGGAGAATATGGAGTGAGGGGAAAGATAACAGTGAGGGAGAATATGCAGTGAGAGAAAAGATAACAGTGAGGGAGAATATGCAGTGAGAGAAAAGATAACAGTGAGGGAGAATATGGAGTGAGGGGAAAGATAACAGTGAGGGAGAATATGGAGTGAGAGGAAAGATAACAGTGAGAGAGAATATGGAGTGAGGGGAATGATAACAGTGAGGGAGAATATGGAGTGAGGGGAAAGATAACAGTGAGGGAGAATATGGAGTGAGGGGAAAGATAACAGTGAGGGAGAATATGGAGTGAGAGGAAAGATAACAGTCAGGGAGAATATGTAGTGAGGGAAAAGATAACAGTGAGGGGAAAGTTAACAGTGAGAGAGAATATGGAGTGAGGGGAAGGATAACAGCGAGGGAGAATATGGAGTGAGGGGAAAGGTAACAGTGAGGGAGAATATGGAGTGAGGGGAAAGATAACAGTGAGGGAGAATATGGAGTGAGAGGAAAGATAACAGTGAGGGAGAATATGGTGTGTGAGAAAAGATAACAGTGAGGGAGAATATGCAGTGAGGTGAAAGATAACAGTGAGGGAGAAAAGGGAGTGAGGGGAAAGATACCAGTGAGGGAGAATATGGAGTGAGGGGAAAGATAACAGTGAGGGAGAATATGGAGTGAGGGGAAAGATAACCGTGAGGGAGAGTATGGAGTGAGGGGAAGGATAACAGTGAGGGAGAATATGGAGTGAGGGGAAAGTTAACAGTGAGTGAGAATATGGAATGAGAGGAAAGATAACAGTGAGGGAGAATATGGAGTGAGGGGAAAGATAACAGTGAGGGAGAATGTGGAGTGAGGGAAAAGATAACAGTGAGGGAGAATATGGAGTGAGGGGAAAGATAACAGTGAGGGAGAATATGGTGTGTGAGAAAAGATAACAGTGAGGGAGAATATGGAGTGAGGGGAAAGATAACAGTGAGGGAGAATGTGGAGTGAGGGAAAAGATAACAGTGAGGGAGAATATGGAGTGAGGGAAAAGGTAACAGTGAGGGAGAATATGGAATGAGAGAAAACATAACAGTGGGGGAAAGATAACAGTGAGAGAGAATATGGAGTGAGGGGAATGATAACAGTGAGGGAGAAAAGGGAGTGAGAGGATAGATAACAGTGAGGGAGAATATGGAGTGAGGGGAAAGATAACAGTGAGGGAGAATATGGAGTGAGGGGAAAGATAACAGTGAGGGAGAATATGGTGTGAGAGAAAAGATAACAGTGAGGGAGGGCAGCACGGTGGCATAGTGGTTAGCACTGTTGCCTCACAGCACCAGGGACCCGGGTTCGAATCCGGCCTCGGGCGACTGTCTGTGTGGAGTTTGCACATTCTCCCCGTGTTTGCGTGGGTTTTCTCCGGGTGCTCCGGTTTCCTCCCACAGTCCAAAGATGTGCGGGTTAGGTTGATTGGCTATGATAAATTGACCCTTAGTGTTAGGGGGATTAAATACGTGGGGTTACGGGGATAGGGTGGGATATGTGTTGGTGTAGTGGTTACGGGGATCGCGTGGGACATGTGTCGGTGCAGGCTCGATGGGCCGAAATGGCATCTATCTGCACTGTGGGGTTTCTGTGATTTCTGTGATCTGTGAATATGTAGTGAGGGGAAAGATAACAGTGAGGGAGAATATGGAGTGAGGCGAAAGATAACAGTGAGGGAGAATATAGAGTCAGAGAAAAGATAACAGTGAGGGAGAATATGGAGTGAGGGGAAAGATAACAGTGAGGGAGAATATGGAGTGAGGGGAAAGATAACAGTGAGGGAGAATATGGAGTGAGGGGAAAGATAACAGTGAGGGAGAATATGGAGTGAGGGGAAAGATAACAGTGAGGGAGAATATGGAGTCAGAAAAAGATAACAGTGAGGGAGAATATGGAGTGAGGTGAAAGATAACAGTGAGGGAGAATATGGAGTGAGGGAAAAGATAACAGTGAGGGAGCATATGGAGTGAGGGAAAAGATAACAGTGAGGGAGAATATGTAGTGAGAGGAAAGATAACAGTGAGGGAGAATATGTAGTGAGGGAAAAGATAACAGTGAGGGAGAATGTGGAGTGAGGGGAAAGATAACAGTGAGGGAGAATATGGAGTGAGGGGAAAGATAACAGTGAGGGAGAATATGGAGTGAGAGGAAAGATAACAGTGAGGGAGAATGTGGAGTGAGGGGAAAGATAACAGTCAGGGAGAATATGTAGTGAGGGAAAAGATAACAGTGAGGGGAAGTTAACAGTGAGAGAGAATATGGAGTGAGGGGAAAGATAACAGTGAGAGAGAATATGGAGTGAGGGGAATGATAACAGCGAGGGAGAATATGGAGTGAGGGGAAAGATAACAGTGAGGGAGAATATGGAGTGAGGGGAAAGATAACAGTGAGGGAGAATATGGAGTGAGAGGAAAGATAACAGTGAGGGAGAATATGGTGTGAGGTGAAAGATAACAGTGAGGGAGAAAAGGGAGTGAGGGGAAAGATAACAGTGAGGGAGAAAAGGGAGTGAGGGGAAAGATACCAGTGAGGGAGAATATGGAGTGAGGGGAAAGATAACAGTGAGGGAGAATATGGAGTGAGGGGAAAGATAACCGTGAGGAGGGGAAAGATAACAGTGAGGGAGAATATGGAGTGAGGGGAAAGATAACCGTGAGGGAGAGTATGGAGTGAGGGAAAAGATAACAGTGAGGCAGAATATGGAGTGAGGGGAAAGATAACAGTGAGGCAGAATATGGAGTGAGGGGAAAGATAACAGTGAGGGAGAATATGGAGTGAGGGGAAAGATAACAGTGAGGGAGAATATGGTGTGTGAGAAAAGATAACAGTGAGGGAGAATATGGAGTGAGGGAAATGATAACAGTGAGGGAGAATATGGAGTGAGGGGAAAGATAACAGTGAGGGAGAATATGCAGTGAGAGAAAAGATAACAGTGAGGGAGAATATGGAGTGAGGGGAAAGATAACAGTGAGGGAGAATATGGAGTGAGAGGAAAGATAACAGTGAGAGAGAATATGGAGTGAGGGGAATGATAACAGTGAGGGAGAATATGGAGTGAGGGGAAAGATAACAGTGAGGGAGAATATGGAGTGAGGGGAAAGATAACAGTGAGGGAGAATATGGAGTGAGAGGAAAGATAACAGTCAGGGAGAATATGTAGTGAGGGAAAAGATAACAGTGAGGGGAAAGTTAACAGTGAGAGAGAATATGGAGTGAGGGGAAGGATAACAGCGAGGGAGAATATGGAGTGAGGGGAAAGGTAACAGTGAGGGAGAATATGGAGTGAGGGGAAAGATAACAGTGAGGGAGAATATGGAGTGTGAGGAAAGATAACAGTGAGGGAGAATATGGTGTGTGAGAAAAGATAACAGTGAGGGAGAATATGCAGTGAGGTGAAAGATAACAGTGAGGGAGAAAAGGGAGTGAGGGGAAAGATACCAGTGAGGGAGAATATGGAGTGAGGGGAAAGATAACAGTGAGGGAGAATATGGAGTGAGGGGAAAGATAACCGTGAGGGAGAGTATGGAGTGAGGGGAAGGATAACAGTGAGGGAGAATATGGAGTGAGGGGAAAGTTAACAGTGAGTGAGAATATGGAATGAGAGGAAAGATAACAGTGAGGGAGAATATGGAGTGAGGGGAAAGATAACAGTGAGGGAGAATGTGGAGTGAGGGAAAAGATAACAGTGAGGGAGAATATGGAGTGAGGGGAAAGATAACAGTGAGGGAGAATATGGTGTGTGAGAAAAGATAACAGTGAGGGAGAATATGGAGTGAGGGGAAAGATAACATTGAGGGAGAAAAGGGAGTGAGAGGAAAGATAACAGTGATGGAGAATATGGAATGAGAGAAAAGATAACAGTGGGGGAAAGATAACAGTGAGGGAGAATAGGGAGTGAGGGGAAAAGATAACAGTGAGGGAGAATATGGAGTGAGGGAAAAGATAACAGTGAGGGAGAATAGGGAGTGAGGGGAAAGATAACAGTGAGGGAGAATATGGAGTGAGGGGAGAATAGGGAGTGAGGGGAAAAGATAACAGTGAGGGAGAAAAGGGAGTGAGGGGAAAGATAACCGTGAGGGAGAATATGGAGTGAGGGAAAAGATAACAGTGAGGCAGAATATGGAGTGAGAGGAAAGATAACAGTGGGGGAGAATATGCAGTGAGAGAAAAGATAACAGTGAGGGAGAATATGGAGTGAGGGGAAAGATAACAGTGAGGGAGAATATGGAGTGAGGGAAAAGATAACAGTGAGGGAGAATATGTAATGAGAGAAAAGATAACAGTGGGGGAAAGATAACAGTGAGAGAGTATATGGAGTGAGGGGAATGATAACAGTGAGGGAGAATATGGAGTGAGGGGAAAGATAACAGTGAGGGAGAATATGGTGTGAGAGAAAAGATAACAGTGAGGGAGGATATGGAGTCAGAGAAAAGATAACAGTGAGGGAGAATATGGAGTGAGGGGAAAGATAACAGTGAGGGAGAATATGGAGTGAGGGGAAAGATAACAGTGAGGGAGAATATGGAGTCAGAGAAAAGATAACAGTGAGGGAGAATATGGAGTGAGGGGAAAGATAACAGTGAGGGAGAATATGGAGTGAGGGGAAAGATAACAGTGAGGGAGAATATGGAGTGAGGGGAAAGATAACAGTGAGGGAGCATATGGAGTGAGGAAACAGTGAGGGAGCATATGGAGTGAGGGTAAAGATAACAGTGAGGGAGAATATGGAGTGAGGGGAAAGATAACAGTGAGGGAGAATATGGAGTCAGAGAAAAGATAACAGTGAGGGAGAATATGGAGTGAGAGGAAAGATAACAGAGAGAGAGAATATGGAGTGAGGGGAATGATAACAGTGAGGGAGAATATGGAGTGAGAGGAAAGATAACCGTGAGGGAGAATATGGAGTGAGGGGAATGATAACAGTGAGGGAGAATGTGGAGTGAGGGGAAAGATAACAGTGAGGGAGAATATGGAGTGAGGGAAAAGATAACAGTGAGGGAGAATATGGAATGAGAGAAAAGATAACAGTGGGGGAAAGATAACAGTGAGAGAGAATATGGAGTGAGGGGAATGATAACAGTGAGGGAGAAAAGGGAGTGAGAGGAAAGATAACAGTGAGGGAGAATATGGAGTGAGGGGAAAGTTAACAGTGAGGGAGAATATGGTGTGAGAGAAAAGATAACAGTGAGGGAGGGCAGCACGGTGGCATAGTGGTTAGCACTGTTGCCTCACAGCACCAGGGACCCGGGTTCGAATCCGGCCTCGGGCGACTGTCTGTGTGGAGTTTGCACATTCTCCCCGTGTTTGCGTGGGTTTTCTCCGGGTGCTCCGGTTTCCTCCCACAGTCCAAAGATGTGCGGGTTAGGTTGATTGGCTATGATAAATTGACCCTTAGTGTTAGGGGGATTAAATACGTGGGGTTACGGGGATAGGGTGGGATATGTGTTGGTGTAGTGGTTACGGGGATCGCGTGGGACATGTGTCGGTGCAGGCTCGATGGGCCGAAATGGCCTCTATCTGCACTGTGGGGTTTCTGTGATTTCTGTGATCTGTGAATATGTAGTGAGGGGAAAGATAACAGTGAGGGAGAATATGGAGTGAGGCGAAAGATAACAGTGAGGGAGAATATAGAGTCAGAGAAAAGATAACAGTGAGGGAGAATGTGGAGTGAGGGGAAAGATAACAGTGAGGGAGAATATGGAGTGAGGGGAAAGATAACAGTGAGGGAGCATATGGAGTCAGAGAAAAGATAACAGTGAGGGAGAATATGGAGTGAGGTGAAAGATAACAGTGAGGGAGAATTTGCAGTGAGAGAAAAGATAACAGTGAGGGAGAATATGGAGTGAGGGGAAAGTTAACAGTGAGGGAGAATATGGAGTGAGGGGAAAGATAACAGTGAGGGAGAATATGGAGTGAGAGGAAAGATAACAGTGAGGGAGAATGTGGAGTGAGAGGAAAGATAACAGTGAGGGAGAATATGGAGTGAGAGGAAAGATAACAGTGAGGGAGAATATGGAGTGAGGGGAAAGATAACAGTCAGGGAGAATATGTAGTGAGGGAAAAGATAACAGTGAGGGGAAAGTTAACAGTGAGAGAGAATATGGAGTGAGGGGAATGATAACAGCGAGGGAGAATATGGAGTGAGGGGAAAGATAACAGTGAGGGAGAATATGGAGTGAGGTGAAAGATAACAGTGAGGGAGAAAAGGGAGTGAGGGGAAAGATACCAGTGAGGGAGAATATGGAGTGAGGGGAAAGATAACAGTGAGGGAGAGTATGGAGTGAGGGAAAAGATAACAGTGAGGCAGAATATGGAGTGAGGGGAAAGATAACAGTGAGGGAGAAAAGGGAGTGAGGGGAAAGATAACAGTGAGGGAGAATATGGAGTGAGGGGAAAGATAACAGTGAGGCAGAATATAGAGTGAGGGGAAAGATAACCGTGAGGGAGAAAAGGGAGTGAGGGGAAAGATAACAGTGAGGGAGAATATGGAGTGAGGGGAAAGATAACAGTGAGGGAGAATATGGAGTCAGCGAAAAGATAACAGTGAGGGAGAATATGGAGTGAGGTGAAAGATAACAGTGAGGGAGAATGTGGAGTGAGAGGAAAGATAACAGTGAGGGAGAATATGGAGTGAGGGGAAAGATAACAGTGAGGGAGAATAGGGAGTGAGGGGAAAAGATAACAGTGAGGGAGAATATGGAGTGAGGGGAAAGATAACAGTGAGGGAGAATATGGTGTGTGAGAAAAGATAACAGTGAGGGAGAATATAGAGTCAGAGAAAAGATAACAGTGAGGGAGAATGTGGAGTGAGGGGAAAGATAACAGTGAGGGAGAATATGGAGTGAGGGGAAAGTTAACAGTGAGGGAGAATATGGAGTGAGGGGAAAGATAACAGTGAGGGAGAATATGGAGTGAGAGGAAAGATAACAGTGAGGGAGAATGTGGAGTGAGAGGAAAGATAACAGTGAGGGAGAATATGGAGTGAGAGGAAAGATAACAGTGAGGGAGAATATGGAGTGAGGGGAAAGATAACAGTCAGGGAGAATATGTAGTGAGGGAAAAGATAACAGTGAGGGGAAAGTTAACAGTGAGAGAGAATATGGAGTGAGGGGAATGATAACAGCGAGGGAGAATATGGAGTGAGGGGAAAGATAACAGTGAGGGAGAATATGGAGTGAGGTGAAAGATAACAGTGAGGGAGAAAAGGGAGTGAGGGGAAAGATACCAGTGAGGGAGAATATGGAGTGAGGGGAAAGATAACAGTGAGGGAGAGTATGGAGTGAGGGAAAAGATAACAGTGAGGCAGAATATGGAGTGAGGGGAAAGATAACAGTGAGGGAGAAAAGGGAGTGAGGGGAAAGATAACAGTGAGGGAGAATATGGAGTGAGGGGAAAGATAACAGTGAGGCAGAATATAGAGTGAGGGGAAAGATAACCGTGAGGGAGAAAAGGGAGTGAGGGGAAAGATAACAGTGAGGGAGAATATGGAGTGAGGGGAAAGATAACAGTGAGGGAGAATATGGAGTCAGCGAAAAGATAACAGTGAGGGAGAATATGGAGTGAGGTGAAAGATAACAGTGAGGGAGAATGTGGAGTGAGAGGAAAGATAACAGTGAGGGAGAATATGGAGTGAGGGGAAAGATAACAGTGAGGGAGAATAGGGAGTGAGGGGAAAAGATAACAGTGAGGGAGAATATGGAGTGAGGGGAAAGATAACAGTGAGGGAGAATATGGTGTGTGAGAAAAGATAACAGTGAGGGAGAATATGGAGTGAGGGGAAAGATAACAGTGAGGGAGAATATGGAGTGAGGGGAAAGATAACAGTGAGGGAGAATATGGAGTCAGAGAAAAGATAACAGTGAGGGAGAATATGGTGTGTGAGAAAAGATAACAGTGAGGGAGAATATGGAGTGAGGGGAAAGATAACAGTGAGGGAGAATATGGAGTCAGAGAAAAGATAACAGTGAGGGAGAATATGGTGTGAGGGGAAAGATAACAGTGAGGGAGAATATGGAGTGAGGTGAAAGATAACAGTGAGGGAGAATATGGAGTGAGGGAAAAGATAACAGTGAGGGAGAATATGGAGTGAGGGGAAAGTTAACAGTGAGGGAGAATATGGAGTGAGGGGAAAGATAACAGTGAGGGAGAATATGGAGTGAGAGGAAAGATAACAGTGAGAGAGAATATGAAGTGAGGGGAATGATAACAGTGAGGGAGAATATGGAGTGAGGGGAAAGATAACAGTGAGGGAGAATATGGAGTGAGGGGAAAGATAACAGTCAGGGAGAATATGTAGTGAGGGAAAAGATAACAGTGAGGGGAAAGTTAACAGTGAGAGAGAATATGGAGTGAGGGGAAGGATAACAGTCAGGGAGAATATGGAGTGAGGGGAAAGATAACAGTGAGGGAGAATGTGGAGTGAGGGGAAAGATAACAGTGAGGGAGAAAAGGGAGTGAGGGGAAAGATAACAGTGAGGGAGAATATGGAGTGAGGGGAAAGATAACAGTGAGGCAGAATATAGAGTGAGGGGAAAGATAACCGTGAGGGAGAAAAGGGAGTGAGGGGAAAGATAACAGTGAGGGAGAATATGGAGTGAGGGGAAAGATAACAGTGAGGGAGTATATGGAGTCAGCGAAAAGGTAACAGTGAGGGAGAATATGGAGTGAGGTGAAAGATAACAGTGAGGGAGAATGTGGAGTGAGAGGAAAGATAACAGTGTGGGAGAATATGGAGTGAGGGGAAAGATAACAGTCAGGGAGAATATGTAGTGAGGGAAAAGATAACAGTGAGGGGAAAGTTAACAGTGAGGGAGAATGTGGAGTGAGGGGAAAGATAACAGTGAGGGAGAAAAGGGAGTGAGGGGAAAGATAACAGTGAGGGAGAATATGGAGTGAGGGGAAAGATAACAGTGAGGGAGAATATGGTGTGAGGGGAAAGATAACAGTGAGGGAGAATATGGAGTGAGGGGAAAGATAACAGTGAGGGAGAATGTGGAGTGAGGGGAAAGATAACAGTGAGGGAGAATATGGAGTGAGGGGAAAGATAACAGTGAGGGAGAATATGGAGTGAGGTGAAAGATAACAGCGAGGGAGAATGTGGAGTGAGGGGAAAGATAACAGTCAGGGAGAATATGTAGTGAGGGGAAAGATAACAGTGAGGGAGAATGTGGAGTGAGGGGAAAGATAACAGTGAGGGAGAATATGGAGTGAGGGGAAAGATAACAGTGAGGGAGAATATGGAGTGAGGTGAAAGATAACAGCGAGGGAGAATATGGAGTGAGGGGAAAGATAACAGTGAGGGAGAATATGGAGTGAGGGGAAAGATAACAGTGAGGGAGCATATGGAGTGAGAGGAAAGATAACAGTGAGGGAGAATATGGAGTGAGGGGAAAGATAACAGTGAGGGAGAATATGGAGTGAGGGGAAAGATAACAGTGAGGGAGAATATGGAGTGAGGTGAAAGATAACAGCGAGGGAGAATATGGAGTGAGGGGAAAGATAACAGTGAGGGAGAATATGGTGTGTGAGAAAAGATAACAGTGAGGGAGAATATGGAGTGAGGTGAAAGATAACAGTGAGGGAGAATGTGGAGTGAGGGGAAAGATAACAGTGAGGGAGAATGTGGAGTGAGGGGAAAGATAACAGTGAGGGAGAATATGGAGTGAGGGGAAAGATAACAGTGAGGGAGAATATGGAGTGAGAGGAAAGATAACAGTGAGGGAGAATATGGTGTGTGAGAAAAGATAACAGTGAGGGAGAATATGGAGTGAGGGGAAAGATACCAGTGAGGGAGAATATGGAGTGAGGGGAAAGATAACAGTGAGGGAGAATATGGAGTGAGGGGAAAGATAACCGTGAGGGAGAGTATGGTGTGAGGGGAAAGATAACAGTGAGGGAGAATATGGAGTGAGGGGAAAGTTAACAGTGAGTGAGAATATGGAGTGAGAGGAAAGATAACAGTGAGGGAGAATATGGAGTGAGGGGAAAGATAACAGTGAGGGAGAATGTGGAGTGAGGGAAAAGATAACAGTGAGGGAGAATATGGAGTGAGGGGAAAGATAACAGTGAGGGAGAATATGGAGTGAGGGGAAAGTTAACAGTGAGTGAGAATATGGAGTGAGAGGAAAGATAACAGTGAGGGAGAATATGGAGTGAGGGGAAAGATAACAGTGAGGGAGAATGTGGAGTGAGGGAAAAGATAACAGTGAGGGAGAATATGGAGTGAGGGGAAAGTTAACAGTGAGTGAGAATATGGAGTGAGAGGAAAGATAACAGTGAGGGAGAATATGGAGTGAGGGGAAAGATAACAGTGAGGGAGAATGTGGAGTGAGGGAAAAGATAACAGTGAGGGAGAATATGGAGTGAGGGGAAAGATAACAGTGAGGGAGAAAAGGGAGTGAGAGGAAAGATAACAGTGATGGAGAATATGGAATGAGAGAAAAGATAACAGTGGGGGAAAGATAACAGTGAGGGAGAATAGGGAGTGAGGGGAAAAGATAACAGTGAGGGAGAATATGGAGTGAGGGAAAAGATAACAGTGAGGGAGAATAGGGAGTGAGGGGAAAGATAACAGTGAGGGAGAATATGGAGTGAGGGGAGAATAGGGAGTGAGGGGAAAAGATAACAGTGAGGGAGAAAAGGGAGTGAGGGGAAAGATAACCGTGAGGGAGAATATGGAGTGAGGGGAAAGATAACAGTGAGGGAGAATATGGAGTGAGGGGAAAGATAACAGTGAGGGAGAATATGGAGTGAGGGGAAAGATAACAGTGAGGGAGAATATGGAGTGAGAGGAAAGATAACAGTGAGGGAGAATATGGTGTGTGAGAAAAGATAACAGTGAGGGAGAATATGGAGTGAGGTGAAAGATAACAGTGAGGGAGAATGTGGAGTGAGGGGAAAGATAACAGTGAGGGAGAATGTGGAGTGAGGGGAAAGATAACAGTGAGGGAGAATATGGAGTGAGGGGAAAGATAACAGTGAGGGAGAATATGGAGTGAGAGGAAAGATAACAGTGAGGGAGAATATGGTGTGTGAGAAAAGATAACAGTGAGGGAGAATATGGAGTGAGGGGAAAGATACCAGTGAGGGAGAATATGGAGTGAGGGGAAAGATAACAGTGAGGGAGAATATGGAGTGAGGGGAAAGATAACCGTGAGGGAGAGTATGGTGTGAGGGGAAAGATAACAGTGAGGGAGAATATGGAGTGAGGGGAAAGTTAACAGTGAGTGAGAATATGGAGTGAGAGGAAAGATAACAGTGAGGGAGAATATGGAGTGAGGGGAAAGATAACAGTGAGGGAGAATGTGGAGTGAGGGAAAAGATAACAGTGAGGGAGAATATGGAGTGAGGGGAAAGATAACAGTGAGGGAGAATATGGAGTGAGGGGAAAGTTAACAGTGAGTGAGAATATGGAGTGAGAGGAAAGATAACAGTGAGGGAGAATATGGAGTGAGGGGAAAGATAACAGTGAGGGAGAATGTGGAGTGAGGGAAAAGATAACAGTGAGGGAGAATATGGAGTGAGGGGAAAGTTAACAGTGAGTGAGAATATGGAGTGAGAGGAAAGATAACAGTGAGGGAGAATATGGAGTGAGGGGAAAGATAACAGTGAGGGAGAATGTGGAGTGAGGGAAAAGATAACAGTGAGGGAGAATATGGAGTGAGGGGAAAGATAACAGTGAGGGAGAATATGGTGTGTGAGAAAAGATAACAGTGAGGGAGAATATGGAGTGAGGGGAAAGATAACAGTGAGGGAGAAAAGGGAGTGAGAGGAAAGATAACAGTGATGGAGAATATGGAATGAGAGAAAAGATAACAGTGGGGGAAAGATAACAGTGAGGGAGAATAGGGAGTGAGGGGAAAAGATAACAGTGAGGGAGAATATGGAGTGAGGGAAAAGATAACAGTGAGGGAGAATAGGGAGTGAGGGGAAAGATAACAGTGAGGGAGAATATGGAGTGAGGGGAGAATAGGGAGTGAGGGGAAAAGATAACAGTGAGGGAGAAAAGGGAGTGAGGGGAAAGATAACCGTGAGGGAGAATATGGAGTGAGGGGAAAGATAACAGTGAGGGAGAATATGGAGTGAGGGAAAAGATAACAGTGAGGGAGAATATGGAGTGAGGGAAAAGATAACAGTGAGGCAGAATATGGAGTGAGAGGAAAGATAACAGTGAGGGAGAATATGCAGTGAGAGAAAAGATAACAGTGAGGGAGAATATGGAGTGATGGGAAAGATAACAGTGAGGGAGAATATGGAGTGAGGGAAAAGATAACAGTGAGGCAGAATATGGAGTGAGAGGAAAGATAACAGTGAGGGAGAATATGCAGTGAGAGAAAAGATAACAGTGAGGGAGAATATGGAGTGATGGGAAAGATAACAGTGAGGGAGAATATGGAGTGAGGGAAAAGATAACAGTGAGGGAGAATATGGAATGAGAGAAAAGATAACAGTGGGGGAAAGATAACAGTGAGAGAGTATATGGAGTGAGGGGAATGATAACAGTGAGGGAGAATATGGAGTGAGGGGAAAGATAACAGTGAGGGAGAATATGGTGTGAGAGAAAAGATAACAGTGAGGGAGGGCAGCACGGTGGCATAGTGGTTAGCACTGTTGCCTCACAGCACCAGGGAGCCGGGTTCGAATCCGGCCTCGGGCGACTGTCTGTGTGGAGTTTGCACATTCTCCCCGTGTTTGCGTGGGTTTTCTCCGGGTGCTCCGGTTTCCTCCCACAGTCCAAAGATGTGCGGGTTAGGTTGATTGGCTATGATAAATTGACCCTTAGTGTTAGGGGGATTAAATACGTGGGGTTACAGGGATAGCGTGGGATATGTGTTGGTGTAGGGGTTACGGGGATCGCGTGGGACATGTGTCGGTGCAGGCTCGATGGGCCGAAATGGCCTCGATCTGCACTGTGGGGTTTCTGTGATTTCTGTGATCTGTGAATATGGAGTGAGGGGAAAGATAACAGTGAGGGAGAATATGGAGTGAGGGGAAAGATAACAGTGAGGGAGAATATGGAGTCAGAGAAAAGATAACAGTGAGGGAGAATATGGAGTGAGGGGAAAGATAACAGTGAGGGAGAATATGGAGTGAGTGAACAGTGAGGGAGAATATGGAGTGAGGGGAAAGATAACAGTGAGGGAGCATATGGAGTGAGGGAACAGTGAGGGAGCAGATGGAGTGAGGGGAAAGATAACAGTGAGGGAGAATATGGAGTGAGGGAAAAGATAACAGTGAGGGAGAATAGGGAGTGAGGGGAAAGATAACAGTGACAAAGGTAACAGTGAGGGAGAATATGGAGTGAGGGGAAAGATAACAGTGAGGGAGAATATGCAGTGAGAGAAAAGATAACAGTGAATGAGAATATGGAGTGAGGGGAAAGATAACAGTGAGGGAGAATATGGAGTGAGGGGAAAGATAACAGTGAGGGAGAATATGGAGTGAGGTGAAAGATAACAGTGAGGGAGAATATGGAGTCAGCGAAAAGATAACAGTGAGGGAGAATATGGAGTGAGGGGAAAGATAACAGTGAGGGAGAATATGGAGTGAGGGGGATGATAACAGTGAGGGAGAATATGGAGTGAGGGGAAAGATAACATTGAGGGAGCATATGGAGTGAGGGAACAGTGAGGGAGCATATGGAGTGAGGGGAAAGATAACAGTGAGGGAGAATATGGAGTGAGGGAAAAGATAACAGTGAGGGAGAATAGGGAGTGAGGGGAAAGATAACAGTGACAAAGATAACAGTGAGGGAGAATATGGAGTGAGAGGAAAGATTACAGTGAGGGAGAATATGGTGTGAGGGGAAAGATAACAGGGAAGGAGAATATGGAGTGAGGGGAAAGATAACAGTGAGGGAGAATATGGAGTGAGGGAAAAGATAACAGTGAGGGAGAATATGGAGTGAGGGAAAAGATAACAGTGAGGGAGAATATGCAGTGAGAGAAAAGATAACAGTGAGGGAGAATATGGAGTCAGCGAAAAGATAACAGTGAGGGAGAATATGGAGTGAGGGGAAAGATAACAGTGAGGGAGAATATGGAGTGAGGGGAAAGATAACAGTGAGGGAGCATATGGAGTGAGGGAACAGTGAGGGAGCATATGGAGTGAGGGGAAAGATAACAGTGAGGGAGAATATGGAGTGAGGGAAAAGATAACAGTGAGGGAGAATAGGGAGTGAGGGGAAAGATAACAGTGACAAAGATAACAGTGAGGGAGAATATGGAGTGAGAGGAAAGATTACAGTGAGGGAGAATATGGTGTGAGGGGAAAGATAACAGTGAGGGAGAATATGGAGTGAGGGGAAAGATAACAGTGAGGGAGAATATGCAGTGAGAGAAAAGATAACAGTGAGGGAGAATATGGAGTGAGGGGAAAGATAACAGTGAGGGAGAATATGCAGTGAGAGAAAAGATAACAGTGAGGGAGAGTATGGAGTGAGGGGAACGATAACAGTGAGGGAGAATATGGAGTGAGGGGAAAGATAACAGTGAGGGAGAAAAGGGAGTGAGAGGAAAGATAACAGTGAGGAAGAATATGGAGTGAGGGGAAAGATACCAGTGAGGGAGAATATGGAGTGAGGGGAAAGATAACAGTGAGGGAGGGCAGCACGGTGGCATAGTGGTTAGCACTGTTGCCTCACAGCACCAGGGAGCCGGGTTCGAATCCGGCCTCGGGCGACTGTCTGTGTGGAGTTTGCACATTCTCCCCGTGTTTGCGTGGGTTTTCTCCGGGTGCTCCGGTTTCCTCCCACAGTCCAAAGATGTGCGGGTTAGGTTGATTGGCTATGATAAATTGACCCTTAGTGTTAGGGGGATTAAATACGTGGGGTTACGGGGATAGGGTGGGATATGTGTTGGTGTAGGGGTTACGGGGATCGGGTGGGACATGTGTCGGTGCAGGCTCGATGGGCCGAAATGGCCTCTATCTGCACTGTGGGGTTTCTGTGATTTCTGTGATCTGTGAATATGGAGTGAGGGGAAAGATAACAGTGAGGGAGAATATGGAGTGAGGGGAAAGATAACAGTGAGGGAGAATATGGAGTCAGAGAAAAGATAACAGTGAGGGAGAATATGGAGTGAGGGGAAAGATAACAGTGAGGGAGAATATGGAGTGAGGGGAAAGATAACAGTGAGGGAGCATATGGAGTGAGGGAACAGTGAGGGAGCATATGGAGTGAGGGGAAAGATAACAGTGAGGGAGAATATCGAGTGAGGGAAAAGATAACAGTGAGGGAGAATAGGGAGTGAGGGGAAAGATAACAGTGACAAAGGTAACAGTGAGGGAGAATATGGAGTGAGAGGAAAGATTACAGTGAGGGAGAATATGGAGCGAGGGGAAAGATAACAGTGAGGGAGAATATGGAGTGAGGGGAAAGATAACAGTGAGGGAGAATATGCAGTGAGAGAAAAGATAACAGTGAGGGAGAATATGGAGTGAGGGGAAAGATAACAGTGAGGGAGAATATGGAGTGAGGGGAAAGATAACAGTGAGGGAGAATATGGAGTGAGGGGAAAGATAACAGTGAGGGGAGAATATGGAGTGAGGTGAAAGATAACAGTGAGGGAGAATATGGAGTCAGCGAAAAGATAACAGTGAGGGAGAATATGGAGTGAGGGGATGATAACAGTGAGGGAGAATATGGAGTGAGGGGAAAGATAACAGTGAGGGAGCATATGGAGTGAGGGAACAGTGAGGGAGCATATGGAGTGAGGGGAAAGATAACAGTGAGGGAGAATATGGAGTGAGGGAAAAGATAACATTGAGGGAGAATAGGGAGTGAGGGGAAAGATAACAGTGACAAAGATAACAGTGAGGGAGAATATGGAGTGAGAGGAAAGATTACAGTGAGGGAGAATATGGTGTGAGGGGAAAGATAACAGTGAGGGAGAATATGGAGTGAGGGGAAAGATAACAGTGAGGGAGAATATGCAGTGAGAGAAAAGATAACAGTGAGGGAGAATATGGAGTGAGGGGAAAGATAACAGTGAGGGAGAATATGCAGTGAGAGAAAAGATAACAGTGAGGGAGAATATGGAGTGAGGGGAAAGATAACAGTGAGGGAGAATATGGAGTGAGGGGAAAGATAACAGTGAGGGAGAAAAGGGAGTGAGAGGAAAGATAACAGTGAGGGAGAATATGGAGTGAGGGGAAAGATACCAGTGAGGGAGAATATGGAGTGAGGGGAAAGATAACCGTGAGGGAGAATATGGAGTGAGAGAAAAAATAACAGTGAGGCAGAATATGGAGTGAGGGGAAAGATAACAGTGAGGGGAGAATATGGAGTGAGGTGAAAGATAACAGTGAGGGAGAATATGGAGTCAGCGAAAAGATAACAGTGAGGGAGAATATGGAGTGAGGGGAAGATAACAGTGAGGGAGAATATGGAGTGAGGGGAAAGATAACAGTGAGGGAGAAAAGGGAGTGAGAGGAAAGATAACAGTGAGGGAGAATATGGAGTGAGGGGAAAGATACCAGTGAGGGAGAATATGGAGTGAGGGGAAAGATAACAGTGAGGGAGAAAAGGGAGTGAGAGGAAAGATAACAGTGAGGGAGAATATGGAGTGAGGGGAAAGATAACAGTGAGGGAGAATATGGAGTGAGGGGAAAGATAACAGTGAGGGAGAATATGGAGTGAGGGGAAAGATAACAGTGAGGGGAGAATATGGAGTGAGGTGAAAGATAACAGTGAGGGAGAATATGGAGTGAGAGGAAAGATAACAGTGAGGGAGAATATGGAGTGAGGGGAAAGATACCAGTGAGGGAGAATATGGAGTGAGGGGAAAGATAACAGTGAGGGAGGGCAGCACGGTGGCATAGTGGTTAGCACTGTTGCCTCACAGCACCAGGGAGCCGGGTTCGAATCCGGCCTCGGGCGACTGTCTGTGTGGAGTTTGCACATTCTCCCCGTGTTTGCGTGGGTTTTCTCCGGGTGCTCCGGTTTCCTCCCACAGTCCAAAGATGTGCGGGTTAGGTTGATTGGCTATGATAAATTGACCCTTAGTGTTAGGGGGATTAAATACGTGGGGTTACGGGGATAGGGTGGGATATGTGTTGGTGTAGGGGTTACGGGGATCGGGTGGGACATGTGTCGGTGCAGGCTCGATGGGCCGAAATGGCCTCTATCTGCACTGTGGGGTTTCTGTGATTTCTGTGATCTGTGAATATGGAGTGAGGGGAAAGATAACAGTGAGGTAGAATATGGAGTGAGGGGAAAGATAACAGTGAGGGAGAATATGGAGTCAGAGAAAAGATAACAGTGAGGGAGAATATGGAGTGAGGGGATAGATAACAGTGAGGGAGAATATGGAGTGAGGGGAAAGATAACAGTGAGGGAGCATATGGAGTGAGGGAACAGTGAGGGAGCATATGGAGTGAGGGGAAAGATAACAGTGAGGGAGAATATGCAGTGAGAGAAAAGATAACAGTGAGGGAGAATATGGAGTGAGGGGAATGATAACAGTGAGGGAGAATATGCAGTGAGAGAAAAGATAACAGTGAGGGAGAATATGGAGTGAGGGGAAAGATAACAGTGAGGGAGAAAAGGGAGTGAGAGGAAAGATAACAGTGAGGGAGAATATGGAGTGAGAGAAAAGATAACAGTGAGGCAGAATATGGAGTGAGGGGAAAGATAACAGTGAGGGGAGAATATGGAGTGAGGTGAAAGATAACAGTGAGGGAGAATATGGAGTCAGCGAAAAGATAACAGTGAGGGAGAATATGGAGTGAGGGGAAGATAACAGTGAGGGAGAATATGGAGTGAGAGGAAAGATAACAGTGAGGGAGAATATGGAGTGAGGGGAAAGATAACAGTGAGGGAGAATATGGAGTGAGGGGAAAGATAACAGTGAGGGAGAAAAGGGAGTGAGAGGAAAGATAACAGTGAGGGAGAATATGGAGTGAGGGGAAAGATTCCAGTGAGGGAGAATATGGAGTGAGGGGAAATATAACAGTGAGGGAGGGCAGCACGGTGGCATAGTGGTTAGCACTGTTGCCTCACAGCACCAGGGACCCGGGTTCGAGTCCGGCCTCGGGCGACTGTCTGTGTGGAGTTTGCACATTCTCCCCGTGTTTGCGTGGGTTTTCTCCGGGTGCTCCGTTTTCCTCCCACAGTCCAAAGATGTGCGGGTTAGGTTGATTGGCTATGATAAATTGACCCTTAGTGTTAGGGGGATTAAATACGTGGGGTTACGGGGATAGGGTGGGATATGTGTTGGTGTAGGGGTTACGGGGATCGGGTGGGACATGTGTCGGTGCAGGCTCGATGGGCCGAAATGGCCTCTATCTGCACTGTGGGGTTTCCGTGATTTCTGTGATCTGTGAATATGGAGTGAGGGGAAAGATAACAGTGAGGGAGAATATGGAGTGAGGGGAAAGATAACAGTGAGGGAAAATATGGAGTCAGAGAAAAGATAACAATGAGGGAGAATATGGAGTGAGGGGATCGATAACAGTGAGGGAGAATATGGAGTGAGGGGAAAGATAACAGTGAGGGAGCATATGGAGTGAGGGAACAGTGAGGGAGCATATGGAGTGAGGGGAAAGATAACAGTGAGGGAGAATATGGAGTGAGGGAAAAGATAACAGTGAGGGAGAATAGGGAGTGAGGGGAAAGATAACAGTGACAAAGGTAACAGTGAGGGAGAATATGGAGTGAGAGGAAAGATTACAGTGAGGGAGAATATGGAGCGAGGGGAAAGATAACAGTGAGGGAGAATATGGAGCGAGGGGAAAGATAACAGTGAGGGAGAATATGCAGTGAGAGAAAAGATAACAGTGAGGGAGAATATGGAGTGAGGGGAAAGATAACAGTGAGGGAGAATATGGAGTGAGGGGAAAGATAACAGTGAGGGAGAATATGCAGTGAGAGAAAAGATAACAGTGAGGGAGAATATGGAGTGAGGGGAAAGATAACAGTGAGGGAGAATATGGAGTGAGGGGAAAGATAACAGTGAGGGAGAATAGGGAGTGAGGGGAAAGATAACAGTGACAAAGGTAACAGTGAGGGAGAATATGGAGTGAGAGGAAAGATTACAGTGAGGGAGAATATGGAGCGAGGGGAAAGATAACAGTGAGGGAGAATATGGAGTGAGGGGAAAGATAACAGTGAGGGAGAATATGGAGTGAGGGGGATGATAACAGTGAGGGAGAATATGGAGTGAGGGGAAAGATAACAGTGAGGGAGCATATGGAGTGAGGGAACAGTGAGGGAGCATATGGAGTGAGGGGAAAGATAACAGTGAGGGAGAATATGGAGTGAGGGGGATGATAACAGTGAGGGAGAATATGGAGTGAGGGGAAAGATAACAGTGAGGGAGCATATGGAGTGAGGGAACAGTGAGGGAGCATATGGAGTGAGGGGAAAGATAACAGTGAGGGAGAATATGGAGTGAGGGGAAAGATAACAGTGACAAAGCTAACAGTGAGGGAGAATATGGTGTGAGAGAAAAGATAACAGTGAGGGAGGGCAGCACGGTGGCATAGTGGTTAGCACTGTTGCCTCACAGCACCAGGGACCCGGGTTCGAATCCGGCCTCGGGCGACTGTCTGTGTGGAGTTTGCACATTCTCCCCGTGTTTGCGTGGGTTTTCTCCGGGTGCTCCGGTTTCCTCCCACAGTCCAAAGATGTGCGGGTTAGGTTGATTGGCTATGATAAATTGACCCTTAGTGTTAGGGGGATTAAATACGTGGGGTTACGGGGATAGGGTGGGATATGTGTTGGTGTAGGGGTTACGGGGATCGGGTGGGACATGTGTCGGTGCAGGCTCGATGGGCCGAAATGGCCTCTATCTGCACTGTGGGGTTTCCGTGATTTCTGTGATCTGTGAATATGGAGTGAGGGGAAAGATGACAGTGAGGGAGAATATGGAGTGAGGGGAAAGATAACAGTGAGGGAGAATATGGAGTCAGAGAAAAGATAACAGTGAGGGAGAATATGGAGTGAGGGGAAAGATAACAGTGAGGGAGAATATGGAGTGAGGGAACAGTGAGGGAGCATATGGAGTGAGGGGAAAGATAACAGTGAGGGAGAATATGGAGTGAGGGAAAAGATAACAGTGAGGGAGAAAAGGGAGTGAGAGGAAAGATAACAGTGAGGGAGAATATGGAGTGAGGGGAAAGATACCAGTGAGGGAGAATATGGAGTGAGGGGAAAGATAACAGTGAGGGAGAATATGGAGTCAGAGAAAAGATAACAGTGAGGGAGAATATGGAGTGAGGTGAAAGATAACAGTGAGGGAGAATATGGAGTGAGGGGAAAGATAACAGTGAGGGAGCATATAGAGTGAGGGAACAGTGAGGGAGCTTATGGAGTGAGGGGAAAGATAACAGTGAGGGAGAATATGGAGTGAGGGAAAAGATAACAGTGAGGGAGAATAGGGAGTGAGGGGAAAGATAACAGTGACAAAGATAACAGTGAGGGAGAATATGGAGTGAGAGGAAAGATTAGAGTGAGGGAGAATATGGAGCGAGGTGAAAGATAACAGTGAGGGAGAATATGGAGTGAGAGGAAAGATAACAGCGAGAGAGAATGTGGAGTGAGGGGAAAGATAACAGTGAGGGAGAATATGGAGTGAGGGGAAAGATAACAGTGAGGGAGAATATGGAGTGAGGGAAAAGATAACAGTGAGGGAGAATATGGATTGAGGGGAAAGATAACAGTCAGGGAGAATATGTAGTGAGGGAAAAGATAACAGTGAGGGAGAATATGGATTGAGGGGAAAGATAACAGTGAGGGGAGAATATGGAGTGAGGGGAAAGATAACAGTGAGGGAGAATATGGAGTGAGGGGAAAGATAACAGTGAGGGAGAATATGGAGTGAGGGGGAAACGGTGAATGTGTGGTGCAGTAACAGAGGGGTGAGGGGAAATGTGGCGCGAGTGAGGCCAGAAAAAAAAAACACGGGATGTGGAAGGGGACACCGAGTATTTTTCATTGGTTGATGGGATGTGGGCATTGCTGCCAATGCCGGCATTTCTAGCCCATCCATGTGGAGGGAATGTTTGGTGAAATGTGGTGCTGGGGAGCGGAAAGATGTCGTGAGTGAGGGGACAATTGGGAAGTGTCGCCTCGGTGAGGGGGAAACCTGTTATGGGGAAAATGGAGTGGGTGAGGGGTAACATGGCGTGAGTGAAGGGAAAAATAGCTGGGTGAGTGAAAGTAGTGCGAGTGTGGAGGGAAGAGGGGTTAACATGGGGTAAATGAGCCCCAGTACATCGCTGCAGGAGTTCCTCAGGGCAGTGTCCTAGGCTCAACCATCTTCAGCTGCTTCATCAATTTACCTTTGCAACTCCTCAGATAATGAAGCAGCCCATACCCACTTGCAGCAAGACTGGGACAACATTGAGGCTGATAAGTGGCAAGTAACATTCACGCCACAGAAGTGCCAGGCAATGATTAGTGCCAACAAATGAGAGTCTAAACACCGCCCCTTGACTTTCAATGACATTACCATCGTGGGATCCCCCATCAACTTTCTTGGGGTCACCATTGACCATAAACTTAACTGGATCAGCCACATAAATACTGTGGCTACAAGAGCAGGTCAGAGGCTGGGTATTCTGTGGCAAGAGTCTCACCTCCTGACTCCCCAAAGCCTTTCCACCATCTACAAGGCACAAGTCAGGAGTGTGATGGAATACTCTCCACTTGCCTGGATGAGTGCAGCTCCAACAACACTCAAGGAGCTAGACACCATCCAGGACAAAGCAGCCCGCTTGGTCGGCACCCCATCCACCACCTTTACATTCACTCCCTCCACCACCGGCGTACCGTGGCTGCAGTGTTTACCATCTACAAGATGCACTGCAGCAACTCGCCAAGGCTTCTTCAACATCACCTCCCAAACTGGCAACCTCTACCACCTAGAAGGACAAGGGCAGCAGGCATATGGGAACATCATCACCTCCAAGTTACAACCATCCTGACTTGGAAATATATCACCGATCCTTCATAGTCACTGTTTGAAAATCCTGGAACTCTCCCTAACGGCACTGTGGGAGTACTTCCACCTCACGGACTGCAGCAGTTCAAGGTGGTGCCCCCACCCCCACCCCCCGAGCACCTTCAAGGGCAATTAGGGATTGGGAATAAATGCTGGCCTTGCCAGCGATGCCCACATCTCAGGAGCAAATAAAAAAATCATTGCTCTGAGCTAGGGAGGGCAAAAGTTAGCCATAATTGTCGGTGCTGATTGCTATCTGCTGGCTTCTCCTGCCACACATGTGGACATTGTGAGAGGCCAGGATCAGGCTCAATTATCGTGGCCCCCACCATAACTGAGCCTGCACCTGGCCTCTCCCAATAGTTCAATAGTCTGCCAATATTGTGATTCCTATTGCCCTCCTGCTATTCATCATTTCCTCGCTACCCTGAAACATATCTACTTCCTTGCAAACAATAGCTTCCCTACATTACAACAGTCACTACATTTCAAAAGTACTTTACTGACTATGACGTGTTTGGGATGTCCCGAGGTCAGGAAAAGCACTATAAAGACACTGTACAAGTTCATCCTTTCCAGATGAGTGTATTGAATTGCTGGCCAGGCTGAAACCTGCTTTAGCAAAGGCAACTTCATCCCCTCATCCGAGGGCACCCAATCTGGTCACATGTTTCCTGCTTCAATCAGCTTGGTATGGCTCTTGTCTTCAGATCCAGCTTGACCATTCCCCGGACACCTTCACTTCCTTTCAGCACATGATTTTCTAACATACTTCTCAGGCCCCATGATGAATTTCCTCACCAAAATCTCTTCCCTACACTCCTTACTTATCATTGAGTAACTCCTTAGCCTCAGGTGATTTGAAACTATATCTAAGTTCACCCATCCACTCCCCTCTGACTTCAGTTGGTAGCACACTTGCCTCTGAGTCAGAAGAACATAAGAACATAATACGTAGGAGCAGGAGTCGGTCATTTGGCCGCTCGAGCCTGCTCCGCCATTCAATAAGATCATGGCTGATCTGATCTTGGCCTCAACTTCACTTCCCTGCCCGCTCCCCATAACCCTCGACTCCCTCACCTTTCAAAAATCTGTCTATCTCCACCTTAAATATATTCAGTGACCCCGCCTCCACAGCTCTCTGGGGAAGAGAATTCCAAAGATTCACGACCCTCTGAGAGAAGAAATTCCTCCTCATTTCCGATTTAAAAGGATGCCCCTTATTCTGAAATTATGCCCCCTAGTTCTAGATTCCCCCACGAGGGGAAACATCCTCTCTGCAGCTACCCTGTCGAGCCCCTTCAGAATCTTATGTTTCAATAAGATCCCCTCTCATTGTTCTAAACTCCAATGAGTATAGGCCCAACCTGATCAACCTTTCGTCATACGTCAACCCCTTCATCCCAGGAATCAACCCAGTGAACCTTCTCGGCACTGCCTCCAATGCAACTATATCCTTCCTTAAATAACGTGACCAAAACTGTACGCAGTACTCCAGGTACAGTCTCACCAGCGCCCTGTAAAGTTGCATCAAAACTTCCCTCCTTTTATACTGCATACCCCTTGCAGTAAAGGCCAACATTCCATTAGCCTTCCCAATTACTTGCGGTACCTACATGCTAACTTTTTGTGTTTCATGTAACCCCAGGTCCCTTTGTAGCAGCATTTTGTAATCTCCCTCCATTTAAATAATAATTTGCTCTTTCATTCTTCCTTCCAAAGTGGATAACCTCACATTTCCCCACATTATCCTCCATCTGCCAAATGTTTGCCCACTCACTGAAACTATCGATATCCCTTTGCAGACTCTTTGGGCTGGATTTTAATTCAGGGGCGGGTTGGGGTCGTGTAATCCGTATTTCGTGTTATCCACACAAATCTAAATCGATGTGGGAGATTGATGCGATTTAATTGTCCAATTGAGTTCCAACGTGTGGGAACCCATGGCAAATCAGTATTTTCAGTCTGAAAGTCGCCTCTGATGACGTCATCATTGCTGCTGCATTTAAGGTCTGCAACAAGCCTTGCTTCTTCTGCAGGCTGACAACCTTTTGGCCTTTAATGTTACAGAGACCTGGAGGCAGAATGGCCAGCGAAAGAGCTAGGTCTGCTCCAAGATTTGACGACATTGCCCTGCAGGCTCTGGTTGAGGGAGCAAGAGTTCATAAAGAGGTGCTCTTCCCTTCTTCAGGAAGAAGCCTCCCCAGCAGACCAAGGCTGCATGGCTGCAAGTGGCAGAGGAGGTCAACCCCTTATCGGTAACCCGCAGAACATGGATTCAGTGCAGGAAAAGATTTCATGACCTTCTGCGCACTGGAAAAGTGAGTATGAATTTCCCATCACCCTCAATCTGATCCCCATTGCCTTTCCTCACCAGCACTCAGCTTTAGCAATCTCTTCCTCCACATCCCACTTGACACTGACATCCATGCACCCTTACCCATTCCCTTTCTCTCTATGGTCACATTTGTTATGTTCATAAATAAATAGACATTTTCATTATGAACAGCTAGCTTGTGCTAGACATTTATTCAGCCATGTGGACTAGTCTACAGCATCCATCTTGACTACTGCCTTGTGGGTAGCCGAGTGCCTCATGGGTAGCCCCACTCTTATATACATACAGCTCCACCTAGTGTACCATTCTAGAATGACATGTTACTGATCATTATATCCCCCTTTCTTTGAGGTTAAACAAAATCAATATCAATCAGTATCAATCAACTTTCAAGAAAAACACTAAAGATGATATCAGTAACACTTTTGTTAGTGCTCTATAAACATAAACATTTTCACAACAGTCAACACATTTTCAAAGCTTTACTTTATACTCAAAGATTAAGTCTATCAGGCTTTTTTACTTCACGTGTGGATCTTCTCAGCACAGGTAAGTCTGATGTGTTTTCATGAGAGCCTGTATGTGTGTTTGTGTTAGATTGTTCTGGTGGTGAGTGACAAGATTCAGTTTCGGCATGGTCATCGATTTGCTCTTGGATAGTTTCTTGTGTTTTCAGGAGGGAACGGCGGGTCCTCCTGAGAATCTGTCCTTCCTCAGTTCTAACAGTGTATGACCTTGGTCCTACTTCCTCAAGAACTGTAGCTTTCCTGTTCCATGCATCTGGATCCTCAATCCTGACAACATCATCCCTTGTCAATGGTTTCAGAGTTTTGGATGACTTGTCACAGTGTGATTTCGGTTTCAGCTTTAACAGTTGAAGTCTCTGTCTTAGTTCCTTACTCTGCTTTTCTTTTGCACAGCAGGGTAGCGTGGTACGCAACTTGCGACCCATTAGGAGTTCAGCAGGTGAAGAACCAGAGTCTAAAGGGGAGGCTCGGTAGCTCAGCAGGGCGAGATAAGGATCAGACTTGCTTTCTGTTGCTTTCTTCAGTAGCTGTTTGAGAACTTGAACAACTTTCTCTGCCTTACCATTCGACTGAGCATACAGAGGACTGGATGTGATGTGCTGAAAGTCATATTGTGCTGCAAACTGTTGCCACTCCTTACAGTTGAAGCAAGGACCATTATCGCTAATGGCAATCCTGGGAATTCCATGTCTGGTGAAGATGGATTTAACATGCATTATGACACTGCTTGCTGATGTGCTTGAGAGCAGCGCCATCTCAGGATAGTTAGAATAGTAGTCAATCACTATTAGATAGTCTTTACCATTCAAATGAAAGAGGTCCATACCAACCTTTTGCCATGGTGCTGTTGGTAAGTCAGCTACGATCATTGGTTCCTTTGCTTGTTTGTTTTGGTGTTTCTGACATGTCTCACATATGCCTATTATGTTCTCAATGTCCTTACTTATGCCAGGCCAATAAACAGTGTCTCTTGCGCTCCTTTTGCATTTTTCAATTCCGAGGTGTCCCTCTTGAATTCTTTCGAGCATGTCTCGACGTAGAGCCTGTGGAATGACTATTCTGTTCTGTTTTAGTAACAGTCCACTTGCAATACTCAACTCTGACCTTATGTGATAGTACTTTGGACAGGAACCTTTTGGCCAACCATGATGAATGTTCTCTATTACTGTTTGTAACACTGTGGGATAGAAATTCAGTCTCGCCCCATTTGGGGCGCTAGTCCTGGCGAAGCGCAATGTTTAGCGCCAGGCGCAATTTAGCACCACCTAGCACCATATTGGGTTGCTGCGCCCCTGAAGGTGATTGCGGCGCTAAATCAGGCGCTGCACACGACTCCTAAGGTGCTAACCCGGCGGCGCAACCCAATTTCGTGGCGGCGGGGCGCAGCGCAGGTGCTGTCAATAATCACTGACCCCGAGACACACTGGCGCCGGACAGCTCTTAAAGGGGCGGGTCGATTGGAATCACCAGACACAACACTTCCTGGCCCGCCTTAAATTCGATGGAGGCTAAACAGAGGCGCTCCAGGCTCTGCAAAGATGCAAAGGGTCAGGCAGAGGGCTGTGCGGTTTGATGAAGGGGCCCTGGAGGCTTTGGTTGGCGCTGTGGAGCGCCGGCGTGAAACGCTATATCCCCAGGATGGCAGGAGGGCGCCACATGCCGAATACAGGCGCGCCTGGAGGGACGTGGCCACCAGAGTGGGCTCCAGGAGTGTGGTCCCTCGCACTGCGGTCCAGTGCCAGAAGAAGTTCAACGACCTCACTCGGGTCATCAGGGTGAGTGCCTTTTGCACGATCTTGTTCATCCCTCCATGTGCACCTGACTTTCTGGCTAGAGGGTGGGCGAGCCGCCAAAGGCCATCTGCCAGCCAGCACCCCCGGCCCTTTCAGGAAAGACACATGCACATGCTGCTCAGTGCATGATGTAAGGGCTATTCCACCATGGGGGGCAGCTGATGTGTGCTCAGTGCATGATGTAAGGGCTATTCCACCATGGGGGGCAGCTGATGTGTGCTCAGTGCATGATGTAAGGGCTATTCCACCATGGGGGGCAGCTGATGTGTGCTCAGTGCATGATGTAAGGGCTATTCAACCATGGGGGGCAGCTGATGTGTGCTCAGTGCATGATGTAAGGGCTATTCCACCATGGGGGGCAGCTGATGTGTGCTCAGTGCATGATGTAAGGGCTATTCCACCATGGGGGGCAGCTGATGTGTGCTCAGTGCAGGATGTTTCAGCAATTTCCATCCTTTCTGTTGCAGGGGAAGCTGGCACATAACCGACGCCAGCAACTGGCCACCGGAGGAGGACGTGCGCAGATCCAGCCCCTCAGCGACCTGGAGGAGAGGGTCCAACAAATCATGGGGAATCGGCTGACTGGTCCTGCCGCCTCTGGAGATGCCGACCCCATAGTGGCCTACGATGGTAAGGCTCTCACCTTTTGGATCGCTCTCCTCCCAACTGTTCCCCCTGTTGTGTATGTAATATGTATGTCACTTTAAACCTATGGCCAGGGCAGCACTACTTTGTAGGGCGTAGTGATACCGTAGTACCACTCCTGGCCATAGGGGTATAAATAGTACTGCGGGTACTGATCTCCCCTCAGTTCCCGCCTGTGGGTATGAAGTAAAGACCTAAGTTAAACCCTTCCAAGCTGTCTCTTCCTTTTTTGTATTAAGTATATTCGCATACTTTACACTGGCGACTGGGAACGTTCGAACTCACCAGTACAAGGTGCAACAAAGGATCGGTAGCAGTACGGGGAGAGAAGCTTCTTACCAGCCTGCAGAGTCCAGCGTCGACCGAAGGAGGCTGCCCAGTTCAGGAGGAGCGGCAGCAACGGAGCGAGAGAGAGAGGTTCCAGCGGAGGCTGCGGCAGCTGAGAGAAGAGGCTGAACGGGCGTTCCAGCCACGGGGCAAAAGTCCACCCAGGGTCAGGTAAACTGCAATCCTTCCCGGGGAACGCGAGCTGCAAGGGCCAGAACGGGCAGGCGATCTGGGGAACAAACGGAGCCACGAGGACTAGCGGGCCACGAGAGGGGAAGGTCGTTGTAATAGCGGCGGTGGCAATAACGGGAGCTGCAAGGGCCAAAAATAACGAACCTGGAGAGACGTCGTTGACAGCAGAGGGAGAAAAGGCGGGAAAAGCGCCATCTAGTGGACAAAAGGGGAAAAGTTTTTTCTCTTCAGCAGTTTAAAATTAACAGCGCCATCTAGTGGACAAAAGGGGAAAAGTTTTTTCTCTTCAGCAGTTTAAAATTAACAGCGCCATCTAGTGGACAAAGGGGAAAAGTTTTTTCTCTTCAGCAGTTTAAAATTAACAGCGCCATCTAGTGGACAAAGGGGAAAAGTTTTTTCTCTTCAGCAGTTTAAAATTAACAGCGCCATCTAGTGGACAAAGGAGAAAAGTTTTTTCTCTTCAGCAGTTTAAAATTAACAGCGCCATCTAGTGGACAAAGGGGAAAAGTTTTTTCTCTTCAGCAGTTTAAAATTAACAGCGCCATCTAGTGGACAAAAGGGGAAAAGTTTTTCTCTTCAGCAGTTAAAGAAAAAAATAACAGCGCCATCTAGTGGAAAAAGGCGGGAAAACCTCTTCAGCAGTTTTAAAAATGGCTAAAGAAGCTTGGTTGTCAGAATTTGTTGCCGACATAGAAGATTGGGACGCATATGTAGAAAGGCATGAACTTTATTGCATAGTAAACAAGGTGCAAGATGACGAAAAGGCAGCAACCTTATTAAATTCTATGGGGGCAAAAACATACGGTCTGCTGAGGAATCTTCTTACTCCAGAAAAGCCAGCAGACAAAACGTATGCCCAAATTGTTGATACGTTAAAGGAACATTTAAACCCTAAGCCACCATTTATAGCGGAAAGGTACCGCTTTTACAGACGCGACCAAAGGAATGATGAGTCGCAGGCAGCCTATTTGGCTGAGCTCAGACGGTTGTCCAAACATTGCCAGTTTGGAGCCTTTTTGGCGGAAGCGATCAGAGACAGATTTGTCTGTGGCATGTTAAATGAGAGTACACGAAAACGGTTGCTGGCCAAGAAACAGCTCAGCCTAGATCAGGCGATGGAAATAGCATTGGCACATGAAGCGGCAGCACAGGGTGCTGCTCAAATACGACAAAATACAACCGGCTATGACACCCATGAGGTGACCTTTCACAAAGGTAAATGCTACCGTTGTGGCAAAACCACCCACGACCAAAGTAATTGTTGGTTTCGTGATAAAATATGCCGGCAGTGTGGAAAAAAGGGGCATATAGCGAAAGTTTGTCGGTCGGGTACGAAACCCAATAGTGGGGGCAATCCGAGCAGTACCAAGGCAAGGACAAAAATACATAAGATATCTGACAGTAGCTCAGACGAGTCACAGGAAGGCACAAAAGCAGAGCCTAAAGGTCTGGGATGTCTCAAGTTATATGGTGTAGACAAAACGGAGGACCACAGCACCATGTGGGTTAAAATGAAGGTAGCAGGCGTCGAAGTTAATATGGAGCTGGACACGGGTTCAGCCCTATCAGTAATTAATGAACAAGATTATAACAGGCTGTTCAAACGCATTCCCTTAAGGGATACCGAAATCAAATTAAAAACATATACGGGACAAAAAGTTTACCCGAAGGGAAAAATGCAAGTAACAGTTAAATACAACGGCAGAAAAGTGCCAGGACTTTATTTATACGTCCTACCAAACGGTGGACCACCACTTTTGGGTAGGGAATGGATAAGAAAAATCCATTTCGACTGGAAGTCGATACACGAGTTAAAAGTAGAGACCACCACGGATGATACAACCATTACAAGCAGGCTGTCGAAAATATTGGCAAAAACGCCAGAGGTATTCCAACAAGGGCTGGGGACCTTAAAGGACATTAGAGCAAAAATAACTATTGCTCAAGACGCAAACCCCAAGTTTTGTAAGGCCAGCGGTGGAAGCAGAACTGGATGCCTTAGAGAGTGCAGGTGTCCTTACAAAGATTGAGTGGAGCGAGTGGGCCACGCCCATCGTCCCAGTTATAAAGAAATCTGCAAATAACACACCGGGGGAACCAAAGAAGATTCGCATTTGCGGGGATTTTAAGATAACTATTAACCCAGTCCTGCACACGGTACAGTATCCGCTGCCGCGGATAGAGGACATATTCGCATCGTTAGCTGGGGGTAGACACTTTACGAAGATTGACCTTTGTCAAGCTTATTTACAGATGGAGGTGGAGCAGGACTCAAAAAAGCTCCTAACGATTAACACACACAAGGGATTGTACCAGTACAATCGCCTGGTATTTGGTGTGGCGTCCGCCCCAGCCATATGGCAGAGGACCATGGAACAGGTCCTACAGGGCATTCCAGGAACGCAATGCTACCTGGATGACATCCTGGTGACAGGACAAACGGATAACGACCACCTCGCTAACCTGGAGCGAGTACTTCTGCGGTTGCAACAATACGGACTCAGGGCGAACAAGCAGAAATGTGAGTTTTTCCAGGAACGTATCTCATACTGTGGTCACATTATAGATAAGGAAGGCCTGCATAAGTCCCCAGAAAAGATCGAGGCAGTAGTGAAGGCCCCGCCCCCTGAGAATGTATCTCAGTTACGATCATTCTTAGGCCTTATAAACTATTACCATAAGTTCCTCCCGAACTTATCGTCCATTTTACATCCACTAAATTCCTTGCTGCAAAAGGGAGTCTCCTGGAATTGGGACGAAGCGTGTGAGGCTGCTTTTAAAAAGGGTAAACAACTCATTACATCAAAGGAAGTGCTCGCACACTTTGACCCAAAAATGCCAATGAGGTTGGCATGTGACGCCTCCCCGTACGGTATAGGGGCAGTGTTGTCACACAAATTTCCCAATGGGACGGAGAGGCCAATAGCATTTGCCTCAAGGTCGTTAACTACAGCCGAAAGAAACTATGCGCAAATCGACAGGGAGGCCCTCAGTCTGGTGTGGGGTGTCAAAAAAATTCCACCACTACCTACATGGGCAACGTTTCACACTACTGCCGGATCATCAACCGTTGGTGTCGATATTTAATCCAACAAAAGGGGTGCCCCTGATGACGGCCCAAAGGCTACAGAGATGGTCACTGTTCTTAGGAGCACACCAGTACCTTATCGAATATAAGGGTACCAAACAGCATGGCAATGCGGTTGGCCTGTCGCGGCTACCATTGCCTGCCGAGATCGAAGAGATAGTACAGGACCCCGTGGCAATATATCATACGGCGGTTATGGAACACTTGCCCATCACCAGCCAATGTATCGAGCGGGAAACACAGAATGACCCGACACTGGCAAGGGTTTACGAATTGACCGTGAAAGGCTGGCCGGCGCAGGGTGACGCATCATTGCCGGCGTTTTCGGCAAGGAAGGACCAGTTGTCCGTATGCCGGGGCACATTGATGTGCGGAGCCAGGGTGGTGGTCCCTCAAAAATTACAACATAAAGGGCTAGAAATTCAGTGCCCTTAGCGCCGATTTTGCGGCGCTAGAGGGCCTAGCGCTGCAATTGGCGCCGGCGCCGAAATTGCCTGGGGCCCTTCCGCCGCGGTAGACCGGTAGCGCTGCGCCGGCACCGATGACGTCATCGGTGTGCGCAGCGTCCCGGTTGCCATGCCGACGGGCCCCAGCGCCGAAATTCAGTTGCGGCCGCCTCGCCCGTGGCAGCCGCAACTAAGACTCTGGCAACAGAGTCTTACATCACTTTGCGCCGGCGCATTAAAGGCACCGCGGCGGCCGGCCGCTTTCCCGCCGGCCGCCTGGCCGCAGCTCCCTCCCCGGACTTCCCCCCCCCCCCCGGAACAGAAGCAAGCCCGGCACTTGTCCGAGGTGCCGGGCTCATTTTTAAAAAGATTTTCGCGGGCCGCGGCCGGGTGCAGGCAGCTCCTCCTTAAGGGAAGGAGGAGGCCTGCACTTCCCGAACCTGCCGCACCGCAGCGGGCGCCGCAGCGCCGGAATAGCGCCGATATTCAGCGCGTAGCGCCAGTTTTCAGGCGCAAACAGCTCTCAGCAGCGCCGGCAGCCGTTTGGGCGCAGAATTGGTGAATTTTGGGCCCGACCAGCGCGACTTAGCTCCGGCACTAACTTCCGGCGCTAAAGCCCTGGCTGCGCCAAAACTCAATTTCTAGGCCAAAGTGTTGCGGGACTTACACGAAGGTCACCTGGCAGGTGTCAAAATGAAAAGCCTCGCCAGAGCCTACGTCTGGTGGCCCGGCATTGACAGGGACATTGAGGAAGTAGCAAAAGCATGCCAAGGGTGCCAGATGGTACAGAACGTACCACCCCAAGCCCCACTACATCCATGGGAGTGGCCCTCAACGCCGTGGCAAAGGATCCACGTGGACTTCGCTGGGCCCTTCATGGATGCGATGTTCCTTATTGTAGTGGACGCCCACTCAAAATGGCCGGAGGTCATAAAGATGTCATCAACGACAGCCGAAAAGACGGTCGCAGCCTTAAGGACCATTTTTGCCCGAAACGGGGTGCCCGAGGAAGTCTGTTCGGACAATGGGCCACAATTTGTGGCAGAAGAATTTCAAGCATTCCTAAAAAGGAATGGAGTGCGACATTATACGTCCGCACCATATCATCCGGCTACAAATGGGCTGGCAGAGCGATTTGTACAGACTTTTAAAAAGGCCATCAAGGCGATGGGGGAGGAAAGGTTGCCACTACAACACAAGGTGGACAACTTCCTATTCGCATACCGTAATGCTGCACATACGGTGACCAACCAGGCCCCCGCCGTCATGTTCTTTAATAGAAGGTTAAGGTCTCGCCTCGAATTGCTCAGACCAAACATCCGGAGAGATGTGGAAAACCGAGTATTTCGTAGGGCTCCTGACAGACAGACACGGAGCTTCGAGGTGGGGCAGCAAGTGTTGGCCCGTGATTATAGAAATGAAAAGTGGCGGTCTGGTACGATAAAGACCCACCAGGGACCTTTGATGTACACAGTGGATACTGGGGACGGCATAATCAGACGACATGCTGATCAACTTGTGGAGTCCAGAAACCCAACTGATTCACTACCTCAAACGTCTCAGCACATTGTTCCAGCGGAATCACGGCCCAGCTCGTCGCTACAGAAGTCTCAGGATTGCGAGGAGTTCAGCACTCCAGTGAGCTCCACGGCACAGGATGTGCCATCAGACACCGACGACTCCAGCGATGAAGTGGTGACGGAAGTACTGCCGCCTACACCAAGACCGACTAGAGAAAGACGTTATCCTAGTCGAGACAGGAGGCCTCCTCAGAGACTGAATCTATAACATGTTTCTTTTTATATATATATAGGTAGACAACTCTGATGTAAATATGTTATGTATGTTGTGTTACCAAATGTTATTAGCCCTAGTTATGGTGCATCTGTTGACTTAATTGCACGGGTACGTTTTAATTAAAAGGGGAGGAATGTTGTGTATGTAACATGTATGTTACTTTAAACCTATGGCCAGGGCAGCACTACTTTGTAGGGCGTAGTGATGCCGTAGTACCACTCCTGGCCATAGGGGTATAAATAGTACTGTGGGTACTGATCTCCCATCAGTTCCCGCCTGTGGGTATGAAGTAAAGACCTAAGTTAAACCCTTCCAAGCTGTCTCTTCCTTATTGTATTAAGTATATTCGCATACTTTACAACCTTCAGATCCCATCTGCATATTGATGTATCACTGACACCAACCCAGAATTGGGAACCGCAATCCTGACTGCGCCTTGTTCTTTCTGCATCAAGTAACCTAATGGTTCTGCTACCAATGTGTACAGCATTAGGGACAGGGAACAACCCTGTCTTACTGATCTCTGTATTGGAAAATACTTGGATAAAAAAACATTACATTTAACATAGTTGAATATGTTTGAATAAAAAATCCTTATCCACACAATAAAATATTTCCTGAAAACAAATGCTCTCTAAAACCATCAATAAAAACTCATGAGAGACCCTATCAAAGGCTTTCTCTTGATCTATCTTTAACACATAAGCCTCCCTCCCACTCTCTTCCATGAGCTCTATAGCATCTCGGATTGCGACCACAGAGTCCGCGATGACCCGGCCTATGACTCCATAGGACTGAGAGGGCGAAACTATCTGCGGCATCACCTCCTTCATATGATTTGCCATAACCCTCGCCAAGATCTTATAATCCACATTTAATAATGTGATGGGCCTCCAATTCTTTAGATCCCTTCTGTCCCCTTTATTTTTATAAGCTAAGCTTATGATATCTCTCCTCATAGATGGGGCCAGGTTTCCCTCAATTTTAATCTCCTTAAAAACCTCTAAGAGAAATGGACTTAAAATCTCTAAAAATTCTTTATAAAATTTTACCCTGGTCTTTCCCCCGCTTCATTCACTTATTGCTACTTTTATTTCTGCTAATCCTACTTCTTTGTCACACATGCTTCTCTCATCCTCCTTTAAACCCTCTTCAATAAAAGCGTTAACCTTTTCCATCGCCAAATTGGAAATGTCTTTTGTATATAACTCTTGATAAAAGCTGCTAGCCACCTCCAAAATCTCCCCACTTACATGATCTTCTCCCCAACCTTCAACTCTCCAATTAATGATAATCTCTGTCGCAGCTTCTCTTGCTCTAGAAAATATCTAGTGCATCTTTCGCCCTCCAATGCATCTCCAGCCTTTGCATGGAGAATGGCCCCCTTGCATTTTCAGCTTGCAATAGTTCCCACTCTTCCTTTAAAACCACCCACTTGGTCTCTGCTCCCTTATCCCCTCCGTCAGCTGCTTTACAGATATCCATAAACCTTCTGTTTATATTCTCTTCTCGACGCCGGTTAGCTGCCGCTCTCTCTTTCCCATAACATAACGAAAAAGCTTTTACCTCATCGTTGAAATTGTCCCACCAAACTCTTCTTTCTTTCAAGAAAAAAGGTTCCTTCCGAGCATTCTTTATTATCTTATAATCCCTTCTTTATAAGCAATTTCTTTCAGGTATTGGTTATTTAAAATCCACACCCCTGGACCGATCTTAACTCTGCTGTTCCTAATTCTAGGAACCAAAGCTGAGTGATCACTAAAAAAAATTTTTTAATAATAAATCCCCGTCACCTCAGAACTTAACCCTTCCCGCATTAACACAAAATCTATTCGGCTCTGTTTTAGAACATCACCCACCCAACCTGTTCTGGGGAACTCCCTTTTTATGGGGTTCCGATCCCTCCATAAGTCTCTCAATATTAAATTTGCCGTCATTTTTACAATCATCCCTCTGGAGTTATCACCCTTTAAGGTCATCTGGGCTGAAATGTCCATCTGAGATAAAAATACATTAAAATCCTCCACTATACAAGAGTTTTCCACCTCTGCCACTTCAGTGATTAAGCACCGAAAAAACTCGCGACACTTGCAATGGTCGTTCGGTGCATAGATTAAAGAGATCGCAATTAAATTCCTCCATTTTTACCTTTAGCCGTAAAGATCTCCCCTCAGTGTCCTTGCCCACCAAGGTAACGTTCTCTTTTATGGACGGACTCACCAAAACAGCCACCCCTCTACGGTTATTGTTTGTGCAACTTGCAAACACCTCTCCCTTCCAAACCTTCCAAACTCTTTCTAGGATATCCTCATTCCAAAAGGTTTCTTGCAGACACAACAAGTCCGAACCTTTAAAACCCTGCAACAACTGCTGCAATTTCTTCTCACTCCTCAGTCCGTTCACATTAATTGAGACCAATGTAATCATGGCTCCGAATAAGTTAAGTGTGCCTGATAATCTCCCCATCATTTAATCTCCGGCCCTTCCCTCCTCTCATGCTCCTTCCCAACTTTTCGGGCAGCTGTTGCTTTCTCCTGCAGCCTCCGGCTCTTTTTCACCTCCTGTTTGAACCTTCCCTGCAGTTTCAGCCTCTTCCTTGCATTAGGTTTGGGCCCAGGAGCTGCCCCTTCTCCCTCCTTCTGCCCCTCACTAACCTTTCCCTTTCCACACGATGCCATCCCACCCCCCACTGCATGTCTCCTTCCCCCTCTGAATCCTCATGCTCGAGCTCTTCTGTAACCTCCCGTCCCTCCTCCCCGTCAGATACATAATCTCCCTTAGAGAGTCTTCCTGCTATCACGATTTCTCCAACAATGCCCCTCCCTTCAGCCTCATCTCCACCGCTGACCCTTGCTCCCCTTTTCTTCTCTCTCTGGGACAATGATGCGTCTTCCACGTTCTTGCTCCCTTCTGGCGTCTTTGTCTCCCCGCTCCCATCGTCTCCCTTCTGTTCGCTGGCTGTGTCCTCTGCCCGCTCCCCTCCTCCAGCCACTCCACTCACACTTCCTGCTCCTTCTGTCATCTCCTCATCACTCAAGGGGCTTCCTTCTGCCTCAGACTCTCAGTGGATGGGGCCTTTGTGACATCCCACAGCTCTCCGCCCTGCAGCTCTGAGCGATGTGTCCAGACTCACTGCAGTTATAACAGTACAGGTCTGGACAGCTTCTTACAAGATGGTCGTGTCCAAGACAATAATAACAAACCTTCACCTGGTTACCATGCAGTACCCGAGGTACTGCACTCCTTCCATTGTCTCGAATTTCATTCTATACGGCAGCGACCTCACTCCCCCAGGGAACTGCTCCTTCACATAACGGGTTCCATCTGCTACCCACGTTCCTGGATAGTATCTCCTCTTTGTTGCCGAGCAGATCTTAATGTCCCACGACTCCAATTCTTTTATTAGCACATCTTCCTATATAAACCGGCAGGTTTAAGAATGAGACCACCACCTCTTCAGAATATAGCAGCGATACCTCCAAGAACCTTCAAACTCAGTAAAAGTCTTTCCACCTTCTCTCGGCCACTGACCGTCACCTCAAACCCAATGTTCAGCTTTGGTCGGCAGGCAAAGCAGCTTCCTTCGCCGCAGTCTTCGTGCACAGCCTGGATAATACCCCAAGCTCGTATCGCTTTATCCTCACAATGAGCCACCACCATGTTTTCCTTTCCAAACCCCCTGGGGTCCCGGCCCGAGTCTTTGGGCCTTTTCTTCTCCCTTCCCCCAACATTTTCTCCCCTGATTAAATTCATCCTGCAAATGTTGTCCTCTGAGGGGCCGGCACTCCGAGCCCCTCTGCAGCCGTCTGACTGCTCGCTATGGACCAAAAAGGCCCGAAAATCTGAAATAAGCAACCCAATCGATTGCCATAAGACACATAGGCAACATATTAGCCCATTGAGTGGGTGATCGGCACAAAATGTCTTGAACCCAGTTTTCAGGGTTCGATGTCTCCTTTCTCCTCCACCCGAGGGCTGTGGGTGATGTGAAGTATGCAAGGTGTGCTTAATGCCCAGATGTTGTTGGAGTTCAGTAGATCCACCCCACGTGCCACCACAGGTATCTCACCATACCCGGCAATGACAGGAAGACTGATGGGCCAACCAGGACACTGGTTGGTGCCCACGGCAACTCCTTGCTGTAGGGGTTCGCAAAATCCCCTCAGCCCCAAAGATCGGGAAATATTAATCCACATCGTGGACGAAGACTTTGCGTGATTTAAATTGTCTCTGGGTTGGACAATGTTTTAAAACATACCCAGAACCGCAAGAAGTCTGTGTTAAGCTAGGCAGCACTTGGACAACACCGGAATCAAAGAACTTTGTAAAAAAAACACACACATTAAGACAGTACATTTTATTAAAAAATTGTACTCTTGAGTTTGGTAAATTGCCCGGGGATAAAATGGCCGCCAGACTGCGTGGCTGAGGACAAAGGACCTGGAAGCAGCTTTCTGTGTCTGTGAAGCAACGGCAGTCAAATTCTGTCAATCAAAAGGGGAGTTTCCCCTCCCTGCAGAGACAATGGACGTTTGTTTACAGAAACTGCTACTTTGTGTACACAAGGGATTAAACCACTTAGGCTGCGGTTTCAGTGACCACAGGACAATGGCTTCTGTTTACTATAGCCTCCCAGGCTGCTTACATAGTGATATACAGCCCCATTCAAAACCCATCAGGATGAACGGAAATGGTTCAATAGCCCATCACACACAATGAACTCAGCACAGAAGAGACATTTGGACTGAGGAAGGGAACACTTTAAAAATGAATGGGTTTGAATCACCCATTACTGGACAATGGGGACAGTTGGATCCCTTTTGTTTTAGCCCAGAAACTTCCGGATCTGGGCGGGAACATTTCGGCCCCAAAATTGGGGTGTAAGAGATGGATTCTCAGAGGCATCTCTCTCTCTGGCCTGCCTCCGTGTGCCCTCTACAGCGTGGAGTCTGTCTGAAGAAGTAAAACGCCAGCAGTTTACTTTTAAAACACTGGGGTGTTTTTCACTTCTGGGCAGTGAAGATCCAAGATCGCAGGGCACGGTGCTAGCATTGCAGTGGTGAGCATATATGTTTCTGGCCTTCCACAAGGCAACTTAGGATAGGCTTAGGGGTGGGAGTAAAGTGGGGATTTCGTTAGAATTGTATTTTAGTCGATTTCCCTCATTGTGTCTGTTTTTCCTCCCCTATTTAAGCAATTTTTACCGTGATTACTTTGATCGTGTGGTGTAGTTTCTTAGTTTTAATAAAATTTGACTTTTTTGCATCCAGACCATTTGTCCGTTTTTATATATCATTAATTATAAGTTCCTCCAGTCAGAACTGGAAGGAGGGGTTTAGCGATTCGAAACCGCTGATTGGAATTGGTCACAGTGCAGTGGAAAAGGCTGCCTGACCAGGTAAGCTACCGTAAACCAGGTAAAGGATGCCCCCCTACATTGCTGTTGGGGGCAGTAGGAATTAAATGGTTAATTCAGATGGTCGAGTCTGTCAATGAGACCAATCAATTTCTGGCTAAACACATTGGAAAATCTAAACAGCAGACTAAGCAGCATTGTGACAAAAATGTCAAGCCATCGGAATATGAGGCTGGTGACTTGGGATGGCACTAAATTACAGTAAGAAAGAACATCGATTTGAACCAAAATGAAAAGGACCTTTTCCTATTGTAGACAAAGCCAGTCCAGCCGTTTACCTAATCCGGTGTCTTGGTAAAGGTAACTAAATGGGACCACATCAACCAGCTTAAGTCAGTCAGAAGTGAAACTGATAACTAACACACAATATGGTTAGTTTTACAGAACTAAAACTGGAAATGGAGATTGGACGGTATCGACTGCTCCGACTGATATCCGACCTGGGGGCGGGTCCACAGCCAACGACTCAAGCATGCAACGTCATGATCGATGGAGATGGAGTTCAGAGAGGAACCAACACATAGCTGGACCAGTCACTACTGGGACTATATATACTGGGGACAGGGAGCCCATGAACTGTGGACTGAATGAAACCATAGTAACGACTTACCAGATCCCTGAAGGGCCGAGTCTTTGTATTCAATGTTCAGAATCGCATCACATGTCTCGGTGGTGTTGCAAGTGGCTGTTGTTGTTATACTTGTATTATGGTGGACTGTTTAAAGTGGATGCTTAGAATGGAACAGAACACTGTGCAATCATCAGCGAACATCCCCACTTCTGACCTTATGATGGAGGGAAGGTCATTGATGAAGCAGCTGAAGATGGTTGGGCCTAGGACACTGCCCTGAGGAACTCCTGCAGCGATGTCCTGGGGCTGTGATGATTGGCCTTCAACAACCACAACCACCTTCCTTTGTGCTGGGTATGACGCCAGCCAGTGGAGAGTTTTCCCCCTGACTCCCATTGAATTTAATTTTACTAGGGCTCCTTGATGCCACACTTGATCAAATGCTGTTGTCAAGGGCACTCACCTTACCTCTGGAATTCAGCTTGGACCAAGACTGTAATGAGGTCTGGAGCCGAGTGGTCCTGGCGGAACCCAAACTGAGTGTCGGTGAGCAGGTTATTGGTGAGTACATGCTGCTTGATAGCACTTTGATGACAAATCTACAGCACTGTAGCCGGGATGTTGTGGGGGTCACAGCCTTTGCTGTATCCAGTGTGCTCAGATATTCCTTGACATCACGTAGAGTGAATCACATTGGCTGTAGACTGACTTCTATGATGGTGGGTCCTCAGGAGGAGGCCGAGATGGATCATCCACTCGGCACTTCTGGCCGAAGATGGTTGCAAACGCTTCAGCCTTGTCTTTTGCACTCACGGCTGGTTAATTGGATAAAGATATGAAGCAGTGGAAGATCCAGGTTTACGGTGGGAGTGTGTGCAGTAGTGGGACCGCCGATAGATGCACTGTAATGTTTGTTCACACTGTGGTCAATCCCAGGCCCATCAGACATTGAACAATCAACTAATTGATATCCTCCTCAGAGGAGAAATAACTGGGGTCTATTTGGGGTCAAAGTACCTACAAAATATGTCATGCCTGTTGATGGAATTTCAGAAGCAAGTGAAGTCTCTTTGGCAGACTTAGTAACCCAATACTAAACAATCATTTCAAAGGCTAATGGAATGTTGGCCCTTATCTGAAAGGGCTGGAATACAAAGGGGTGGGAGTTACATTCCAGCTGTGCAGAGCGCTGGCCAGACCACATCTGGAGAACTGCATCCAGTTCTGGCACCACATCTCAGGAACGATGTATTGGCCTCGGAGGGGGAGCAGCGCAGTGTCACCAGAATGATATGGAGCTAAAAGGGTTAAATTATTAGAACTGGTTGCATAGAGACATGGCACGGCCCCTCAGTCCCATCGAATGCTCATCCTGCGCCACGTGGGAAGTCCAGGATGCTTCTCGTGTCCTGGACAACTGCAGGTGCAGGAAGTGTCGTCAGCTGGAGGAGCTTGAGCAATGGTTGGTGTCACTGCAGTGCATCCGCGAGACTGAGCGTGACATGGTTAGCACTGGAGTCGAGGCGGAATCAGCGGTGGTACTTAAAACAGTGGGAGACCGGGCAGCGCCGTCCTAATCGGGGGCGGTATCAGCGGGAGACCGGGCAGCGCGGAACTAATTGGAGGCGGTATCAGCGGCGGTATTTAAACAGCGGGAGACCGGGCAGCGCGGTCCTAATCGGAGGCGGTATCAGCGGCGGTATTTAAACAGCGGGAGACCGGGCAGCGTGGTCCTAATCGGGGGCGGTATCAGCGGCGGTATTTAAACAGCGGGAGACTGGGCAGCGCGGTCCTAATCGGAGGCGGTATCAGCGGCGGTATTTAAACAGCGGGAGACCGGGCAGCGCGGTCCTAATCGGGGGCGGTATCAGCGGCGGTATTTAAACAGCGGGAGACTGGGCAGTGCGGTCCTAATCGGAGGCGGTATCAGCGGCGGTATTTAAACAGCGGGAGATCGGGCAGCGCGGTCCTAATCGGAGGCGGTATCAGCGGCGGTATTTAAACAGCGGGAGACCGGGCAGCACGGTCCTAATCGGAGGCGGTATCAGCGGCGGTATTTAAACAGCGGGAGACCGGGCAGCGCGGTCCTAATCGGAGGCGGTAACAGCGGCGGTATTTAAACAGCGGGAGACCGGGCAGCGCGGTCCTAATCGGAGGCGGTAACAGCGGCGGTATTTAAACAGCGGGAGACCGGGCAGCGCAGTCCTAATCGGAGGCGGTATCAGCGGCGGTATTTAAACAGCGGGAGACTGGGCAGCGCGGTCCTAATCGGAGGCGGTATCAGCGGCGGTATTTAAACAGCGGGAGACCGGGCAGCGCGGTCCTAATCGGAGGCGGTAACAGCGGCGGTATTTAAACAGCGGGAGACCGGGCAGCGCAGTCCTAATCGGAGGCGGTATCAGCGGCGGTATTTAAACAGCGGGAGACTGGGCAGCGCGGTCCTAATCGGAGGCGGTATCAGCGGCGGTATTTAAACAGCGGGAGACCGGGCAGCGCGGTCCTAATCGGAGGCGGTATCAGCGGCAGCCGAACCTTCGATGATTTCCAAAACAAGGAGTGACATCACAGGACAGCAGATAGGTGATTGGTTAGTGAGTATTAGGGTTTATTTTTCTCTCTTTTCTCTCTAACCGAGGACAATGGTTTAAACTCAGTGCGGGAAACTACAAAGTACTGTATTAAATTTATAGCTTAACTAATTAAACTAATTAATATAACTATAAATAGTCGTTGAATAAAGACTTTAACTAATTAAATAAATAAAATAAGGCTAGACTAAGATATGGCAGAGCAGGTTGTGTGTCTGGACTGCAGTCTGTGGGAGTTTGTGGACAGCGAGATTGTCCCAAGCGAACACGTCTGCAGGAGATGTCTCCGTCTCGAATCTCTCCGGCTCAGAGTCATTGAGCTGGAGAGCGAGTTGGAGACACTCTGACACATAAGGGAGGAGGAGGAGTATCTGAACAGTTTTATCCAGAATACAGTCAACATCCCAGAGGAAAGCACAGTTTCAGGAAGGGGAGGGTGTTAGGGAGCCGGGTAGTGGGGACATGGGAGAGATTGAGAACGAGGTCCCGCAGACACTGGTCCTGTCCAACAGGTACGATGTACTCGCTGCCAGTGAGGACAAGGAGAAAGACTGCAGGGAGGACAGCCACACTGGAGACCAAGGCACCGTGGCTCAGAAGGCTGTCCAAAGGGGAAGAGCAGACTAGAAATGTGGTGGTGATAGGGGACGCTATAATTAGGGGGATAGATAGAGAGATGGCAGAAATATTAAATCATTATTTTGCTTCAGTATTTACCAAGGAGATAGAACAGGTGGACATGACATTGGATGATGAGATTAGTAATGAGATAAGCGCATTTAAAATAAAAAGAGGGGATATATTAAATAAACTAATCAAACTCAAAGAGGATAAAACCTCTGGTCCGGATGGACTGCATCCACGCATTTTAAAAGAATCTAGGGAAAAGATAGCAGAGGCATTACTACACATATTTAATAATTTGTTAGAAAAAGGTGTAGTGCCAGAGTACTGGCGGACAGCTAATGTAATACCAATATTTACCAAGGGAAATAGAGCATGTCCAGGGGATTATAGACCAGTCAGCTTAACATTGGTGGTAGGAGAAATAATGGAATCCCTACTAAAGGAGAAAATAGAAGAACATCTAGAAACCAAAAATATAATAATGAATAGTCAAAAGGGAAAGTCTTGCTTGACCAACCTCATTGAATTCTTTGAAGAGGCAGCAGAGAGAGGAGACAATAATAATGGAGTCAGGGGACAAGTAGCAGAATGGATAGCTAGCTGGCTTCAACACAGAAGGCAGACAGTAGAGGTAAAGGGTAGCTATTCACAGTGGCAGGTGGGTCGTGGTGTTCCACAAGGATCAGTGCTGGGACCACTGCTGTTCACAATTTATATTAACGATTTAGACTTTGGAATCAAAAACACAATTTCTAAATTTGCGGATGACAACAAATTGGGGGGATAGTCAATACTGAGGAGGACTGCAACAAATTACAGGGACATTCATAAATTCGCAGAATTGGCATATTCTGTGAGGTATTATATTTTGGTAGGAAGAATAGGGAGGTTGTAGGAATGGCTAGATTCCTAACTAAAGGACTGAGGTCGAGTCAGTCTATCAAACAAACGATGTTTAATGCTATTCAACAGAGTTTAACACGAAAACACAGGAGAACTAAATTACAGGTCTGTACTCTTTGCTGGCTCCACGAGGACTGGCTAGGGCGGCTCCCCAGCCTGACGTCATGACGTCATCACGTTTTCCCGCTGCTGGAGGATCACGTGATCAACGTGATGACGTCATCGCGTTTGGTCTCATTCTTAAAGGGACCACGCTATGTACATGCAATAATATGAACAAAGATACAGATTCATTCTGTAGCTAATAATTTGTTAAAGATAATTATGTACATTAGATCAGAGTCCCCTGGTGGCTCTGCCACATGCGCCCCCCCAGAATTGTCTTTAACAGTAAAAGTCAATCGACTAGGAGGTCTGACAAGCCTGTCAGAGCGACTCCTGTATTCTTGGAGTGGACGTTGTTGAACAGCTGGTGGGCTGGAAGCCTTGGGTCTGGTGTGGATGCAGCGGGAGGTCGACCACGTCGTGGTGGCTGTGCAGTCTCTACTGGCCGGTCGATGTCCAGGTGTGCCGGTTTGAGACGGTCAATGGATATGTGGTCAGGTTTACCACCGATGTCTACGGAGAAACTCTTGTCGCCTGTCTCCAGTACGCGGAAAGGGCCTGTGTAAGGGGCCTTGAGCGGATCCCTATGGGCATCATGACGAATGAATACAAATTCAGCATTCTTTAGCTCCGCTGGTACGTGTGAAGATGGAAGGCCGTGATGCGAAGTTGGGATAGGCGCAAAAGCCTTGGCTGTTTCCCGGTGGTTGCTGAGTTGGTCGGCTGCGGACCACGGCTCAGTTGGAAGCGGCAGGAAATCTCCCAGTACGCGGAGTGGCTGGCCGTACACGAGCTCCGTGGCGGACGATTGCAGGTCCTCCTTGGGTGGCGGACGATTGCAGGTCCTCCTTGGGTGGCGGACGATTGCAGGTCCTCCTTGGATGCCGTGCGAAGATCCAACATGACCCACGGAAGCTTCTCCACCCATCCGGCACCTTGGAGGCTGGCCCTCAACGATGCCTTTAACGATCTGTGGAAACGTTCGCACAAACCGTTTGCTTGCGGGTGATAAGCCATGTGCGGTGAAGCTTGGTGCCGAGACCCTGGGCCACAGTGTTCCAGAGCTCGGAAGAGAACTGTGGACCGCGGCCTGAAGAAATGTCCGCCGGAACGCCAAAACTTGCGACCCACGAGGAGAGGAATGCTCTGGCGACATCAGCGGACGTAGTAGACACCAAAGGAACTGCCTCTGGCCATCTAGTAGTACGATCGACCATGGTGAGGATGTGTGTGAACCCCTGTGACGGTGGAAGTGGCCCGACGAGGTCCACGTTGACATGGTCGAATCGACGTTCTGGTACTGCGAACGTGGCCAATGGGGCCTTGACGTGACGTTGCACCTTAGACTTTTGACAGACGACGCAGGTGTTAGCCCAGTCGCGGATATCCTTACGCATTCCTCTCCAGATGAACATAGCCGACATTAATTTTTGAGATGCCTTCACGCCAGGATGGGAAAGCCCATGTATGGCGTCAAAAACTTTGCAGCGCCAGGCAACTGGAACGATCGGGCGGGGATCTCCCATGGAGACATCGCAGAGTAACGAGGTGCCTGCTGCGTGGAACTGCACATCGGCCGGTTGGAGGCTAGAGGTGTCGGTGCGATACGCCTGTGTTTCAGGGTCGGATGCCTGATCGGTGGCCATGAGGGCATAATCGATGCCCAGCTGGACCGCCCGTACGGTCGCACGAGAAAGGCAATCAGCTACCAAGTTGTCCTTGCCAGCTACGTGTTGGATGTCTGTCGTGAATTCTGAAATGAAAGTTAGCTGTCGCTGCTGTCGAGCCGACCACGGTTCGGCGGTGTTGGCCATGGCGAAGGTCAATGGTTTGTGATCTACAAACGCAGTGAAGGGACGTCCTTCTAACAAAAAACAGAAATGGCGGATAGCCAGGAACAGCGCCAGCAACTCCCGGTCGAAAGTGCTGTATTTGCGTTCATTGCGCCGGAGTTGGCAGCTGAAAAACGCCAGTGGTTGCCACGTCCCGTTGACCCACTGTTCCTGTACGGCGCTTATGGCATAGTCGGAAGCGTCAGTGGTAAGAGCGATGGTGGCACCTGGCAGAGGGTGCGCCAACATAGTTGCATTGGCTAGAGCGGTTTTTGTGGTGTCGAAAGCGTTGTCCATTTTGACCGTCCAGGCTATTGTATCCTTTCCAGCCTTGCCTTTGAGGGCCTCGTAAAGGGGCTGCATGAGTCGTGCTGCCTTCGGTACAAAGCGGTGGTAGAAATTCACCATGCCCAGGAATTCTTGAAGAGCCTTGGTGGACTGTGGTCTTGGGAATGCCGTAATTGCTTCGACCTTTGATTGCAGCAGAATTGCGCCCAAGAAGTCAATCTGCTATAGGCCGAACTGACACTTGGCCGGGTTGATTATGAGGCCATGTTGGCTGAGGCGCTGAAAGAGGGTGCGTAGATGGGAGACGTGTTCCTCTTTGGTAGAGCTGGCTATCAGGATGTCGTCGAGGTAGACAAATAAAAACTTAAGATCCCGCAGGACCGAGTCCATTAGTCGCTGAAAAGCGTGTGCAGCGTTCTTGAGCCCAAATGGCATCCGTAGAACCTCGAACAGTCCAAAGGGAGTGATGACTGCAGTTTTCTGGACGTCCTGCGGGTGTACGGGAACTTGGTGGTAGCCACGGACGAGGTCGACCTTGGAGAAGACTGAGTTTCCCGCCAAATGGGCGGAGAAATCCTGAATATGCGGGATCGGGTACCAATCGGGAGTAGTGGCGTCATTAAGGCGTCGGTAGTCCCCGCATGGCCGCCATCCGCCGCCGGCCTTCGGGACGATGTGGAGAGGCGAGGACCAGGGACTATTTGACTGGCGAATAATCCCCAGCCATTCCATCGTGGCAAACTCTGCCTTCGCAGCCGCGAGCTTGCCGGGTTCCAGGCGCCGAGCTTGTGCGTAAACTGGAGAGCCAGTGGTGTGGTGTTCGACACCATGCTTAGTGGCCGAGGAGGAGAAAGTGGGCTTGGTCAGCTCCGGGAATTCACCTAATAGGCGAGTGAACTCGTCCGGCGAGGACAACGCGCAGGAGACAGTGTGCGATGTTGCGGAACTGCAGAAGCAAGGGGTGGAGTGGAAGGTGGCCTCGTTAACCAATTGACGATTTCTTACATCCACCAAGAGGCTGTTGGTGCATAAGAAATCCGCGCCGAGGATGGCTTACGAAACCTTGGCTGTGATGAATTCCCACTGAAACCGTTGCCCGCCGAAGCACACCTGGACCCGCCGTTTGCCAAAGGTACAAATGGCCCCGCCATTAGCTGCCTCGAGGGAGAGGCCATGCCTCCCAGACTGAATATCGAGTGCTGAGGCAGGAAGGATGCTACACTGCGCCCCGGTGTCGCATAAAAAGCGCCGGCCCAAGAGGGAATCTGTAATGTAGAGGAGCTTCCCAGAATTTCCAATCGCCATCGCGGCCATGGAATGTCCCTCAGACTCGGTCCTCCTTTTCTGGAGTTGCTGCTGGTGTTGATGTTGGTTTTTTTTTAGGCGCGAAACTGCAGGGAGGGCGGCAGCCTCTGGCTTTCGCGCCAAAACGGGCGTGGTAAAAGCACAAGCTGGGGGATGGAGGCGTCGGGGCGGCGTTCGCGGGGGAGGGGTGCCTCGTGGCGGCGCAGTGTTGCTGCATGACCGCACAAATCGTACCTGCTTCTGCAGCAAGTGCTGCGCAATCTGTGGCTTCCGATCTGGCGAGGGCAGCCTGAACCTGCTCGGCTAGTTGACTCAGGAATAACTCCCGAAAGAGGAAACATTGTGGTTCGGAGCCAAGGAGCGTGAGCATCTGGCTCATTAACTCAGATGGCTTGTGTGGTGTATGTGCCTTTAAGAGCAATTGTGGTGTATGTGCCTTTAAGAGCCCCAGGTGTGCGTAATGCCGGTAATTGCCACTTGGGCTATATAAGCCTGTGTATTGTGTATATCCTTTAGAACCCCCCCCCAGACTTGCTTAGTAAATACCTATGAACCAACTCCTGTCTTCAGTGTCTTTATCTACACACGGACACTACAGTGGCGACGAAGTGGAAACGGACTTACCTGCAATTCGGCAGCACCTCAAGGACATCGATTCCTCCAGCGTCCAGAAGACTCAAGGAAGTAATAGAAACTGTGGTTTCACCAGCTGGCCAAGCTGGTGACAGGTACTGCGCTAATCCTTCCTGGGCTTCAGGCTGGGGCTCCAGTGGCGGGCTCTACAGCTGAGACAGGCAGCGAAATCGGAGGCAAGCAATAACGGACTGGGAGGGTGCACTCGGGAGACGGCCAGCGCGGCAAGCAGGTCAGCGTTTAGACCTCCGTCGGGAACGAGTCTCCAACAGTGAATAAACGGAAACCACAGTAAAACAGCCTTGTTATCGGTAGCAGCGGCGGGAAAGCGCGGGAAACGCCATATCGTTGCTACAGAGAAAAAAAAAGCGCGGGAAGCGCCATATCTTTTTTTTTGAAATGCCTAAGTCTGGCAATATTGATGCTTTTGATAACGAAACAGAGCCTAACTTTGGCAATATTGATGTTTTTGATAACAAGATAGAGGATTGGACCACATATGTAGAAAGGTGTTTTGCACCGCAAATGGAATAGAAGATGAAAAAAAAGCTTCAGTGCTTCTGGATCTAATGGGCGCAGAAACATATAAGCTGTTACACAACTTAATCACTCCAGCCGAACCGATGGACAAGAATTTTGAGGAGATTGTTGATACCCTACACTGCCAATTCGAGGCAGGACTGGCAGATTCTCTGCGAGACAAATTCATCTGCGATCCCCGAAGTGTAGAAACACAGAAAAAGATATCTTCTGGAAAAGATTTAACACTGGACAAGGCTTTCAGTGCAATAGGAGTGGCAAAGATACAGCAAAGGCAACAGGACTTCGGCACCCATGAAATGACACGGGGTTTCGAGAGATGTTATCGCTGCGGCAGATCCAACCATGACCAGAGGGATTGCTGGTTCAAAGAAAAAGCATGCAGGCGATGCGGAAAGATGGGACACATTCCACGTGTATGCCGATCTGAAAATAAAAAATCCACTAACGGGAAAAGAATCAATAAGGAAAAGCACAGAAAGGTACAAATGATGACGGACAGTAGCTCCAAAGACCAGAAGAGCGATAGCGACTCCGGGAACAAGAGACTAAGCTCTCTCAAATTACATAATGTAATTGCCAATGAAGATTACCAGACCATTTGGGTTACCCTCATAATAGCAGGGTCCCCAGTTAAAATGGAGCTAGATACAGGATCAGCTCTAACCGTAATAAATCGACGAGATTACCAGAGGCTATTTTCGCATATACCTCTAAAAGACACATCCATTATCTTAAAAACATATACGGGGCAGAAAGTATACCCCAAAGGAAAAATAAAGGTGCCTGTGGTATACAACGGCAAAGAAATACAAAAGTTGTATTTATACATTCTACAAGATGGTGGTCCACCGTTGTTGGGACGTGAATGGATAAGGAAGATACGTTTAGACTGGCACTCCATTCAGGCACTGACGGTGACCAGTAAGGAAAAAAACAATGATGACATCATACCTGAACGATTAAAAGACATCTTGGCCAACGCCAAAGAAGTGTTTCAAGAGAAACTAGGAACCTTGAAAGGCATCACCGCCTCAATAAAAGTGGAAGATGCAGCAATTCCAAAAATTTTTAAGGCAAGACCGGTGCCATACGCAATACGTCCGGCAGTCGAGGCAGAGCTGGAGAATTTGGAAAAGGCAGGCGTATTATCCAAAATAGATTGGAGCGAATGGGCAACACCCATCGTTCCAGTCATGAAAAAAGCATTGAAAAATAACTCTGAGGAACAGAGAAAAATTCGCATCTGTGGGGACTTTAAGGTGACTGTAAACCCGGTCCTTCACACGGTACAGTATCCTCTTCCGAGGATAGAAGATATTTTCGCCTCACTATCCGGAGGAAAACGTTTCACAAAAATTGACTTGGCACAGGCATATCTGCAGATGGAGGTTGAGGAGACCTCTAAAAAGTATCTCACAATAAACACACACAAAGGCCTGTACCAGTACAATCGACTGGTTTTTGGAGTAGCATCAGCTCCAGCTATCTGGCAAAGAGCTATGGAGCAAGTCCTGCAAGGAATTCCGGGGACTCAGTGCTACCTAGACGACATCCTTATAACAGGAGAAAATGACAACGAGCACCTTGCCAATTTGGCGCAGGTGCTCACTAGGCTGAAAGAACGGGGCCTACGAGCAAATCGCCGCAAGTGCGAATTTTTCCAAAATCAGATATCATATTGTGGCCACATAATTAATAAGGAAGGGTTGCATAAGTCACCTGAAAAAATTGAAGCCGTTATAAAAGCCCCAGCACCTGAAAATGTTTCACAATTGAGGTCATTCCTGGGATTAATAAATTACTATCATAAATTTTTACCGAACTTATCAACTATTCTACACCCTCTTAATGATCTTCTACACACAGGAGTGATTTGGAAATGGAACGAAGACTGTAAACGTGCCTTCCATAAATGTAAAGACTTAATCACATCCGAGAAAGTTTTGGCTCATTACAACCCATCACTACCAATCAGACTGGTGTGTGATGCATCCCCTTACGGCATAGGAGCGGTATTGTCCCATAGATTCCCTGATGGCTCGGAACGGCCGATAGCTTTTGCGTCACGCTCATTGAACTCAGCTGAGCGTAACTATTCCCAGATAGACAGGGAAGCACTCAGCCTGGTATGGGGAGTGAAGAAATTCAACCATTACCTACACGGACAAAAATTTACCTTGCTGACTGACCATCAACCCCTCATCTCCATATTCAACCCTAAGAAAGGTGTCCCCATTATGACGGCACAAAGACTACAGAGGTGGTCCCCTTTTCTAGGGGCTCACCAATACAACATTGAATACAAAGGGTCAAAACAGCATGGGAATGCTGACGGTTTATCGCGCCTGCTGTTGCCAACGATAGAAGAGGCACCTACAGTAGACCCAGTAGAGATATTCCACTCTACCATAGTGGAATGTCTACCGGTGACAAATTCTGCCATTGAAAGGGAGACAAGAAATGACCCTACTCTCTCACGGGTCTACGATTTAACAATGAAGGGATGGCCAGCACATGGCGAACCACTGTTGCCAGCATTCTCGCAAAGAAGAGAACAGCTGTCAGTGTGCCGAGGAACCTTGATGTGTGGATTCAGAGTGGTGATTCCACCCAAACTCCAGGATAAAGTGCTAAAGGAGCTTCACGAGGGGCATCTGGGTGGAGTGAAAATGAAGAACCTAGCTAGGGCGTTTGTATGGTGGCCAGGTATCGATGGAGACATCGAAGACATGACCAAGAGCTGCCTAGGATGCCAGAAGGTCCAAAATGCTCCGCCACAGGCCCCTCTACATCCATGGGAGTGGCCCTCATCTCCCTGGCAAAGGGTGCACATCGACTTTGCTGGTCCATTTATGGACTCAATGTTCTTAATCGCAGTTGATGCACACTCCAAGTGGCCGGAGGTAATAAAGATGTCCTCCACCACCACGGAAAAAACCATCACAGTATTAAGGACCATATTTGCCAGGAATGGGCTGCCGGAACAGATATGTTCTGATAATGGACCGCAATTTGTGTCCGAAGAGTTCAGAAAGTTCTTAAAGAACAATGGGGTAAGGCACTACACGTCCGCCCCATACCATCCCGCCACCAATGGATTGGCTGAAAGGTTTGTCCAGACCTTTAAGAAGGCCATAAAGGCCATGGGTAATGAAGACATAAAACTTCAGCACAAGGTGGATAACTTCTTATTTGCATATAGGAATGCAACACATATGGTTACAAACCAAACTCCCGCCATGATGTTCTACAATAGAAACCTAAGATGCCGGCTGGATTTGGTCAAGCCCAACATCCGAAGGGACGTGGAGAACCGGCAGTTTCAGGGCATGAATGAAAGGCCAACTAGGGCCTTCCAGATAGGCCAACCGGTTTTGGCCCGGGACTACCGTACCGAGAAATGGCAGCCTGGAACTATCTGCACACGACTAGGACCACTGATGTATACCGTGGACATCGGAGAAAGCATAATAAGGCGCCATGCTGACCAAATCATCAAGTCATCCGAAAAGGGACAACCTACACCACCACGCTATACATCTAACGATGAGGTAGAGATACCCATATCTACCTCCGATCCGGTGATACTAGAACCCGATGAACTCGACACTGGCCTTCAAGCCGAATCAGCCTTGCCAGAAGAACCTACTACACCACCAGAAACTACTACACCCCCAAGGCGTTATCCGGACCGAGTCAGGAAGCCTCCTGAGAGACTAACTTATAATTAATTAATACAGCAATGTATATTATTTTTCATATAACATGTAATTAATAATTACTTAAAATATGATGTACTAGTTAGCTAGAAGGGGAGGAATTGTGGTGTATGTGCCTTTAAGAGCCCCAGGTGTGCGTAATGCTGGTAATTGCCACATGGGCTATATAAGCCTGTGTATTGTGTATATCCTTTAGAACCCCCCCCCAGACTTGCTTAGTAAATACCTATGAACCAACTCCTGTCTTCAGTGTCTTTATCTACACACGGACACTACAGCTTGGAATCGCCAAGCCCGGGCGAAGCGAGCAGTTGGCGGGCACGCTCCGCCTTCGTGAGCCCGAAGACCTGTATTAACCATGCTTTAAGAGTATTATACTTGCTGTCAACCGGGGGGTTTTCAAGCAGGCTGATGATCTGTGAGGCCGTGGAGCTGTCGAGTGCGGAGACCATGTAAAGGTAACGGGTCTGATCCGCAACAATGTTTCGGAGTTCGAATTCTGCTTCTGCTTGGATGAACCAGGAGGCCGCCTGTTGTTCCCAAAACTGTGGGAGCTTCAAAGCCACGGAGTTCGCTTCCATGTTTCGTTTTGCTTCTTCCGCGAAAATTGTTCACGAAAATTCGGGGTCACCACTGTTGGAATGGCTAGATTCCTAACTAAAGGACTGAGGTCAAGTCAGTCTATCAAACAAACGATGTTTAATACTATTCAACAGAGTTTAACACGAAAACACAGGAGAACTAAATTACAGGTCTGTACTCTTTGCTGGCTCCACGAGGACTGGCTAGGGCGGCTTCCCAGCCTGACGTCATGACGTCATCACGTTTTCCCGCTGCTGGAGGATCACGTGATCCAACGTGATGACGTCATCGCGTTTGGTCTCATTCTTAAAGGGACCGCGCTATGTACATGCAATAATATGAACAAAGATACAGATTCATTCTGCAGCTAATAATTTGTTAAAGATAATTATGTACATTAGATCAGAGTCCCCTGGTGGCTCTGCCACAAGGTCACTTATTACTTTTTTTAAATTTGTTTATGGGATGTGGGCGTCACTGGCAAGACCAGCATTTATTGGAGGGTGCGAGTCTAGGTGGGAACAAAGGAATCTCCGAGTACAAATACGCAGATCACTGAAAGTTGCCACACAGGTTAGCAAGGCCATAAAAAAGCAAACCAAGCACTAGGGTTTATTTCTAGAGGGATAGAATTGAAAAGTAGGGAAGTTATGCTAAACCTGTATCGAACCTTGGTTAGACCACACTTGGAGCACTGTGTACAGTTCTGGTCGCTATGTTATAAAAGGATATAGAGGCACTGGAGAGGGTGCAGAGAAGATTTACAAGGATGATACCAGAAATGCGAGGGTATACATATCGGGAAAGGATGAACAGGCTGGGTCTCTTTTCACTTGAAAAAAGGCTGAGGGGTGACCTAATAGAGGTCTTTAAAATGATGAAAGGTTTTGATAGAGTGGATACAGAGTGTTTCCACTTATGGGGAAGAGCATAACTAGAGGCCATCAATATAAGATAGTCACCAAGAAATCAAATTGGGTAAAAAAAGTTTCTTCTGAATTCCCTAAGAGTGATGAGAATGTGGAACTCGCTACCACAGGGAGTGGTTGAAGCAAATCGTATGGATGCATTTAAAGGGAGGCTGGACAAGCATAATGGGAGAAGAGAATAGAGGGTTACGCTGATAGAGTGAGATGAGGAAAGACGGGAGGAGGCGCGAGTGGAGCATAAATGCCGGCATGGACTGGTGGGGCCGAATGGCCTGTTTCTGTGCTGTATATCCTATGTAATCCTATGTCATTCTATGTAAGCACATTTCAGGAGGTGGACACCTCACAGCTTAAGAGCTTGCAGGCAGAGAGGGAATGGGTGACTGCCAGGCAGACAAGGAGGACTAGGCAGGTAGTGCAGGAATCCCCTGAGGGCATCTCTCTCTAACCGATATTCAGTTCTGAATACTGGTGAGGGCAATGGTTCCTCTGGGGAGTACAGCCAGAGCCAAGGCCATGGCACCACGGGTGGCTCAGCTGTACATGGGGGGAGAAGGAACATCAAGAAAGCATTAGTGACAGGGGATTTAATAGTTAGGGGAACAGACAGGCGTTTCTGTGGCCGCAGACTGGACTCCAGGATGGTATGTTGCTTCCCTGGTTCCAGGGTCAAGGATGTCACTGAGTGGCTGCAGGACATTCTGAGGGGGGAGGGTGAACAGCCAGAGGTTGTAGTCCATATCTGTACCAACGACATAGGTAGAACAAGGGATAAGGTCCTGCAGCAAGATTTCAGGGAGCTAGGAAAGAGATTAATAAACAGGACCTCAAAGGTAGTAATCTCCAGATTACCAGTGTCACGTGCTAGTGAGTACAGGATTAGGAGGATCGAGCAGATTAATGTGTGGCTGGAGAGATGGTGCAGGAGGGCGAGCTTTAGATTCCTGAGGTATTGGGACCGGGTCTGGGGGAGGTGGGACATGTACAAGCCGGACAGGTTGCACCTTAACAGGGCAGGGACCAATATCCTCACGGCGGGGGGATTGCTAGTGCTGTTGGAGAGGGTATAAACTAGCTTGGCAGGGGGATGAAAACCTGAGAATAGATTCAGAAGCGAGAGAAGCAAAGCTGGAAATGGAAGGCAGAAAATTAGTGAGTGTGGAAGGCAGAGGTAACAAAGGCTAGAAAATAGACAACAAAGGGGTTTGGCGGTGCTTAATGGCATATACTTCAATACAAGGAGTCTAGTGAACAAGGCAGATGAGCTGAGGGCACAGATAGATATCAGATTTTACTGAAACATGGCTGCAAGAAGGGCAGGAATGGCAGCTCAACATTTCCCGTTACAGGGTTTTCAGATGAGCTAGAGAGGGAGATGAAAAAGGAGGGGGGTCACAATATTGGTTAAAGAAACAATGACAGCTTTGAGGAGGGATGATAGAAGGATCATCAAATGAGGCCATACGGGTTGAACTGAAGAACAAAAAAGAGACAATCACACTGCTGGGAGTGGACTATAGACCCCCCAATAGTCAGAGGGAGATAGAAGAGCAAATATGTGGGTAAATTTCTGAGAAGTGCAAGAACAATAGGGCAGTAATAGTCGGGGATTTCAACTACCCAAATATTAACTGGGATAGAATCAGTGTAAAAGAGGATGCAGAATTCTTAAAATGCATTCAGGAGAACTTTTTTTAGCCAGTACGTAGCAAGCCCAACAAGAGAGGCGATAGTTCTGGACTTGGTTTGAGGGAATGAAGCTGGGCAGGTGGAAGGGGTATCAGTGGGAGACCATTTTGGTGGTAGTGATCATAATTCAGTTAAATTTAGCGTAGTTATGGAAAAGAACAAAGATAGACCAGGAGTAAAAGTTCTCAATTGGGGAAAGGCCAATTTTACTAAGCTGAGATGTGATTTAGCAAAGGTGGACTGGAAACAGCTACTTGAAGGTGAATCAGTGTCAGAGCAGTGGGAGGCATTCAAAGAGGAGATAGTGAGGGTTCAGAGCAAATATGTCCCCACAAAGAAAAAGGGTAGGACTCCCAAATGAATTTTTGAGGAGGTAACAAGGAGGGTTGATGAGGGTAGCATGTTTGAAGTAGTCTACATGGCTTTTGACAAGGTCCCACATGGCTGACTGGTCAGAAAAGTAAAAGTCCATGGGATCCAAGGGAAAGTGGCAAGTTGGATCCAAAATTGGCTCAGTGGCAGGAAGCAAAGGGTAAAGGTCGATGGACGTTTTTGTGACTGGAAGGCTGTTTCCAGTGGGGTTCCACAGGGCTCAGTACTGGGTCCTTTGCTTTTTGTGGTATTGTAGGAACGGAGGTTCCTAACGAAAAGGCTGAGTTCGACTCAGGCAATCAAAATAACGAACTTTAATGGAACAAAACAGGTTTAAACTGGAAACTGCTGGAATACATCGAATACAGGTCTGCTCTCTTTGAAGGCTCCACGAGGACTCCTCCTCTGGTCTGAAAGCTGACGTCATGACGTTCTTCCCGCCATTGGGGGATCACGTGACTAACGGCATGACGTCATCACGTTGAAACCGCGCTGTAAAGGTAACTAGACATTGTACAGTTAAACAGTGTAATTAAAGGTACAGACACAGGCAGTAACTACATTGCTGTTAAAGGAATTATGTACAACCGCTCTGAGTCCTTTGGTGGCTCTGCCACATGCGCCCCCCCCAGAATTGTCTTTAACAGAAAAAGTGAGACGAGGAGGAGGTCTGACAAGTCTGTCTGATCGACTACGATAACCTGGCAGAGGAAGATGATGACCTGGCGGAGGAAGATGATGACCGGTGGTCGAGCTGGCAGGCGATTGTGGTTGAGCAGGCACGGCGAGCGTGGTCGAGTTGGCGGGCGGCTTTGGTTGATCTGGCACGGCAGCTGCGGGTGGTCGGCCACGTTTCGGCGGTTGAGCGACGACGACTGGGCGGTCCAGGTCCAGGTGAGCCGGCTTCAATCGGTCCACCGAAATGTGATCTGGCTTTCCTCCGATGTCGACCGAAAAGGATTTGTCTCCAGGTTCGATGACGCGGAAAGGACCAGTGTAAGGGGGCTTGAGCGGATCCCGGTGAGTGTCGTGGCGGATGAATACATACTCAGCATTCTTCAGTTCCATTGGCACGTGGGAGTTCTGTAAGCCGTGATTTGATGTAGGCACCGGAGCGAAGCATCTGGCCGCTTCCTGGTGGCTAATGAGTTGCTGGGAGGCGGACCATGGCTCTGTGGGGGAAGGGAGGAAATCCCCTGGTACTCGGAGAGGCTGGCCGTAGCCGAGTTCGGCCGAGGACGATTGCAGGTCTTCTTTGGGCGCCATACGAAGACCCAAAAGGACCCATGGAAGTCTGTCCACCCATCCTGCACCTTGAAGACTGGCCCGAAGGGTGGCTTTAAGCGACCTGTGGAATCGCTCGCAAAGGCCGTTCGCCTGTGGATGATAGGCGGTGGTGCGATGAAGTTTGGTGCCGAGCCCGAGCTACAGCGTTCCAAAGCTCCGAGGAAAATTGTGGCCCACGGTCGGAAGAGATGTCCGCCGGTACCCCGAAACAGGCAACCCAACAGGAGATGAAAGCTCTAGCGACGTCTGCCGAACTGGTGGAAACCAAAGGAATTGCCTCTGGCCACCTAGTGGTGCGGTCCACCATGGTGAGGAGATGAGTATAACCCTGAGAAGGCGGAAGCGGCCCTACAAGGTCCACATGCACGTGGTCGAAACGACGCTCCGGAACAGCGAACGTAGCCACTGGAGCTTTTACATGACACTGGACCTTGGCTTTCTGACAGACTACGCAGGTATTAGCCCAGTCACGGACATCGAGGTGCATACCTTTCAAGATGAACTTCGCCGACATAAGCCATTGTGAAGCCTTCATCCCAGGGTGCGACAACCCATGTATGGCATCAAACACCTTCCGGCACCATGCGACCGGCATGATAGGTCGGGGAATGCCCATGGAGACGTCGCAAAGGAGCGTGGCGCCTGTGGCCTGGAAAGTGACGTCGGTCGCTTGGAAACTAGAGGGGACGGTTCTGTATGATTGGACTTCGGAGTCCGAGGCCTGATCTGCAGCCATGCGGGCGTAGTCGATCCCCAGGTGAACCGCGTGGACCGTCGCATGGGAGAGGCAATCCGCCACCAGGTTGTCCTTACCAGACACATGTTGAATGTCCGTGGTAAATTCGGAAATAAACGTCAAGTGACGTTGTTGACGAGCGGACCACGGTTTGGCGGTCTTGGCCATGGCGAACATTAGAGGCTTGTGGTCTACAAAAGCCGTGAAGGGATGTCCTTCCAATAAGAACCGGAAATGGCGAATGGCTAGGAAAAGGGCCAGTAACTCCCGATCGAAGGTGCTGTGTTTTTTTTCATTTTTCCATAGTCGACGGCTGAAAAACACCAGCGGTTGCCACGTGCCATTGACCCACTGCTCTTGCACTGCGCCGATGGCGTAGTCTGACGCGTCCGTGGTAAGGGCGATGATGCCTTTCAAGGTTCCTAGTTTCTCTTGAAACACTTCCTTGGCGTTGGCCAAGATGTCTTTTAATCGTTCAGGTATGACGTCATCATCATTTTTTTCCTTAATGGTCACCGTCAGTGCCTGAATGGAGTGCCAGTCTAAACGTATTTTCCTGATCCATTCACATCCCAACAGCGGTGGACCACCATCTTGTAGAACGTATAAATACAACTTCCGTATTTCCTTGCCGTTGTATACAACAGGCACCCTTATTTTTCCTTTGGGGTATACTTTCTGCCCCGTATATGTTTTTAAGATAATGGATGTGTCTTTTAAAGGTATATGCGGAAATAGCCGCTCGTAATCCCGTCGATTTATGACGGTCAGAGCTGATCCTGTATCTAGCTCCATTTTAACTGGGGACCCTGCTATCGTGAGGGTAACCCAAATGGTCTGGTAATCTTCTTTGGCAATTACATTATGTAATTTGAGACAGCTTAGTCTCTTGTTTTCGTTGTCGCTATCGCTCTTCTGGTCTTCGGAGCTACTGTCCGTCATCATTTGTACCTTTCTGTACTTTTCTTTATTGATTTTTTTTTTCCTGTCCGTGGATTTTTTTTGTCCAGATCGGCATACCCGTGCAATGTGTCCAATCTTTCCGCATTGCCTGCATGCTTTGTCCTTGAACCAGCAGTCCCTCTGGTCATGGGTGGATCTGCCGCAGCCATAACATCTCTCGAAACCCTGTGTCATTTCATGGGTGCCGAAGTCCTGTGTCTTTTGTTGTATCTCTGCAGCTCCTCTTGCAGCTGCTTCGTATGATACAGCCATACTGAAAGCCTTGTCCAGTGTCAAATCTTTCTCAGAAAGCAGCCTTTTCTGTGTTCCTTCACTTAGGAGACCGCAGACAAATTTGTCTCGAAGATAATCTGCTAGTCCTGCCCCGAATTGGCAGTGCTTTGATAGCTTTCTTAATTCGGTGAGGTAATCAGCGTTACTTTCATTCTTGTGTTGATTCCTCTTGAAGAATTTGAATCGTTCTGCTATCAGCAGCGGTGTTGGGTTTAAGTGCTCCTGTAGGGTATCAACAATTTCCTTAAAATTCTTGTCCTTTGGTTTGGCTGAAGTGATTAAGTTTCGTAACAGCCCGTATGTCTTTGCGCCCATTAGATTTAGAAGTACTGATGCTTTGTTATCATTTTCTATTCCATTTGCGGTGCAATATACCTCCACTCTTTCCACATATGTGGTCCAATCCTCTATATAGTTATCAAAAGCATCAATATTGCCAGACTTAGGCATCCTGGAAAAAAAATGGCGCTTCCCGCGCTTTTCTTTCTTTCCTGCAGAAAAGATATGGCGCTTCCCACGCTTCCCCGCCGCTGCTGCCAATGACAACGCTGCAGAAAAGATATGGCGCTTCCGCGCTTCCCCGCCGCTGCTGCCGATGACAGCGCTGTTTTCCGTGTTTTTTTTTTAATGATTTATCGTTCCCGCCGGACTCTCTCTCTAGGTCTGAACGCCGACCTGCTTGCAGCGCCGGCTGTCTCCCGAGTGCTCCCTCCCCATCTGTTACTGCTTGTCTCTGCCTTCGCTGCTTGGCCTCGCTGCAGAGCCAGCCGATGGAGCCCCAGCCCGACGCCCAGGAAGGATTATTGCAGTACCTGCCACCAGCTCGGCTAGCTGGCGAAACCACAGCTTTTTCTTTTTCTTGCTTTTCTTCGACTTTGGATGTCTAAGGAATCGATGTCCTTGAGGTGCTGCCGAATTGCAGGTAAGTCCGTTTCCAATTCGTCGCCACTGTTGTGTCCGTGTGTTAATAGAGACACTGAAGGCAGGAGTTGGTTTCACAGGTGTTTACTGAACAAAGTCTGGAGGTGCACTAACTGATACAACACAATATACAGGCTTATATAGCCCGAGTGGCCATTACCGGCATTACAGTACACAGGGGGTTCTTAAAGGCACATACACTACAGTGGCTATCTTGCTGGCCCCGCATTTTCAGCCGGAGATCTTGGGGGTCAAGGAGCACGTGCCGGGCCGCTTGCTCCAGGTCACTGTTCGCCTGGGGGGCATGCCGCTCCATCTAGTGAACGTGTACACCCCTCAGACCGGTGCGCAGCAAGTGCGCTTCTTTGAAGAAGTGTCCGCTCTTTTGGGCTCCGTCGACGCGGGCGAGTGCGTCATCCTCGGGGGGGATTTTAACTGCACCCTCGAGGTGAGGGACCGTTCGGGTCCCCCGCGAAGCCCGGCGGCGATGGAGAAGTTGAGGGACCTGGTCGGGTCCTTCGACTTGGTGGACGTCTGGCGAAATCTCCACCCCGACTCCAGCGCCTTCACTAGTGTGAGGTCTGGGGGAGGAAGGTCCAGAATCGAACGCCTCTACATTTCCCGGGCGTACGTCTCCTGCGTTCCAGCGGCTTCCATGCGGCCGGTGCCGTGCACGAACCACCACCTGGTGTGGGCGGAGCTTGCTCCGCTGCACGCGCGGGGGGTGGTCCGCGTATTGGCAATTTAACAACCTGCTGCTGGAGGACGTGCGGTTCCGGGATTCGTTTCGTCGGTTCTGGGCCGACTGGAGAAGGAAGCGGGGGGGCTTCCCCTCCTTGAGGCTATGGTGGGACGTGGGCAAGGCTCACGTCCATCTCTTCTGTCAGGAGTACGCGAAGGGGTCGACCAAGAGGCGGGAGGCCCGGGTCGGGCGGTTGGAGAAGGAGGTGCTTGACCTGGAGACCCGTCTCGGTCAGGTCGTCGAGGACCCAGCCCTGCGGAAGGTGTACGAAGTGAAGAAGGGCGCGCTGAAGGACCTGCAGCTCGTCGGGTCCCGAGGCGCGTACGTGAGGTCGCGAATCCAGCTCCTGCGGGACTTGGACCGCGGCTCCCCCTTCTTCTACTCGCTGGAAAAAAGACGGGGGGTCCGTAAGCAGCTCTTGGGGCTGCTGGCCGACGACGGATCTCTGGTCTCGGATCCGGAGGGAATCAGTGCGGAGACCCGCACCTATTACGGGGCTCTGTTCTCTCCGGATCCGTCCAGCGAGGATGCGCGCAGAGTTTTGTGGGAGGACCTGCCGAAGGTCAGCCCGGAGGGCGCCGAAAAATTGGATGCTCCGCTAAGCCTGGCGGAGCTGACCGGCGCCCTCCGCCAGCTCTCCAGGGGAAAGTCCCCGGGACTGGACGGGCTGACCGTGGAGTTCCACAGGGCGTTCTGGGACGTCTTGGGGGGCGACTACGCGCGGGTCCTGGGGGAAAGTTTGGCGACCGGGGAGATGCCCCTCTCTTGGCGCAGGGCGGTCATTGTCCTGCTGCCTAAGAAGGGCGATCTCCGCCTCCTTAAGAACTGGCGCCCAGTCTCCCGCCTCAGCACGGACTATAAAATCTTTGCCAGGGCCATGTCTGCTCGCCTTGGCACCGCGCTGGCCCACATGATCCACCCCGACCAGTCCTACACGGTCCCGGGCCGGACCATCCACGATAACATCCATCTGGTCCGGGACCTGGTCCACCACTCCCAGAGGGCTGGTCTGTCGGTCGCCTTCCTTTCCCTGGATCAGGAGAAGGCGTTCGACAGGGTGGATCACGAGTATCTCTTCGGGACTCTGCGCGCATTCGGGTTCGGGACGCATTTCGCCGCCCGGATCCAACTTCTGTACGCCGCCGCGGAGTGTCTGATTAAAGTTAACGGGTCCTTGACGGCGCCCCTTCGCTTCGGGAGGGTGGTGCATCAGGGATGCCCCATGTCCGGTCAGTTATACGCCATTTGCGTGGAGCCTTTCCTGCGCCTCTTGCGGAAGAGGTTGACGGGACTGGCTCTGCAAGGGCCGGGCGTGGAGGTGGTCCTCTTGGCTTACGCCGATGACGTGCTCCTCACGGTCACGGATCCCACTGACTTGCGGAGGATGCGGGAATGCCAGCAGATTTACTCGGACGCATCCTCCGCCAAGATCAACTGGGAGAAATGTTCCGGACTCCTGGTGGGTCAGTGGCGGGTGGACTCCCTGCCGGAGGAGTTCAGGCCTTTCGCCTGGAGCACCACGCACCTCCTCTATTTGGGAGTCTACCTTAGCCCTGCCGAGGACACCTGGCCGGCGAACTGGCAAGAGCTGGAGGCCAAAGTCACCGCTCGCCTAGGACGCTGGACAGGACTGCTCCGAGTGTTGTCCTACAGGGGTCGAGCGCTGGTCATAAACCAGCTGGTGGCCGCCATGTTGTGGTACCGGTTGGTCACTTTGATCCCTACCCCTGCGTTTGTTGCCAAGATGCAGAAGAAGCTCATCGACTTCTTCTGGGACAAAAGGAAGCACTGGGTTTCTGCCGCAGTTCTGAGTCTCCCGCTTAGAGAGGGCGGTCAGGCGCTGGTGTGCCTTCGCACCCAGGCTGTGACTTTCCATCTTCAGACGCTGCAGAGATACCTGTACGTCGAGAATCCTCCGAGATGGTGTGCGCTGGCGACGTATTTCTTCCGCCAGCTGCACGGCCTCAATTACGACACGTTTGTGAAAGTGGGCGGCAGGCATGCCGGCCTGCGGGAGCTGCCTGTCTTCTACCAGGAACTACTATGGGTTTGGAACTACGTTGCTTCCAGGCGGAGCTCTCCCCCGTCAGGAGCGGCGGCTCTCCTTCGGGAGCCGCTGCTCAGGAATCCGCACCTCCACGACCGTGGGTTCGGGCAGCTGGCGGAGGGCAGGGCTGTGCCTGGCAAGGTGACCAGAGTCGGGGACCTGCTCGATGGCAGAGGAGCGGGCTGGATGGCGCCGGAGGAGCTGGCGTGGCGCCTGTCCTGGGCTAACGTCCGGCTCGCGGTCGAAGCCATCGAGTCGGTGAAAGTGGCACTGGGCCCCGACTCCACTAGGTGTATCGAGGCGGCTCAAGCACGTGGGGCGATCCCGTCCCAGCTTACCCCCGTTCGGACGGAATTCCTCATCAGCGCCCGGCCCCGAAACTCCCCTCGGGAACCGGCGCCTCACAACTTGAGCCGTCTCGAGGAAATACCCTCCGTGCCTTTTCATTCCGCGCGGAGGGGTTTCCTGTACGGGCTGCTCCTGCACACTCTCCACTTTGCCATCTTCGTCTGCCGTCCGGACACGCCTTGGCGTGGCGTCTTGCCGACCGGCGGAGGCGGAGGTCCCCAATGGAGGGCTCTCTACGCGGGAGTCCTCCCTTGTTCCATCGGCGACTTGGCCTGGAGGGTGTTGCATGGAGCGGTCCTGTGCAATATGGTTTTAAGTAGGTTCACGGACTCCCAGGCCGCCTGCATTTTTTGTGGCCTGGAGGAGTCCGTGTTTCACGTTTATGTCGAGTGTGAGAGGTTGCAGCCCCTCTTTCACTACTTGAAGGGGCTGCTCCTTGATTTTTGGTTGCACTTCAGTCCCACGCTCTTGATCTACGGTCACCCGGTGCGCAGGGGAGCGGGCAGGTTGGAGGACCTCCTTGTAGGCCTGCTCCTGGGCCTGGCTAAAAGAGCTATCAATTGGTCCAGGCAGCAGGCGGTCGAGGGGGTCGTCCGGCCGGATTGCTTCCCTCTCTTCCGCGGCCATGTTCGCGCCCGGGTGGCCCTGGAGATGGAGCACGCGGTGTCCGCCGGCACGCTTGAGTATTTCCACGACCGGTGGGCGCCGCGGGGACTGGTGTGCATCATCAACCCGGAAAACCAAATTTTAATTTGATTTGTTAAGTTTTAGTTGAACTTTTGTTAATTTACAGTCCAATTTGTTTTGTTTTTTTTGGGTCCAAACAAAAGAGTACCCTCTGTTCAGTAAAATACCTGTTTAATTGTTCCCCCGAAGTCCATGTATTATTGAGACGCGGACTTTACAGTGGCGACGAGCAAGTTCGAACTCACCTGCAGTACTGCATCACCTCACGGGGACCTTTCCCTGAGAAGAAGTTTCTTGGAGGTCGAAGTCAGAGCAACAGGCGTCGACCGCGAGCAACCGCCCAAGGATCCATCGGTGTTCGGAGAATTGCGGGAGAGGCTGTGGAGAGCTGAGCTTGGCTCCCCAGTCAATGAGTTCCAGCAAATCGTGCTGGTAGCAGGTAGTGCGCTGACCCTTCCGGACTGCGGCGGACTCGAGCTCGATCGAGCGGCTCTGCAAAAGGGGCCGCGCAGCGTCGCCGGGAGGAAAGAGAGAGGGAGAGGGTGGAGCGCACAGGGCGTGGTCGGTGCTCAAGAACCGGGCAGCGGAGAGAAAATAAACGAGGGGAAAGAAAAGTGAGACGCGCCGAAGCCGCGGGTTACCGCCATTACCCTGTAGAACGCTAGGAGCAGCATGGCAGCAAGGGGAAGAAGGAAAAGCGCGGGAGGCGCCATTTTATTCCATTGGGGAAGAAGGAAAAGCGCGGGAGGTGCCATTTTATTCCATTGGGGAAGAAGAAAAAGCGTGGGAGGCACCATTTTAAATCACCCAAGATGCCGAAAAGTGGCAGTATCACTGCTTTCGACAATGAGGTAGAAGACTGGACCACGTATGTGGAAAGAATTGAAGTGTTCTGCAAGGCAAATGAGGTGGCCGATGGAAAGAAGGCATTGGTATTATTAAATTTGATGGGCGCGAGAACGTACGGCCTATTGCGGAATTTAATTACCCCAGCTAAACCAATGGAGAAAAGTTTTGAGGAGATTGTTAATATCTTACAGGAACACCTAAACCCTACACTGCTGCTGATAGCAGAAAGATTCAAGTTCCATAAAAGAAACCAGCACAAAGATGAGAGCAATGCTGACTATCTTACGGAACTACACAAGTTATCAAAGCACTGCCAGTTCGGAGCAGGACTGGCAGACACTTTACGGGATAAGTTTGTCTGCGGGCTCCAGAGTGAAGGAACCCAGAAACAACTACTTTTGGAAAAGGACCTGACGCTAGAACAGGCTTTCAGCATGGCAGTATCCTACGAAGCAACAGCACGGGGAGCTGCGGAAATACAACAGAAACCACAAGAATACAGCGCTAACGAAATGGCGTATGGAGCAGAAAAGTGCTATCGCTGCGGCAGAACAACCCATGATCAGAAGGACTGCTGGTTTAAGGACAAAGTATGCAGGCAATGTGGGAAAAGGGGACATATAGCAAGAGAAGAGTCTGCAGGTCGGGAAAGAAAACAAACACTACAAGAACTACTAAGGAAAAGTACAAGAAAGTAAATAAAATGACAGACAGTAGTTCGGAAGATTAGGAGAGTGATAACGACTCCGGGAGCAGGAGATTAAGTTGTCTAAAGTTACACAACGTGATCGCAAAGGAGGATCACCGAACCATTTGGGTCACCCTCATGATAGCAGGGTCCCAAGTAAAGATGGAATTGGATACAGGATCAGCCCTAACTGTCATGAATCGACGAGACTATGAGCGGCTATTCTCACACATACCCTTAAAGGACACGTCCATTGTATTGAAGACATACACGGGGCAAAAAGTCTACCCCAGAGGAAAAATAAGGGTGCCAGTTAAATATAACGGCAAGGAAACACAGAAACTGTTATCTATACATACTACAAGATGGAGGACCACCATTATTGGGATGTGAATGGATCCGAAAAATACAATTGGATTGGCATTCCATTCAGGCGCTAACTGTGACTGACAAAAAGGATGATGACGTCGCACCTGGACGTCTGTCACAAATTCTAACTGACGCGAAAGAGGTGTTCCAACAAGGACTTGGGACTCTAAAAGGAGTAAAGGCAACGACAAAAATCAAAGATAACGCAAACCCAAAATTTTTTAAGGCCAGACCGGTGCCGTACGCGATCCGCCCAGCCGTCGAAGCAGAACTGGAGAGTCTGGAGCGTTCAGGTGTGCTGTCCAAGGTGGATTGGAGCAAGTGGGCCACCCATCGTTCCTGTAATGAAGAAATCATTGAGCAGCACGCCTGGGGAGCCGAAGAAGGTTCGCATCTGTGGGGACTTCAAGGTAACTGTGAACCCAATCCTGCACACAGCACAATGTCCACTTCCACGGATAGAAGATATTTTCACCTCACTATCTGGAGGGAAACGCTTTACGAAGATTGATCTGGCCCAAGCGTATCTGCAAATGGAGGTGGAAGAAGCATCTAGGAAATACCTCACGATAAACACTCACAAAGGCCTTTACCAGTACAATCGACTGGTATTCGGGGTAGCATCAGCCCCGGCTATTTGGCAGAGGGCAATGGAACAAGTCCTGCAAGGGATCCCAGGGACCCAGTGTTATTTGGATGACATCCTGGTGACAGGCAAAAATGACAGTGAACACCTTGCCAACCTGGAGCAGGTGCTCACTAGATTGCAGGAATATGGGCTACGAGCCAACTGCCCCAAATGCGAGTTCTTCAGGAGACAAATCTCGTATTGTGGCCACATGATTGATGAGGAAGGGTTGCATAAGTCGCCAGACAAGATTGAGGCTGTAGTCAAGGCTCCAGCACCGGAAAATGTGTCGCAACTGAGGTCGTTTCTCGGGCTGGTGATCTACTACCATAAGTTCTTGCCGAATTTATCTACAATTCTGCACCCACTGAACGCCCTGCTGCAAACTGGAGTAACATGGAAATGGAGTGATGAGTGTAAGCGTGCCTTTCAGAAATGTAAATGCCTAATCACTTCAAAAGAAGTATTCACAGAATCACAGAAACCCCACAGTGCAGATAGAGGCCATTTCGGCCCATCGAGCCTGCACTGACACATATCCCACCTGATCCCCGTAACCCCTACACCAACACATATCCCACCCTATCCCTGTAACCCCACGTATTTAATCCCCCTAACACTAAGGGTCAATTTATCATAGCCAATCAACCTAACCCGCACATCTTTGGACTGTGGGAGGAAACCGGAGCACCCGGAGAAAACCCACGCAAACACGGGGAGAATGTGCAAACTCCACACAGACAGTCGCCCGAGGCCGGATTCGAACCCGGGTCTCTGGCGCTGTGAGGCAACAGTGCTAACCACTATGCCACCGTGCTGCCAAGTATTGGCCCACTCCAACCCAACACTACCAATTCGGTTGGCATGTGATGCGTCTCCCTACGGCATTGGAGCGGTGCTGTCACACAAATTCCTTGATGGTTCAGAGAGGCCAATAGCCTTTGCGTCGCGCTCGTTAACCTCAGCCGAGCGTAACTATGCCCAGATTGACAGGGAGGCCCTCAGCCTGGTGTGGGGGGTGAAGAAGTTCAATCACAATCTGCACAGGCAGAAATTCACCCTACTGACTGATCATCAGCCCCTGGTCTCCATTTTTAACCCAAAGAAGGGCGTTCCGGTGATGACGGCGCAACGGCTGCAAAGATGGTCACTTTTTCTAGCGGCACATCAGTACGACATAGAATACAAGGGTACGAAGCAGCATGGAAACGCTGATGGGCTGTCGCGCCTACCGTTGCCTATGGTAGAGGAAGCACCTGCAGTGGACCCTGTTGAGATATTCCATGCGACCGTAGTCGAATGTCTGCCTGTTACAAACTCAAGTATAGAGAAGGAAACCCGAAATGACCCGACACTCTCTCGGGTCTATGATTTGACGGTGAAGGGATGGCCAGCACATGGCGACTCACTGTTGCCAGCATTCTCGCCAAGGAGAGAACAGCTGTCAGTGTGCCGGGGGACCTTGATGTGTGGATCCCGAGTGGTAATTCCACCCAAGTTGAGAGACAGAATGCTCAATGAGCTTCATGAAGGTCATCTGGGAGGGGTAAAAATGAAAAGCCTAGCCAGCGCTTATGTGTGGTGGCCGGGAATCGATAAACAAATTGAGGACCTGACCAAGAGCTGCTCAGGATGCCAGAAAGTCCAAAATGCACCACCACAGGCCCCTCTACACCCATGGGAGTGGCCCTCATCTCCATGGCAACGGGTACACATTGATTTTGCTGGTCCATTTATGGACTCAATGTTTCTAATCGCCATGGACGCCCATTCGAAATGGCCAGAGGTCATCAAAATGTTCAGGAATGGCTTGCCAGAACAGATTTGCTCCGACAATGGCCCACAGTTTGTGTCCGAGGATTTCCGGAGGTTTCTGAGGAATAATGGGGTGAAACATTACACATCTGCCCCATATCATCCAGCCACAAATGGATTGGCTGAAAGGTTTGTTCAGACCTTTAAAAAGGCAATAAAGGCGATGTATAACGACGACATACCACTACAACACAAGGTGGATAATTTCTTGTTTGCTTACCGGAATGCGACACATGCAGTCACCAACCAAGCTCCAGCCATAATGTTCTTCAACCGAAGGCTAAGATGTCGCCTGGATTTGCTCAAACCAAACATAAGACGAGATGTTGAGGATAAGCAATTCCAGCACATCAACGAGAAGCCAACCAGGAGCTTCAAGATAGGACAACCAGTCTTGGCCCGCGACTACCGAACAGAAAAATGGCAGCCAGGAATGATATGCACACAGCAGGGACCACTAATGTACACAGTGGACGTTGGAGAGAGCATCGTGAGACGCCATGCTGACCAGATTCTAGAGTCACAGGAACAAGCCAAACCTATACCACAAGCATGTGCACCTGGTAATGAGCCCGAAGTACAGATTGCGTCTACCTCAGAAGCAGTGGTATTGGAAGCTGACGAACCAACCAATGACAATGAGCCAGAATCGACTCCACCGCAAGGACAGGATACTCGAGAAAGGCGCTATCCAGTCAGGATTAGGAAGCCTCCTCAAAGACTGAACTTATAAATGATTATTTCAGTTGATGTATATAGTACCGAGAAAATTGTAATTGTAATTAGTTATTATTTAGTTGTTAAATGAATGTTATGTACTGTTTATCTAAAAGGGGAGGAAGTGTTGTGTATGTACCTTTAAGAGAAGAACTGATTTTATACTGCAGTACCGGCAGTGACCACCCCTGTATACAAGGCCCGAGCAGGCTTCTGTACTTCAGTCTGACGTTACCCTCTGTTCAGCTGCAAGCACGAGCAGAGGGAGCAGCCAGACTTTGGAGAGTGGATTAAAGTGGTGGTCCCCTGACCAGGAAGAGGAGGAGAACGTTGGACCACCACCACCACCAACTCCACCATCATTACATCAACTGAGGTGCCTGGAGAGAGAGGACAGAGGAGGAGAAGGAGAAAGGAGGCCTACATCAACATCAACCAGGGGAGAGGCCTTTTCTATCACTGCCTCCCCAAATTGGCCTGCACTTCAGGAGAGGGAGAGAGGGGAGAGAAACCAACTGCTTGAAAGGAGGGAAGAAAACTTCATCCGGAACATCTACAGGTGGGTGTTATTTGGGGCACTCTCCCAAGACTTTGTATTTTAGGTGGGGGGAGAAAAGAAGAAGCAAGGCCGGATCATCAAGGGGTGTAGTGTGTGTGTGTGTGGCTCTTGTTAAAAGCTAAGCCACACACACCACTAATTAGCATCCCTTCTATTGCCTGCCCTGGGAGAGCTTGGAGCTGCCCAAGGTGAAGTCCTTAATTTAATTTAATTACATCGTTAAGACCTGTTGCAGGACTGAGCCTGGGCTTCTCCAGCTTTTCCAGGTGAAGACGTCTTCTCCCCCTGCCAGAAGACCACCACCACCAAAGACTTTTTCCATCAGAGAGTGCAACCCTGCCAACACCCACCCACCATCCTGAGTGGCAACACTGCCCTTTGCGGCCTCCCTCCTTCCCACCCCCCCACCTCTCTCTCTCTCTTTGTCTCTCTCTGCCTGTCTTTCTAAGGCACCTTAGTTTCATCTATTTTATTAATTGCCAATTGAGCAGAGGGGAGAGGGCCCCTCTCCCAATTTAAATCAATAAGGAGAGAGGTGTGTCCTCATTTTAATCAGCTCCCTCTGCTCAATAGAGGACAAAAAATATATATATACACCGAGGCCATTAACACCTTCAGGCCTGTGACTTGGGGTGAGTGTAGCCCTTAAAAAAAGCACCCCAGAATGGCGACTGCGTCTTCGCCGGTGGCGGGGCCAGCCGGGACCTATGCGAGAGTGGTAGCCACAGCCACAGCTGCTCCCGCTGTTCCTGCTGCCCCGTCACCTTTTCGATTAATAACAAAAAAGCTTGGGGTGAAGAGCTACACTCACCCCACTATGACCATCGAGGCCTGCGTCAAGGCCATGGCTGGGGTTGTCGGCCCCTCAGCCATCGTCGCGGCCTCGAAAATGTATGGGAAGGCTGTGTTCTTCCTGGGGTCGGAGCGGGCGGTGTCCCTGGCTGTCGCCAAGGGGCTCACCGTGGGCGGGACCTTCCTGCCGGTGGATCCTCTCGAGGCCACCGTGCAGAGGATCATTATTTCCAACGTCCCGCCCTATGTTCCTGGTGAGCTCCTCCTTCCCCATTTGCGACAACTTGGGGAGGTGAGGTCAGGGATCACACCCATCCCGCTCGGCTTCCGGGAGGCCAGCCTTCGCCACGTCTTCTCCTTCCAGCGCCAGCTGTTTATCCAGCTGGCGCGGGAGGAGGACACTGACGGGGCGTTCGTCGTCCTCCACGAGGGGACCGCCTACCGCGCCTTTTGGACGTCGGACGGTGTGAGGTGCCATGCCTGCAAGGAGGTGGGGCACATCAGGAGGAACTGCCCTGCCTCCAAGGCCGCCGGATCATCTCGTGCGGCCGAGGCTGGCGCCGCCACCGCCGCCCTTCCCCCCGGATCTGCCCGCGCGTCAAGTACGTCTGATGCGCGGTTGACGTCGGGGGCCGATGCCACCAAGGCCTCCGGCGGGGGGGAGGGAGCGTGTCCGGCCGGAAAGAAGGCGCGGGGAAAAAAGAAGCACCTTAGGGCGGGTCCCCCCGTGGATGGCGAGCCCTTGCCCCTTGAGCCCCTTACACCCGCGCTCCTCGCGGAGTTGATCAGGGCAGATGTGAGCGGGAGGGGCCTCGTGCCCGAGCCTGTGGCCGCAACCGCCGCAGCGGTAATGCCAATACCTGCGGCCGGGCTCGGGCCCGAGGAACCCGACAAACCTGCTCCGCCGGAGGGAGTCGAGGAGGAGGCCTTTGCAGACATGGAGGTCTCCCTCGCTCCCTCCGTGCTAAAAAGAAGGCGCGACCCCCTGGATGAGGAGGAGGACCGGGAGGAGGAAGGTCCCTCCGAGCAGGGGGAGTTGTCGCCCGCCGCGGGTACTGCGCCCCCCCCCCCAGCGCTGTCGTCATCACCAGCGATCGGCAGGGGTCGCCTGTCCCTCGGGAGGCTGAGGCAGATGTGTCTGTCCAGCACGTGCCTCCCGGGGATGGGGATGAGACCCTGCCCGTGGGGGGGGTTGCGGAACAACCCGCGGCAGTAATTGAAATTGACCTTTTATCGGTGCCGTTACCCCTTGCCGGGTCGGGCAGCCTGGGGGCTGGGTCGGGCGAGCTCGAGGGTAATGAGCTCGCCCAATGCGACCCGGACGTCTCCCAGGGGATGCTCATCCTGGTAGAGCTTTTAATTCAAAACCCCCCGTCCGCTGGGTCGGAGGTTGGTGGCGGGGAGGAGGATGGCCCCCTGGCTGCGTCTCTGGTGCCGGACGTACTGGAGGAGCTGGAAATTGTTCTCTCCCCAGTTTCTCCGGTCGTTCCGGCGTCTGAGGCGGAGGGGAGCTCTGAACCGCCGCCGTCTTCTGGCCCGGCACCCCTAGAGGAGCCCAGGGAGAAATCCTCTGCCGCCGATCCTGGGGGTGGGATCCGGGCGGAGGCGGGGCTGGCTGGCGCGGCCGAGTCGTTCGCTTCGCACTGCGCGGCGGACGGGTCGGCCGCTGGTGACGACCCCCTGGAGGAGGATGGGGACTCGGTGATGGGCACGGAGGACGATTCGGACTCCAGCGCCGACGTGGCGATGGATGACCTCGTGCCCCTTGCCGAGTCTCCCCTCATTTCCGTAAGGGAACTCCGGGATTTTATGGCCATGTGCCTGGGTCAGCGCAATAAGGTCCGGCTGGCCCTCGACAGGTGGTCGGAGCTGGCGCTGCTCATCGATTCCGTCCGTGCCGCCGTGAAGATCATGGGCGCGGATGAGGGTGTGAACCCGCTCGAGCTGCGTCGGCTCACAACGTTTCTCACTGGGCTGCTGAGGAAGTGGCGGCTGACCAGCGGCTGCACTTCCTCCCCCCGTTAGGTGTAGGTAGAGGTTGCACTCTGCTTCTGACATGAAGATAACCATAGCCAGCCTCAACATCAACGGCAGCAGGGAGGCGCGCCGCAGATTCAATAACTTCTCGGTCCTTCGGGACGGGAAGTATGCGGTGTGCTTCCTGCAAGAAACCCACACCGTTCCGGGAGACGAAGCCACGTGGCTCCTGGAGTGGCAAGGAGGGGTCAGCATGAGTCACCTCTCCAACAATTCCAGCGGGGTGGCTATCTTGCTGGCCCCGCATTTTCAGCCGGAGATCTTGGGGGTCAAGGAGCACGTGCCGGGCCGCTTGCTCCAGGTCACTGTTCGCCTGGGGGGCGTGCCGCTCCATCTAGTGAACGTGTACGCCCCTCAGACCAGTGCGCAGCAAGTGCGCTTCTTCGAAGAAGTGTCCGCTCTCTTGGGCTCCATCGACGTGGGCGAGTGCGTCATCCTCGGGGGGGATTTTAACTGCACCCTCGAGGCGAGGGACCGTTCGGGTCCCCCGCGAAGCCCGGCGGCGATGGAGAAGTTGAGGGACCTGGTTTGGTCCTTCGACTTGGTGGACGTCTGGCGAAATCTCCACCCCGACTCCAGCGCCTTCACTAACGTGAGGTCTGGGGGCGGAAGGTCCAGAATCGACCGCCTCTACATTTCCCGGGCGTACGTCTCCTGCGTTCCGGCAGCTTCCATGCGGCCGGTGCCGTGCACGGACCACCACCTGGTGTGGGCGGAGCTCGCTCCGCTGCACGCGCGGGGGGGGTCCGTGTACTGGCATTTTAACAACCTGCTGCTGGAGGACGCACGGTTCCGGGATTCGTTTCGTCGATTCTGGGCCGACTGGAGAAGGAAGCAGGGGGGCTTCCCCTCCTTGAGGCTATGGTGGGATGTGGGCAAGGCTCACATCCGTCTCTTCTGTCAGGAGTACGCGAAGGGGTCGACCAAGAGGCGGGAGGCCCGGGTCGGGCGGTTGGAGAAGGAGGTGCTCGACCTGGAGTCCCGTCTCGGTCAGGTCGTCGAGGACCCGGCCCTGCGGAAGGTGTACGAAGAGAAGAAGGGCGCGCTGAAGGACCTGCAGCTCGTCGGGTCCAGAGACGCGTACGTGAGGTCGCGGATCCAGCTCCTGCGGGACCTGGACCGCGGCTCCCCCTTCTTCTACTCGCTGGAAAAAAGACGGGGGGTCCGTAAGCAGCTCTTGGGGCTGCTGGCCGACGACAGATCTCTGGTCTCGGATCCGGAGGGAATCAGCGCGGAGACCCGCGCCTATTATGGGGCTCTGTTCTCTCCGGATCCGTCCAGCGAGGATGCGCGCAGAGTTTTGTGGGAGGACCTGACGAAGGTAGGCCCGGAGGGCGCCGAAAAATTGGACGCTCCGCTAAGTCTGGCGGAGCTGACCGGCGCCCTCCGCCAGCTCTCTAGGGGAAAGTCCCCGGGGCTGGACGGGCTGACCGTGGAGTTCCACAGGGCGTTCTGGGACGTCTTGGGGGGCGACTACGCGCGGGTCCTGGGGGAAAGTTTGGCGACCGGGGAGATGCCCCTCTCTTGGCACAGGGCGGTCATTGTCCTGCTGCCTAAGAAGGGCGATCTCCGCCTCCTTAAGAACTGGCGCCCGGTCTCCCTCCTCAGCACGGACTATAAAATCTTTGCCAGGGCCATGTCTGCTCGCCTTGGCACCGTGCTGGCCCACATGATCCACCCCAACCAGTCCTACACGGTCCCGGGCCGGACCATCCACGATAACATCCATCTGGTCCGGGACCTGGTCCACCACTCCCAGAGGGCTGGTCTGTCGGTCGCCTTCCTTTCCCTGGATCAGGAGAAGGCGTTCAACAGGGTGGATCACGAGTATCTCTTCGGGACTCTGCGCGCATTCGGGTTCGGGACGCATTTCGTCGCCCGGATCCGACTTCTGTACGCCGCCGCGGAGTGTCTGATTAAAGTTAACGGGTCCTTGACGGCGCCCCTTCGCTTCAGGAGGGGGGTGCGTCAGGGATGCCCCATGTCCGGTCAGTTATATGCCATTTGCGTGGAGCCTTTCCTGCGCCTCTTGCGGAAGAGGTTGACGGGACTGGCTCTGCAAGGGCCGGGCGTGGAGGTGGTCCTCGCGGCTCACGCCGATGACGTGCTCCTCATGGTCACGGATCCCGCTGACTTGCGGAGGATGCGGGAATGCCAGCAGATTTACTCGGACGCATCCTCCGCCAAGATCAACTGGGAGAAATGTTCCGGACTCCTGGTGGGTCAGTGGCGGGTGGACTCCCTGCCGGAGGAGTTCAGGCCTTTCGCCTGGAGCACCACGCACCTCCTCTATTTGGGAGTCTACCTTAGCCCTGCCGAGGACGCTTGGCCGGCGAACTGGCAAGAGCTGGAGGCCAAAGTCACCGCTCGCCTAGGACGCTGGACAGGACTGCTCCGAGTGTTGTCCTACAGGGGTCGAGCGCTGGTCATAAACCAGCTGGTGGCCGCCATGTTGTGGTACCGGTTGGTCACTTTGATCCCTCCCCCTGCGTTTGTCGCCAAGATTCAGAAGAAGCTCATCGACTTCTTCTGGGACAAAAGGAAGCACTGGGTCTCTGCCGCGGTTCTGTGTCTCCCGCTTAGGGAGGGCGGTCAGGCGCTGGTGTGCCTTCGCACCCAGGCTGCGACTTTCCGTCTTCAGACGCTGCAGAGATACCTGTACGTCAAGAATCCTCCGAGATGGTGTGCTCTGGCGACGTTTTTCTTCCGCCAGCTGCATGGCCTCAATTACGACACGCAGCTCCTGTTTGCGAAAGTGGGCAGCAGGCGTGCCGGCCTGCGGGAGCTGCCTGTCTTCTACCAGGAACTACTATGGGTTTGGAACTACGTCGCTTCCAGGCGGAGCTCTCCCCCGTCAGGAGCGGCGGCTCTCCTTCGGGAGCCGCTGCTCAGGAATCCGCACCTCCACGAACACGGGTTCGGGCGGCTGGCGGAGGGTAGGGCTGTGGCTGGCAAGGTGACCAGAGTCGGGGACCTGCTCGATGGCGGAGGAGCGGGCTGGATGGCGCCGGAGGAGCTGGCGCGGCGCCTGTCCTGGGCCAACGTCCGGCTCGCGGTCGAAACCATCGAATCGGTAAAAGCGGCACTGGGCCCCGACTCCACTAGGTGTATCGAGGCAGCTCAAGCATGTGGGGCGATCCCGTCCGAGCTTACCCCCGTTCGGACGGAATTCCTCATCGGCGCCCGGCCCCGAAACTCCCCTCGGGAGCCGGCGCCTCACAACTTGAGCCGTCTCGAGGAAATACCCTCCGTGCCTTTTCATTCCGCGCGGAGGGGTTTCCTGTACGGGCTGCTCCTGCACACTCTCCACTTTGCCATCTTCGTCTACCGTCCGGACATGCCTTGGCATGGCGTTTTGCCGACCGGCGGAGGCGGAGGTCCCCAATGGAGGGCTCTCTATGCGGGAGTCCTCCCTTGTTCCATCGGGGACTTGGCCTGGAGGGTGTTGCACGGAGCGGTCCCGTGCAATAAGGTTTTAAGTAGGTTCACGGACTCCCAGGCCGCCTGCATTTTTTGCGACCTGGAGGAGTCCGTGTTTCACGTTTATATGGATTGTGAGAGGTTGCAGCCCCTCTTTCACTACTTGAAGGGGCTGCTCCTCGATTTTTGGTTGCACTTCAGTCCCACGCTCTTGATCTACGGTCACCCGGTGCGGAGGGGAGCGGACAGGTTGGAGGACCTCCTTGTGGGCCTGCTCCTGGGCCTGGCTAAAAGAGCCATCAATTGGTC